>NC_090443.1:301052766-301387406 GCF_031143425.1 Pleurodeles waltl | reverse complement strand
ATCCTTTGCAAACCTCAAAATTTGGCTAAAAAAACACATGTTCCTCACATTTCTGTGGCAGAAAGTTCTGGAATCTGAGAGGAGCCACAAATTTCCTTCCACCCAGCGTTCCCCCAAGTCTCCCGATAAAAATGATACCTCACTTGTGTGGGTAGGCCTAGCGCCCGCGACAGGAAACACCCAAAGCGCAACGTGGACACATCCAAAAATTTAAAAGAAAACAGAGGTGTTTTTTGCGAAGTGCCTACCTGTAGATTTTGGCCTCTAGCTCAGCCGGCACCTAGGGAAACCTACCAAACCTGTGCATTTCTGAAAACTAGAGACCTAGGGTATCCAAGATGGGGTGACTTGCGGGGCTCGGACCAGGTTCTGTTACCCAGAATCCTTTGCAAACCTCAAAATTTGGCTAAAAAACACATGTTCCTCACATTTCTGTGGCAGAAAGTTCTGGAATCTGAGAGAAGCCACAAATTTCCTTCCACCCAGCGTTCCCCCAAGTCTCCCGATAAAAATGATACCTCACTTGCGTGGGTAGGCCTAGCGCCGGCGACAGGAAACACCCCAAAGCGCAACGTGGACACATCCAAAATTTTGAAAGAAAACAGAGGTGTTTTTTGCGAAGTGCCTACCTGTAGATTTTGGCCTCTAGCTCAGCCAGCACCTAGGGAAACCTACCAAACCTGTGCATTTCTGAAAACTAGAGACCTAGGGGAATCCAAGATGGGGTGACTTGCGGGGCTCGGACCAGGTTCTGTTACCCAGAATCCTTTGCAAACCTCAAAATTTGGCTAAAAAAACACATGTTCCTCACATTTCTGTGGCAGAAAGTTCTGGCATCTGAGAGGAGCCACAAATTTCCTTCCACCCAGCGTTCCCCCAAGTCTCCCGATAAAAATGATACCTCACTTGCGTGGGTAGGCCTAGCGCCGGCGACAGGAAACACCCCAAAGCGCAACGTGGACACATCCAAAATTTTGGAAGAAAACAGAGGTGTTTTTTGCGAAGTGCCTACCTGTAGATTTTGGCCTCTAGCTCAGCCGGCACCTAGGGAAACCTACCAAACCTGTGCTTTTCTGAAATCTAGAGACCTAGGGGAATCCAAGGAGGGGTGACTTGCGGGGCTCGGACCAGGTTCTGTTACCCAGAATCCTTTGCAAACCTCAAAATTTGGCTAAAAAAACACATGTTCCTCACATTTCTGTGGCAGAAAGTTCTGGAATCTGAGAGGAGCCACAAATTTCCTTCCACCCAGCGTTCCCCCAAGTCTCCCGATAAAAATGATACCTCACTTGTGTGGGTAGGCCTAGCACCCGCGACAGGAAACACCCCAAAGCGCAACGTGGACACATCCAAAATTTTGGAAGAAAACAGAGGTGTTTTTTGCGAAGTGCCTACCTGTAGATTTTGGCCTCTAGCTCAGCCGGCACCTAGGGAAAGCTACCAAACCTGTGCATTTCTGAAAACTAGAGACCTAGGGGAATCCAAGATGGGGTGACTTGCGGGGCTCGGACCAGGTTCTGTTACCCAGAATCCTTTGCAAACCTCAAAATTTGGCTAAAAAAACACATGTTCCTCACATTTCTGTGGCAGAAAGTTCTGGAATCTGAGAGGAGCCACAAATTTCCTTCCACCCAGCGTTCCCCCAAGTCTCCCGATAAAAATGATACCTCACTTGTGTGGGTAGGCCTAGCGCCCGCGACAGGAAACACCCCAAAGCGCAACGTGGACACATCCAAAATTTTGGAAGAAAACAGAGGTGTTTTTTGCGAAGTGCCTACCTGTAGATTTTGGCCTCTAGCTCAGCCGGCACCTAGGGAAACCTACCAAACCTGTGCATTTCTGAAAACTAGAGACCTAGGGTATCCAAGATGGGGTGACTTGCGGGGCTCGGACCAGGTTCTGTTACCCAGAATCCTTTGCAAACCTCAAAATTTGGCTAAAAAAACACATGTTCCTCACATTTCTGTGGCAGAAAGTTCTGGAATCTGAGAGGAGCCACAAATTTCCTTCCACCCAGCGTTCCCCCAAGTCTCCCGATAAAAATGATACCTCACTTGCGTGGGTAGGCCTAGCGCCGGCGACAGGAAACACCCCAAAGCGCAATGTGGACTCATCCAAAATTTTGGAAGAAAACAGAGGTGTTTTTTGCGAAGTGCCTACCTGTAGATTTTGGCCTCTAGCTCAGCCGGCACCTAGGGAAACCTACCAAACCTGTGCTTTTCTGAAATCTAGAGACCTAGTGGAATCCAAGGAGGGGTGACTTGCGGGGCTCGGACCAGGTTCTGTTACCCAGAATCCTTTGCAAACCTCAAAATTTGGCTAAAAAAACACATGTTCCTCACATTTCTGTGGCAGAAAGTTCTGGAATCTGAGAGGAGCCACAAATTTCCTTCCACCCAGCGTTCCCCCAAGTCTCCCGATAAAAATGATACCTCACTTGTGTGGGTAGGCCTAGCGCCCGCGACAGGAAACACCCCAAAGCGCAACGTGGACACATCCAAAATTTTGGAAGAAAACAGAGGTGTTTTTTGCAAAGTGCCTACCTGTAGATTTTGGCCTCTAGCTCAGCCGGCACCTAGGGAAACCTACCAAACCTGTGCATTTCTGAAAACTAGAGACCTAGGGGAATCCAAGATGGGGTGACTTGCGGGGCTCGGACCAGGTTCTGTTACCCAGAATCCTTTGCAAACCTCAAAATTTGGCTAAAAAAACACATGTTCCTCACATTTCTGTGGCAGAAAGTTCTGGAATCTGAGAGGAGCCACAAATTTCCTTCCACCCAGCGTTCCCCCAAGTCTCCCGATAAAAATGATACCTCACTTGTGTGGGTAGGCCTAGCGCCCGCGACAGGAAACACCCCAAAGCGCAACGTGGACACATCCAAAAATTTAAAAGAAAACAGAGGTGTTTTTTGCGAAGTGCCTACCTGTAGATTTTGGCCTCTAGCTCAGCCGGCACCTAGGGAAACCTACCAAACCTGTGCATTTCTGAAAACTAGAGACCTAGGGTATCCAAGATGGGGTGACTTGCGGGGCTCGGACCAGGTTCTGTTACCCAGAATCCTTTGCAAACCTCAAAATTTGGCTAAAAAACACATGTTCCTCACATTTCTGTGGCAGAAAGTTCTGGAATCTGAGAGAAGCCACAAATTTCCTTCCACCCAGCGTTCCCCCAAGTCTCCCGATAAAAATGATACCTCACTTGCGTGGGTAGGCCTAGCGCCGGCGACAGGAAACACCCCAAAGCGCAACGTGGACACATCCAAAATTTTGAAAGAAAACAGAGGTGTTTTTTGCGAAGTGCCTACCTGTAGATTTTGGCCTCTAGCTCAGCCAGCACCTAGGGAAACCTACCAAACCTGTGCATTTCTGAAAACTAGAGACCTAGGGGAATCCAAGATGGGGTGACTTGCGGGGCTCGGACCAGGTTCTGTTACCCAGAATCCTTTGCAAACCTCAAAATTTGGCTAAAAAAACACATGTTCCTCACATTTCTGTGGCAGAAAGTTCTGGCATCTGAGAGGAGCCACAAATTTCCTTCCACCCAGCGTTCCCCCAAGTCTCCCGATAAAAATGATACCTCACTTGCGTGGGTAGGCCTAGCGCCGGCGACAGGAAACACCCCAAAGCGCAACGTGGACACATCCAAAATTTTGGAAGAAAACAGAGGTGTTTTTTGCGAAGTGCCTACCTGTAGATTTTGGCCTCTAGCTCAGCCGGCACCTAGGGAACCTACCAAACCTGTGCTTTTCTGAAATCTAGAGACCTAGGGGAATCCAAGGAGGGGTGACTTGCGGGGCTCGGACCAGGTTCTGTTACCCAGAATCCTTTGCAAACCTCAAAATTTGGCTAAAAAAACACATGTTCCTCACATTTCTGTGGCAGAAAGTTCTGGAATCTGAGAGGAGCCACAAATTTCCTTCCACCCAGCGTTCCCCCAAGTCTCCCGATAAAAATGATACCTCACTTGTGTGGGTAGGCCTAGCACCCGCGACAGGAAACACCCCAAAGCGCAACGTGGACACATCCAAAATTTTGGAAGAAAACAGAGGTGTTTTTTGCGAAGTGCCTACCTGTAGATTTTGGCCTCTAGCTAAGCCGGCACCTAGGGAAAGCTACCAAACCTGTGCATTTCTGAAAACTAGAGACCTAGGGGAATCCAAGATGGGGTGACTTGCGGGGCTCGGACCAGGTTCTGTTACCCAGAATCCTTTGCAAACCTCAAAATTTGGCTAAAAAAACACATGTTCCTCACATTTCTGTGGCAGAAAGTTCTGGAATCTGAGAGGAGCCACAAATTTCCTTCCACCCAGCGTTCCCCCAAGTCTCCCGATAAAAATGATACCTCACTTGTGTGGGTAGGCCTAGCGCCCGCGACAGGAAACACCCCAAAGCGCAACGTGGACACATCCAAAATTTTGGAAGAAAACAGAGGTGTTTTTTGCAAAGTGCCTACCTGTAGATTTTGGCCTCTAGCTCAGCCGGCACCTAGGGAAACCTACCAAACCTGTGCATTTCTGAAAACTAGAGACCTAGGGTATCCAAGATGGGGTGACTTGCGGGGCTCGGACCAGGTTCTGTTACCCAGAATCCTTTGCAAACCTCAAAATTTGGCTAAAAAAACACATGTTCCTCACATTTCTGTGGCAGAAAGTTCTGGAATCTGAGAGGAGCCACAAATTTCCTTCCACCCAGCGTTCCCCCAAGTCTCCCGATAAAAATGATACCTCACTTGCGTGGGTAGGCCTAGCGCCGGCGACAGGAAACACCCCAAAGCGCAACGTGGACACATCCAAAATTTTGAAAGAAAACAGAGGTGTTTTTTGCGAAGTGCCTACCTGTAGATTTTGGCCTCTAGCTCAGCCGGCACCTAGGGAAACCTACCAAACCTGTGCATTTCTGAAAACTAGAGACCTAGGGGAATCCAAGATGGGGTGACTTGCGGGGCTCGGACCAGGTTCTGTTACCCAGAATCCTTTGCAAACCTCAAAATTTGGCTAAAAAAACACATGTTCCTCACATTTCTGTGGCAGAAAGTTCTGGAATCTGAGAGGAGCCACAAATGTCCTTCCACCCAGCGTTCCCCCAAGTCTCCCGATAAAAATGATACCTCACTTGCGTGGGTAGGCCTAGCGCCGGCGACAGGAAACACCCCAAAGCGCAACGTGGACACATCCAAAATTTTGGAAGAAAACAGAGGTGTTTTTTGCGAAGTGCCTACCTGTAGATTTTGGCCTCTAGCTCAGCCGGCACCTAGGGAAACCTACCAAACCTGTGCTTTTCTGAAATCTAGAGACCTAGGGGAATCCAAGGAGGGGTGACTTGCGGGGCTCGGACCAGGTTCTGTTACCCAGAATCCTTTGCAAACCTCAAAATTTGGCTAAAAAAACACATGTTCCTCACATTTCTGTGGCAGAAAGTTCTGGAATCTGAGAGGAGCCACAAATTTCCTTCCACCCAGCGTTCCCCCAAGTCTCCCGATAAAAATGATACCTCACTTGTGTGGGTAGGCCTAGCGCCCGCAACAGGAAACACCCCAAAGCGCAACGTGGACACATCCAAAATTTTGGAAGAAAACAGAGGTGTTTTTTGCAAAGTGCCTACCTGTAGATTTTGGCCTCTAGCTCAGCCGGCACCTAGGGAAACCTACCAAACCTGTGCATTTCTGAAAACTAGAGACCTAGGGGAATCCAAGATGGGGTGACTTGCGGGGCTCGGACCAGGTTCTGTTACCCAGAATCCTTTGCAAACCTCAAAATTTGGCTAAAAAAACACATGTTCCTCACATTTCTGTGGCAGAAAGTTCTGGAATCTGAGAGGAGCCACAAATTTCCTTCCACCCAGCGTTCCCCCAAGTCTCCCGATAAAAATGATACCTCACTTGTGTGGGTAGGCCTAGCGCCCGCGACAGGAAACACCCCAAAGCGCAACGTGGACACATCCAAAATTTTGGAAGAAAACAGAGGTGTTTTTTGCGAAGTGCCTACCTGTAGATTTTGGCCTCTAGCTCAGCCGGCACCTAGGGAAACCTACCAAACCTGTGCATTTCTGAAAACTAGAGACCTAGGGTATCCAAGATGGGGTGACTTGCGGGGCTCGGACCAGGTTCTGTTACCCAGAATCCTTTGCAAACCTCAAAATTTGGCTAAAAAAACACATGTTCCTCACATTTCTGTGGCAGAAAGTTCTGGAATCTGAGAGGAGCCACAAATTTCCTTCCACCCAGCGTTCCCCCAAGTCTCCCGATAAAAATGATACCTCACTTGCGTGGGTAGGCCTAGCGCCGGCGACAGGAAACACCCCAAAGCGCAATGTGGACACATCCAAAATTTTGAAAGAAAACAGAGGTGTTTTTTGCGAAGTGCCTACCTGTAGATTTTGGCCTCTAGCTCAGCCGGCACCTAGGGAAACCTACCAAACCTGTGCATTTCTGAAAACTAGAGACCTAGGGGAATCCAAGATGGGGTGACTTGCGGGGCTCGGACCAGGTTCTGTTACCCAGAATCCTTTGCAAACCTCAACATTTGGCTAAAAAAACACATGTTCCTCTCATTTCTGTGGCAGAAAGTTCTGGAATCTGAGAGGAGCCACAAATTTCCTTCCACGCAGTGTTCCCCCAAGTCTCCCGATAAAAATGATACCTCACTTGCGTGGGTAGGCCTAGCGCCTGCGACAGGAAACGCCCCAAAGCGCAACGTGGACACATCCCATTTTTTGAAAGAAAACAGTGCCTACCTGTGGATTTTGGCCTGTAGCTCAGCCGGCACCTAGGGAAACCTACCAAACCTGTGCATTTCTGAAAACTAGAGACCTAGGGGAATCCAAGGAGGGGTGACTTGCGGGGCTCGGACCAGGTTCTGTTACCCAGAATCCTTTGCAAACCTCAAAATTTGGCTAAAAAAACACATGTTCCTCACATTTCTGTGGCAGAAAGTTCTGGAATCTGAGAGGAGCCACAAATTTCCTTCCACCCAGCGTTCCCCCAAGTCTCCCGATAAAAATGATACCTCACTTGTGTGGGTGGGCCAGGTGCCTGAAACAGAATAAGGCCCATACCCTGAAGGGATAGAAGGGATAGCACAGCAAGTTTATAAGGGCATATTCTTTTATACATCTTTAGACGGACTCTGCTTTGGGGACCCACATAAGTGAGGTGTCATTTTACTTGGGAGACTGAGGGGAAAACTGGGGAGTAGGAATTTTGTGCTGGAGCGGTGATCCTACTAAGAAAAATCAGGAAAATATGCTTTTTTATGCAAATTTTGAGGTTTACAGGGGAGTCTGGGTAAGAAAATGTTGGGGGAGCCACGCAAGCCACACCTCCCTGGACTCCTTGGGGTGTCTAGTTTTAAAAAGTTTCTGGGTTTTGTAGGTTTCCCTACATGAAGGCCGCACCCAGGACCAAAAACATAGGTGGGCCCTCCCCCCCCAAACACAGGTATTTTTGGAATATATCACTTTGATGTGTGCACATACGTCCGTGATGTGCCAAACACTAAAATTGTGAAAAGAAACACACTTAGGTTATGTGAAGAAGACCCCTCACCCACCAACCAAGTTGGTGGCATGCTTCATCATCGGGGTCCCACCCGAGGCACCTAGCGTGTCACAGGTGTGCTGCGACGCCTGATTACAGCGGAGCAGGTTTTGACATTTTTTACAACACATACTGGTTGGATTTGGCACGAGGGTGAGTGATGGTTCAGTGGATCAAATTTTATTAACAAGAGATTTCACAAAAATGAAATGCACTGCTAATAACTGAAAGGCAAAAAAGTGAACCAATGACTCACAGCTCGTGAGCTGTAAAGCCGCGACAAGGCACCAACCGCTTTACAGTCCATTCACACACCTTTCATACATGACACGCACAAGACCATTCACACCGCCAGCCACGGGCCCAGCACATTACAACACTCACATCGACAGACCGCGCCACTCAAGGGCCCATCACTTACATACGCCCACATGCCTGATACAAGAATCACACCAGCTGATGGGAGTGTGGACTGCCGTTTGGCTGGCACCGCCAGCCAAGCGCCACCCCACGCACACCACCAGCCAAGCGCCACCCCAAGCACACCGCCAGCCAAGCGCCACCCCAAGCACACCGCCAGCCAAGCGCCACCCCACCCACACCGCCAGCCAAGCGCCACCCCAAGCACACCGCCAGCCAAGCGCCACCCCAAGCACATCGCCAGCCAAGCGCCACCCCACGCACACCGCCAGCCAAGCGCCACCCCAAGCACACCGCCAGCCAAGCGCCACCCCACGCACACCGCCAGCCAAGCACCACCCCACGCACACCGCCAGCCAAGCGCCACCCCACGCACACCGCAATCACTTTTTTTTATTTATAAACAACAAAGAAACTACTAATTATAAAATAAGCACAAAACTACAAACACAAAAGCTCTAACTAAATACACGACAGATGCCAACCGTGAAACATATGAAAATATAAAACAGACAGCTTACGCTCACGGTATTTCCCAAAAGTTTTTCCTTGTGTGGTAACTTCTAAAACAGCTGGGCACACACAGCCCAGGCTTTGAAGGGCATTCGGGGCAGTACATCCGGCTCTCCCTCCGGATTGATCTCCGGGCACATACTCTACATTTCTTTGTGGGCATGTCTTTTTTGGGAGTGGGAGGAATGTGATCTGGAAAGTGCCGATCTTTCAATCTAGCCACATCCTCCACCACTTCTACTCTAGGAACTCTTGCCGGTTCCACCACAATAAGGCTTTCTATCACCGACTCCTGAAATTTAACAAATGTCATCCTTGACTCGGGTGAACAATCCTTGTATACAATAAAGGCATTAAAAGTTGCCAAATGAAATAAATGTAGGGCCAACTTTTTATACCACACATAAGACTTACGAAGAGCAGTGTAAGGTTCTAACCTCTGATCTACTCTATCAACACCACCCATGTGCCTATTGTAGTCCAAAATGCACGCAGGTTTGCGCACTTCCGCAACCTGACCCCAAACAGCCACAGGGGAAGTACTCTCATCATGGATGGTCGATAGCATGTACACATCCCTCCTGTCTGAAAATTTCAGAGCTAGCAGCTCATTATTCCGCAAGGCACTGCACTGTCCCCTCTCAAGTTTTTTACAGACAAGCTCCCTTGGATAGCCTTTCCGGTTAGAACGGATTGTGCCACAAGCAACAGTGTCCACCCTAAACAACTCCTTGAACAACTGCACTCCAGTGTAGAAATTATCTACGTACAAATGGTGACCTTTGTTAAACAGCCGTCTAGCAAGTTCCCACACAATTTTTTCGCTAACTCCAAAAGTGGCCGGACAACCAGGAGGGTCAATACTGGAATCCCTACCAGTGTAGACCCGGAAATTATACACATATCCTGTACTGCTTTCTGACAGCAGATACAATTTAATCCCATACCGTGCCCTCTTACTAGGAATGTACTGCTTAAAAACTAAACGCCCCTTGAAAAGGACCAAAGACTCGTCCACACTTATCTCTTTGCCTGGAACATAGACCTCTGAAAACCGATCCACAAAATGATCAAGGACAGGCCTAATCTTAAAAAGGCGGTCACAATCAGGGTGATCTCGTGGCAAGGCTAAAGCATTGTCTACAAAATGCAGCATACGAAGAAGAAGCAAATACCGATTATGTGTCATAGTTGCAGGAAATATAGCAGTTGCCATCAAGGGACTAGTAGACCAATAAGAAGCCAGTGACGGCTTCCTGATCAACCCTATCAAAAAAGACAAACCTAAAAACCTTTTCATCTCTTCCAGATATGTGGGAACCCAATGAGTAGCTCTAGACTGAGGCTTAAGTCTGGCAGCGTTGTCCCGCAAATATTGCTCTGCATACACATTTGTCTGCTCCACAATCTCTTCCAAAAATACATCGTCCATAAACAAGTGAAAGAAATGGACAGGCAGAAAGTTTTCCGTATTAACTCTACACCCTGGGAGACCAGTAAATGCAGGTAACTGTGGCTGCTCCATGTTTGGGGCAATCCAGATGTCAGGTCTTCCAATGGGATACCCTGCAGCCCCAGGCTGCTGCACTCTTGGCACATCAATGTCCTCCTCTAACACAGGCCCTTCATCTGCACTGAGAGTAGCTTCCTCATCAGAAGAATACTCTCGGACAGAAAACTCACTTCCAGAATCTCCTGCTTCCTCCTCTGCCTCAGATGCAGAGTCAGTGTCGTAATCATGGTCTGAAGACGACTCAAAGAGCATGCGAACAACCTGCTGAGCGGTCACTTTGCGGCTAGCCATGATCCTAACAACAAATGGACTGCCAACAACAACTAGCACTAAAATAAGTAATAAACAAAGTGTAGCTTTATCACAAAGAGTTATGTACTACAAAAAACTATACCACTCAGTTGCCTGAAATAGCTACTCACCAAGCAACTACTCTGCACAGACAGCAATCACCAATGATATCCCACTAAAAAGAAAAAAGAAAAAAGAAAATTAGACATATGACAACACAAACATCACTGTGCTCAAATCTAAGGACAATGTCAAACACACAATACTGCATTTAGTACACCACCTACAAACATGTCAACAATACTCCTTTGGAGTAAATTGCTTTCACTTACCTAAAACATGCAACTATGCAAACCACAGGACAACTACTGCCAAAACCGCAAAGATCCACAGCAAAGGAAGCAAAAGCGTTGAACTAGAAGAAAAAGAAGAAATAAATTGTTATAATCACAAATACAAATACTTTGCCAGTTGACAAACACCCCACCACCAAGAACTTAGAAGTTGTCCCTGGTACCTAAGTGGATCCTGCCCCCCTCGGGGGTAGATGGGCGTAAAAAAATTGGCCAATCTGCCCCCAAGGGGGGCAGAAATGGGCAGCACCTCTGTGCCCCCTTTCAGGGGGCGACCCTTCCCAAAGGGGGCACCCCCAGCACAACACAAAACAAAACAAAAAAATCCCTGCCGTATTGGTGGTTTCTGCCCTCCTTGGGGGCAGATGGGCCTACAAAATTACGGGCAGAGATGGCCAATACAAATTTTCACCACCTTAGGGGGGCGACTGTTGCCCAAGGGGTGCCCCCAAACACACACCACACACACAACACAATCCCTGGCGCCTAGTGTGCTTCCACCCCCCCCCCCCGGGCCAGATCGTCCCAAAAATGGCTGGTCTGCCATCTGGGGGGGGCCGAAACAGAAAAATAAGAGCGACCCTTGCCCAAGGAGTTGCCCCCAAAATAAACAATAAAAACAAAATCCCTGGTGTCTAGTGGATTTCGCCCCCCCCCCCCCGGCGGCAAATCAGCCCAAAAATTGGCAATCTGCCCCAGGGGGGGGGGCGAAATACTAAAAAAATAGCCTCCCAGTGGGGCGCCCCTTGCCCAAGGGGTCGCCCCCCAAAAAAACGTTACAATAAAAATTAATCCCTGGTGTCTAGTGGTTGCCCTGGGGGCAGATCTGCCGAAAAATCTGCGGATCTGCCTCCGGGGGGGGCGAAATATAAAAAAAAATGGCCCCCGGAGGGGGGCGACCCTTGCCCAAGGGGTCACCCCCAAAATACACACAAATAATAAAATCCCTGGTGTCTAGTGGTTTTCGCTCCCCCCCCGGGGACAGATCCGCCAAAAAATCAGCGGATCTGCCCCTGGGGGGGGCGAAATACAAAAAAAAATGGCCCCCGGGGGGGCGACCCTTGCCCAAGGGGTCGCCCCCAAAATACACATAAATAACAATATCCCTGGTGTCTAGTGGTTTTCGCCCCCCCCCCTGGGGGCAGATCCGCCGAAAAATCGGCGGATCTGCCCCCAGGGGGGGGCGAAATACAAATAAAAATTGCCCCCGGGGGGGGGCGACCCTTGCCCAAGGGGTCGCCCCCAAAATTACCAAGAAAGAAAATCCCTGGTGGCTAGTGGAGATTCCTGCAGGGCCCGCGATCGTGGAGCAGGAATCTTGTGAAAACAGGCACAGGGGGAAAGGAAAAACCCTTTCCTTTCCCCCGTGTCTGTTTTCACCACCCCCCACCCCCCAAAAACGGAGAGGACTCACCTGTGATGTCCTCCTCCGAAGACGCGCTGGAAGCAAATGGCTTCCAGCGCACCCGGCAACACTAGATGACGTCATCGGATTGCCGTGGGGGGGGCGGGGTGGAAGGGGAAGGTCTTCCCCTTCCATCCCCGCCTGGGGGGGGTGAGGGGGGTGCACGGGGGCGCGCTAGCGCTCCCCCAAGTTCCCCTGTGCCTAGGACGAGATGACACAGAACCGGTTAAAGAATGCCCCTGCCACCTTCCAAAGGTTGGTGAATCAAGTCCTTGCTGGTTTGGAGTCCTTTAGTGCAGCTTATCTTGATGATATTGCTGTCTTTAGCTCCAGCTGGCAGGATCACCTGGTCCACCTGAAGAGGGTTTTGAAGGCTCTGCAATCAGCAGGCCTCTCTATCAAGGCATCCAAATGCCAGATAGGGCAGGGAACTGTGGTTTACTTGGGACACCTTGTAGGTGGAGGACAAGTTCAGCCACTCCAGCCTAAGATCCAGACTATTCTGGACTGGGCAGCTCCAAAAACACAGACTCAAGTCAGGGCATTCCTTGGCTTGACTGGGTATTACAGGAGGTTTGTGAAGGGATATGGATCCATAGTGACAGCCCTCACAGAACTTACCTCCAAGAAAATGCCCAAGAAGGTAAACTGGACTGTAGAATGCCAACAGGCCTTTGACACCCTGAAACAAGCAATGTGCACAGCAGCAGTTCTAAAAGCTCCAGATTACTCCAAGCAGTTCATTGTGCAGACAGATGCCTCTGAACATGGGATAGGGGCAGTTTTGTCCCAAACAAATGAAGATGGCCTTGACCAGCCTGTTGCTTTCATTAGCAGGAGGTTACTCCCCAGGGAGCAGCGTTGGAGTGCCATTGAGAGGGAAGCCTTTGCTGTGGTTTGGTCCCTGAAGAAGCTGAGACCATACCTCTTTGGTACTCACTTTGTAGTTCAAACTGACCACAGACCTCTCAGATGGCTGATGCAAATGAAAGGTGAAAATCCAAAACTGTTGAGGTGGTCCATCTCCCTACAGGGAATGGACTTTATAGTGGAACACAGACCTGGGACTGCCCATGCCAATGCAGATGGCCTTTCCAGGTTCTTCCACTTAGAAAATAAAGACTCTCTTTGGAAAGGTTAGTCTCATCCTCTTTCGTTTGGGGGGTGGGGGGGGTTGTGTAAGGAAATGCCTCCTTGGCATGGTTACCCCCTGACTTTTTGCCTTTGCTGATGCTAAGTTTTGATTTGAAAGTGTGCTGAGGCCTGCTAACCAGGCCCCAGCACCAGTGTTCTTTCCCTAACCTGTACTTTTGTTTTCACAATTGGCACACCCTGGCATCCAGGTAAGTCCCTTGTAACTGGTACCCCTGGTACCAAGGGCCCTGATGCCAGGGAAGGTCTCTAAGGGCTGCATCATGTCTTATGCCACCCTGGGGACCCCTCACTCAGCACAGACACACTGCTTGCCAGCTTGTGTGTGCTGGTGAGGACAAAACGAGTAAGTCGACATAGCACTCCCCTCAGGGTGCTATGCCAACCTCACACTGCCTATGCAGTATAGATAAGTCACCCCTCTAGCAGGCCTTACAGCCCTAAGGCAGGGTGCACTATACCATAGGTGAGGGCACCAGTGCATGAGCACTGTGCCCCTACAGTGTCTAAACAAAACCTTAGACATTGTAAGTGCAGGGTAGCCATAAGAGTATATGGTCTGGGAGTCTTGTCAAACACGAACTCCACAGCACCATAATGGCTACACTGAAAACTGGGAAGTTTGGTATCAAACTTCTCAGCACAATAAATGCACACTGATGCCAGTGTACATTTTATTGTAACATACACCCCAGAGGGCACCTTAGAGGGGACCCCTGAAACCTTAACCAACTACACGTGTAGGCTGACTGGTTTTAGCAGCCTGCCACACTCGAGACATGTTGCTGGCCACATGGGGAGAGTGCCTTTGTCACTCTGTGGCTAGTAACAAAGCCTGTACTGGGTGGAGATGCTTATCACCTCCCCCTTACAGGACTGTAACACCTGGCGGTGAGCCTCACAGGCTCACCCCCTTTGTTACAGCACCCCCGGGCATTCCAGCTAGTGGAGTTGCCCGCCCCCTCCGGCAACGGCCCCACTTTTGGCGGCAAGGCCGGAGGAGATAATGAGAAAAACAAGGAGTCAGTGGCCAGTCAGGACAGCCCCTAAGGCAACCTGAGCTGAAGTAACTCTGACTTTTAGGAATCCTCCATCTTGCAGATGGAGGATCCCCCCAATTGGGATAGGAATGTGACCCCCTCCCCTTGGGAGGAGGCACAAAGAGGGTGTAGCCACCCTCAGGGCTAGTAGCCATTGGCTACTGCCCTCCCTGACCTAAACACACCCCTAAATTCTGTATTTAGGGGCTCCCCTGAACCTAGGAACTCAGATTCCTGCAACCTAAGAAGAAGAGGACTGCTGAGCTGAAAAACCCTGCAGAGAAGACGGAGACACCAACTGCTTTGGCCCCAGCCCTACCGGCCTGTCTCCCCCCTTCTTAAGAAACTGCTCCAGCGACGCTGGACTCCTCAGAGGACTGCCCTGCTCTAGAAGGACCAAGAAACTCCCGAGAACAGCGGCCCTGTTCACCCAAGACTGCAACTTTGTTTCCAAAAGAGCAACTTTAAAACGACTGCGTTTCCCGCCAGAAGTGTGAGACTTGCAACTCTGCACCCGACGCCCCCGGCTCGACTTGTGGAGAACAAACACTTCAGGGAGGACTCTACGGCGACTACGAGACCGTGAGTAGCCAGAGTTGCCCCCCCCTGAGCCCCCACAGCGACGCCTGCAGAGGGAACCCCGAGGCTCCCCCTGACCGCGACTGCCTGACTCCCAGATCCTGATGCCTGGAAAAGACCCTGCAGCCGCAGCCCCCAGGACCTGAAAGATCGGAACTCCAGTGCAGGAGTGACCCCCAAGAGGCCCTCTCCCTTGCCCAGGTGGTGGCTACCCCGAGGAGCCCCCCCCCCCTTGCCTGCCTGCATCGCTGAAGAGACCCCTTGGTCTCCCATTGATTCCAATTGAAAACCCGACGTGTGTTTGCACACTGCACCCGGCCGCCCCCGTGCTGCTGAAGGTGTACTTTCAGTGCTTACTTGTGTCCCCCCCGGTGCCCTACAAAACCCCCCTGGTCTACCCTCCGAAGACGCGGGTACGTACCTGCTGGCAGACTGGAACCGGGGCACCCCCTTCTCCATTGAAGCTTATGCGTTTTGGGCACCACTTTGAACTCTGCACCTGACCGGCCCTGAGCTGCTGGTGTGGTAACTTTGGGGTTGCTCTGAACCCCCAATGGTGGGCCTCCTTGGACCCAAACTTGAACCCCGTAGGTGGTTTACTTACCTGCAAGAACTAATAATTACTTACCTCCCCTAGGAACTGTGAAAATTGCACTGTCTAGTTTTAAAATAGCTATATGTGTTTTATTTGAAAAGTATATATGCTATTGTGATTATTCAAAGTTCCTAAAGTACTTACCTGCAATACGTTTCATTCAAAGTATTACATGTAAAATTTGAACCTGTGGTTCTTAAAATAAACTAAGAAAATATATTTTTCTATACAAAAACCTATTGGCCTGGAATTGTCTCTGAGTGTGTGTTCCTCATTTTTTGCCTGTGTGTGTACAACAAATGCTTAACACTACTCCTTTGATAAGCCTACTGCTCGACCACACTACCACAAAATAGAGCATTAGTATTATCTCTTTTTGCCACTATCTTACCTCTAAGGGGAACCCTTGGACTCTGTGCATACTATTCCTTACTTTGAAATAGTGCATACAGAGCCAACTTCCCACACTATGGTATGCCATTGTCATAGTACATCTGACTGCATGGACGTCAGGTCAATTAAGACACTGGCTTGTAGTTTCTAAGCCCTGTTATCACCTGTAGATTGCTTCCCGTGTGGAAGGTACTGTTGGCCATTTGAACTGGGATCACCTACAGGACTTTTGATAAACTGATGCAGCACACACCTGTGATCACCTCCATGCTCACCACCCATTTGAACATGCGCTGCCTCTGCAGCAGCATAGAAGGGGCCATTTTGTCAAATACACTGTTATGCCTTGCTAGTAATTAAGCTGTGTAGCACAGCTCTTGAGTTTATGTGTCACCTTCCAAAACACAGGATAAACACAGTTTTCCATGTCAACTGTCTTGTTCTTCATCCGACCAGTGTAAGTCAGACCACTGAGTATGTACCTTGTGAAATTGCTGGATCCTGATTGACCCTGCATCCTGTCAGCTTAGCTGGCCACCTGTCTGTGCGTTACCCTAAAGATTCCTTGTGGCTACATAAGTAACACACTTGCGTTACCAAACCTCACATTCCTCAGGGGGTATTTTGTCATGTGCTTCCTCAATGCATACCCAAATACATTTAATAGCATCATCTGCTTTTTAATTGTACCATATTAGTAAAATTGTCTTTGAATACCAAAATCATGGCCTATCCCTTGTCTGGGTCTCATGTATGCATGAACGACAAAGTGTGACAGTGTACCATGGCCGTATGCAGGGATTGGGTATGGTGCCTCCAGCAGAACCAGCTACCTCTGATAATGTGCATGAAAAGTCCAAACATGTTAGGACCCTGACAGTTCACACGCTGAATCACATTGCTCACAACATATTGATGGGCTGTGCGTGCTGAATAGCTGCAAGATTAATCAACACAGAGGCTATGATGTTCCCAGATGCAGTGGGAACTTTACAGGCTAACCTGTGTACAAATGCTGTAATGACACCTGCCGGAACATGACTCCTGAGATATGAACTCACTTAGCACACCAAGGTTGCCCTGTTGACAGTCTCATAACACGTCTGCAGTGACAGGGTGGGACCATCCCCATGTAGGTTCTCATGTCCTCATCAACTTTACTTCCCTTGATCTCCGAAGGATACTCAGTAGATACAGGAATAGCCGCCACTGACTCATGATGAGACCTGGACGTAACTGTGACAACATAGACCCCTAAAAATATACAGGATCAACATTGGACCACACACATGAACCAGACACCTCTGTGCAATTGATCACTGGAAATATGTGGCCACGTGCTGCCTCGTCTGCTGGTCCACCACTGCCACTGGAGAGTTGTGGCTCAGTCAGATGACCACAACTGTGGCGTGATATAACAGTTGTGGGTCACCTTTGGCTGTCTGTGCCAATAACATGGTACCCACTTAGGGGGTCATTCTGACCTCGGCGGTAAAAGGCGATTACCGCCGGTCAGAAGAGCGCCATAACACCGCTGCGGTCGCGGTAAACCGCCACGGTCATTCTGACCCGCAACTGGCAAACCGTCAAAAACCCGACATCCACAAAAGTCCGCCACACCAACGGCCAGCGCAAAACAGGCGATGACCAAACCTCCACCGTCACGCCAACAGAAATACGCCCATGCCATTCCGACCCACAAATCCCCGCAGCGGTCTTTCAACCGCGGTATTCCATTGGCGGTACACACCGCCGCGGTCAAAATACACACACCTTTACAAAACACTACCACATTGGACAAATCAAAATACACACACCTGAGACACATACACACACCACTCCCACACACCCAATTAAATATAAAACACACACCCACATCACCCACAAACCCTTACGACCACAATTGCGACTGAAGGACAGAGAGAGACAGCACAGCATAGAGTAGACCATCACACAGAGGCAAATCACAACATCACCCACACAATTTCCACGCACAAAACACCATACACCACCACACTCACCACACTCTACAACACATACACCACCCCTCACCTCATCCACACCACCCCATGGCACCCCAAAGACACCCCAGGTTCTCTGACGCAGAACTCAGGGTCATTGTGGAGGAAATAGTTTGTGTAGAGCCCCAGCTCTTCGGTGCACAGGTGCAGCACACCACCATTGCCAGGAAGATGGAGCTATGGAGCAGAATAGTGGACAGGGTCAACGCTGTGGGACAGCATCCACGCAATCGGGACGACATCAGGAAGCAGTGGAACGACCTACGGGGGAAGGTGCGTTCCATGGTATCAAGGCACAACATCGCGGTACAGCGGACTGGCGGCGGACCCCCACCTACTCCCCCAGAATTCACAGCATGGGAGGAGGAAGTCTTGCACATCCTGCATCCTGAGGGCCTCGCAGGAGTAGGCGGAGGAATGGACTCTGGTAAGTCAAATCTCCACTACTTCATTCCCCCCACCCCACCTGCATGCCAAATCATACCCCCACCCTCACCCCCTCCCCCATCACACCAACTCCTTGCAAATGGCTCACCATCACAACCCACCCATCCCAAAACCTAGCCCTGCATGCATCCCCAAAGCATGGACACCCATCACCAAAGCATGCCCACTGCACACACCCATCACCCCCACAAGCCACCGTCACAAAAGCCCCCACAAGGGAATGCCAGCACTGGGGTACACGGCCACCCACCCATTACACGAAATGCCACACACAGAAGCAATAACCATAATCTTATACCCCTGCAGGACCCGAACGCCACCACACCGCCACGGAGGGTCCAGAGATGTCCATCCCACCCCCAGAAGAGGCCCCCAGTGATGACAGCAGCTCTGTCTCCCTGGATCCAGATGACCAGCCCGACCCATCGGGGACCTCGGGACAGTCGGTTCCCCACAGACAGCCACAGGCTACACCAGACCTAACCCCCTCTGGGAACACCAGCACAGCTCCCACCCAGTGGGCCCATGCCTCTGTCTCCAGGACACGTCAATCAGCGGTGTGTCCACCACTACAGGGCACCCAGGTTGACCCACCACCCCAACAACAACAGGGACCTGGGGGCAGTGGTAGTGGGCACACCGTCCAGGGGACAGAGGCCCAGGGAAACAGGGGAACTGGGAGGGCTGCTGTGCGACAGGGGGGGGACAGGCCCAGGGAACCGACTCTCCAAGAGGCCCTCTCCTCCATCATGGGAGCATACCACCGCTCCCAGGAGACGATGGCTACGGTACTGGCCAGGTTCCAGGAGATCCAGGTACTGCAGGAGGAACAGTACATGGGGTTCAGAGAGGAACTGAGGAACATTAGTTCCACAATGGGGACCATCGTCGTGGCCCTTAACCAGATAGTCACCACATTGCGGGACCATGTGGCACCACAAAGGACCCCTGTCACTAGCCTGGACCAGGAACAGCCTACCACCTCCGCCTTCGCTAGTGGACAGGAGGCCCCCACACAACGACAGGCCACCAGAACCCCACCTCCTGCAGAAGAAGAACCACCCCGCAAGCGGCACCTGAGATCTCACAAGAAGACAGAGTAGGATGCCAAGACCCCCGCCAGCAAAGGATACCCCCTGATGTCATCCCACTGTCCCACATTGTCACCCTGTCCAACCTTGAACTGCCCCTGCTCCATCCTTCCACAGGCATATGGACAATGCACCTGTGAGACTGAAAACTGGACTCTGCCATGGACATTACTCCACCATCACCCATCACCGTTTTACAATCATGTTCCTAAATGTAGCATTTTAATAAAATCACTTATTGCACTTAAAAAATCTGGAGTCTGCTTGTATTTTGAACAAATGTATTAGCCATAACGGTGCAATAATGTTCAGTCACATTGTGATGACAACATACCACTGTCACACAGCTGTAGTCCATGGGCAAACAAAGCAGAGGTCACGCAGTGGGGCCCACAGCTCTGAAAACGGAAGGGAAAGTCACAACTCAGTTAACAGGAACTGGGGTGAAACTCAGACAGTAGAGAGGCAGGAGACTTTAAGTAAATGTAAAATGGCGTGGTTGATTCGTACCTGTGTGCTACTGAAAATACTGTTGTATCACTGTGTCCCTGTTGTCTGTGTCGTCCCCGTCGTCTTCCTCCTCTTCACTCTCCACAGGCTCCACAGCTGCTACAACACCACCATCTGGACCATCCTCCTGCAGGAAAGGCACCTGGTGTCGCAAAGCCAGGTTGTGAAGCATACAGCAGGCCACGATGATATGGCACACCTTCTTTGGTGAGTACATTAGGGATCCACCTGTCATATGCAGGCACCTAAACCTGGCCTTCAGGAGGCCAAATGTTGTTTCTATAATCCTCCTAGTTCGCCCATGGGCCTCATTGTAGCGTTCCTCTGCCCTTGTCCTGGGATTCCTCACTGGGGTAAGTAGCCACGACAGGTTGGGGTAACCAGAGTCACCTATTAGCCACACACGGTGTCTCTGTAGCTGTTCCATCACATAAGGGATGCTGCTATTTCGCATGATGTACGCGTCATGCACTGACTCAGGGAACTTGGCATTTACATGGGAGATGTACTGGTCAGCCAAACAGACCACCTGGACATTCATCGAATGATAACTTTTTCTGTTCCTGTACACCTGCTCACTTTCACTGGGGGGAACCAAAGCCACATGAGTCCCATCAATGGCACCAATGATGTTGGGGATATGTCCAAGGGCATAGAAATCACCCTTCACTGTAGCCAAATCGCCCACCTCAGGGAAAACAATGTAGCTCCGCATGTATTTCATCAGGGCAGACAACACTCTGGACAAAACCTTAGAAAACATAGGCTGAGACATCCCTGATGATATGGCCACTGTTGTTTGGAATGATCCACTTGCCAAAAAATGGAGTACTGACAGAACCTGCACCAGAGGGGGAATCCCTGTGGGGTGGCGAATGGGGGACATCAGGTCTGGCTCCAGCTGGGCACACAGTTCCTGTATAGTGGCTCTGTCAAGCCTGTATGTCAGTATGACATGTCTTTCTTCCATTGTCGACAGGTCCACCAGCGGTCTGTACACGGGAGGATTCCTCCATCTCCTCGCAAGTCCCAGCGGACGGTGCCTAGGAAGGACAACATGGAGCACAGAGTCAAGCAACCCACAGGTACGTAACCACAGCTTGCACAGTACACGATTCGCTATGCATTGAATGGCTTGTATGATTGGCAATGCAAGGCCTAGGCCTGTGTGACGCTGTAGAAATTAAGCCATGTGGGCCCTTGAAATGGCGGCTGCCTGACCTGTGAAGTGTGACAATGGTATGTGAGGTCAATGCGCTGGCGTGGCACACCGTGGCGGTAGGCAGTCGAAGACCGCGGCGCAAAGCAGCATTGGTTAACATTGAACCCTATGGGTCTCAGGAGCCAATGACGATGTGCGCCGGCGGACGCGGTACGCACCGCCGCGGTAAGCACCACCGCGGGCGTGACTGCCATTTTCTATCTGCTTAATCACTCGAGACCTGATCATCCACAGGAGAGGACCTATACTGCAAGTGCTGCTGTGACCTCGGTCTGGAAGAGACAATGGCTGCTGCGACTGGGGAAAGGGCCCCTGCCTTCACATCTGAGGAATTGGAGAAACTTGTTGATGGGGTCCTCCCCCAGTATGCGCTACTCTACGGTCCTCCAGACCAACAGGTAAGTACACAGGGAGCACGTTGTATGGGCTATGCCTGTGTTGAGTGGGGTGGATGTAAGATGATGGGGAGGGGAGCGAATGAGGAATGCAACGCACGACAGATGAGAGCATGTGCCACATGGCAAGGTTGGGGAGGGGGGGCCACTCACATCGACCATGCAGAAAAGTGATGATATTTCTTTTCCCACCCTGTCCATGTCACATAGGTCAGCGCCCATCAGAAGATCGACATTTGGCGTGCCATCGCCAAGGACGTCCGGGCCCTGGGGGTCCACAACAGACAGGGCACCCACTGCCGCAAGAGGTGGGAGGACATCCGCCGCGGGAGCAGAAAGACCGCCGAGGCTCTGCTGGGGATGGCCTCCCAACCTAGGAGGGGTGCCACACGGCAATTGACCCGCCTGATGTCCCGGATCCTGGCGGTGGCCTACCCCGATTTGGATGGGCGCGTGAGGACATCACAGCAGACACAAGGGGGTGAGTCTCAGCACATTCTGCTATATTAGCGCACAGTGGAGGTGTCTGGGTGGTGGAGGAGGGCTGTGGCTATCTCTAGGCCAGGGCGGTTTCTGTAGGCTAGGCCCCTCCGTTAGGCATGGCCCTGTGCCCCCGCCCCCCACCTCTGTAGGGTGCTAAGTACAGCTATCCATGGCCCGGGCTCACCTATGTGTGCAGTTGTCCTCCATAGACTTGTAGGCCAAGTCACAATAATTGAGTAGTGTACCCCGAGTGCGCGGCGTAGTGCAGGGGGCTTCTGTGTCTGTCCTCTCCGCCAACGGTGCCGCCAATGCATGCACTCAACATGTCTTTCTTTCTTCTCCTCCCCCTTTTTTTTTGGTTTTCCTGTTCATGTGTGCATTAGCATCATCAGGCGGAGGAGAAGTGGCATCGGCGCACGAGGGAGCTGCATCTGACATGGCCCCAGAGGGCCCTGCAACCGACTCCGAGTTCACCAGTGAGACGGAGGGCGAGGGGAGCACCACAACAGGGACCCGTGGAGACGTCAGCGACACCGACACGTCCTCGGAAGGGAGCTCCCTTGTGGTGGCGGCAACATCCGTGCCCACTGCAACAACAGGTACAGCCACCACCCAGCGCATCAGCTCTGCCCTCCCAGCAGCCCCTCAGCGTTCGCCCCGTGCCCGCTCGGCCAGGAAGCCGGGCATCTCCTTCGCCCCAGGCACCTCAGGCCCTGCCCCAGTTACCCCTGCTGCCCTCAGTGCGGAGATCATTGTCCTCCTCCAGACGCTCATTGTTGGGCAGTCTACCCTTTTGAATGCCATCCAGGGGGTGGAAAGGGAGATGCATCGGAGCAATGCATACCTGGAGGGCATTCATTCGGGTCAGGCTGCCCATCAGCGATCGTTCAACGCTCTGGCCTCAGCACTGACGGCAGCCATTGTCCCTGTCTCCAGCCTCCCTCCTCCAACTCCCTCCACCCAGTCCCACTCCCCTGTTCCTCTGCCTATCCCAGACACACCTACAGACCAGCCTGCACACACATAAACACCCAAGGGCAGCTCATCCAGACATAAGCACCACAGATCACACAAGCATTCACACAAGCAACATCCACATGCAGACATGCCAACAGCCACTGCCTCCTCTGTGTCCCCCTCCTCCTTGTCTCCCTCCTCCCTCCCTGTGACGTCTCCACTCACACATGCATGCACACCACCATCAGCCAGTACGTCCATCACCAGCACACCCACCAGAACACTCCGCACACGTGCAGTCACCACCCCCACTGCCATTTACACGTCCCCTGTGTCCTCTCCCAGTGTGTCTGTCACCCCCTCTTCCAAACCACACAAACGCAGCCACCCACCCACCCAACAGCCATCCACCTCACGACAGCCTCCGTCACAAGCACCTGCACCCAAAGACACCACACTTGACTCTCCTACAACCACATCCTCTTCCTCCACTCCCATACCCACTGCACCTACCCTTCCCATTGCTCCTAAAAAGATTTTCCTCTCCAAAATTAACCTCTTTGCATCACCTGACCCACCCCCTCCATTTCGTAAGAGTCCAAACAGCACCTCAGCCACCACAAGCCCTGCACCTACTAGGACCATAGTTCAGGGCTATTGGAGTCCACCAGCTCCTAGGGCCGGAACATCGGCCAGCAGCAAGGGGACAGCCAGCCCACCCCCTGGGGAAAGAACCAAAAAAGGGAAGGGCCGGCGCGACAGGCCTGAGACGGCTGCCTCCAAGGACACTACCCTTGCACCGTCACCTGGCACATCCACAAAGGGAGGCAAGGGCCCCAGAGATTCGGCGAAGGAGGGCAAGGGCAGCAGGGCGGACAAGTCCGGCAGCAGGCGAGCTGCCCAGGAGGGCCCCACCAGCCCCATTTCGGGTGTGACGGAGGACACCCACGGGCCCAGGACTCCAGCACAGGAGGGCCCCGCTAGCGAAAGGTCGGATGGCGACTGAGCGGGAATTATTGGCCAGATCCGGTTCCCCAGGAACACAAGACAAGCACAGCTGAACAGGGCCCCGCCGTGACAAGCACCGCTGAACAGGGCCCCGCCGTGACAAGCACCGCTGAACAGGGCCCCGCCATGACAAGCACCGCTGAACAGGGCCCTTCCTGTCAAGCACTGCTCCGCTGGGCCCTTCCTGTCAAGCACCGCTCCACTGGGCCCTTCATCTCAAGCACCGCTCCGCTGGGCACCGCCGTCTCTGAACTGCTCCGCTGGGCCCTTCCTGTCAAGCACCGCTCCGCTGGGCCCTTCATCTCAAGCACCGCTCCGCTGGGCCCTTCATCTCAAGCACCGCTCCGCTGGGCACCGCCGTCTCTGAACTGCTCCGCTGGGCCCTTCCTGTCAAGCACCGCTCCGCTGGGCCCTTCATCTCATGCACCGCTCCGCTGGGCCCTTCCTGTCAAGCACCGCTCCGCTGGGCCCTTCATCTCAAGCACCGCTCCGCTGGGCACCGCCGTCTCTAAACTGCTCCGCTGGGCCCTTCCTGTCAAGCACCGCTCCGCTGGGCCCTTCATCTCAAGCACCGCTCCGCTGGGCCCTTCATCTCAAGCACCGCTCCGCTGGGCCCTTCATCTCAAGCACCGCTCCGCTGGGCACCGGCGTCTCTGAACTGCTCCGCTGGGCCCTTCCTGTCAAGCACCGCTCCGCTGGGCCCTACATCTCAAGCACTGCTCTGCTGGGCCCTTCCTGTCAAGCACCGCTCCGCTGGGCCCTTCATCTCAAGCACTGCTCCAACCCACCCACTGTAGAGACTTGAGAGACTGTGGCTTTGCACTCCCCAGGATGGTACAGTGGGCATGGAGACCCCTCGTGGATCTAGCGTCGTGGACTCATGTGGCTGAGGTGCCCCCCCTTCCCTTCCCCCTGAGGTGCCTGTAGTTTTATTATCTGATGCCCCAGCAGTGTTCTCTCCAATGGAATCGGGTCTCGTGTGTGGGCTTTGCCCATGTGTTTATGCACATTGGCCCACGAACAATGGAAGGTAGCCAATATGTGCCGGACTTTTGGGCTATGTATATATTGTTCATGTTGTAATATATTTTATTTAGATATTTCATATTTCACTTAACTTCAAATATGCTATAATATACTTCAATTTTAAGGATCAATTTATTTTGTCTTTGCATTCTTCCGGGGGGTTTGGGGGGTGTCACTCTGACTTGTTGCTCTGCATTGGTGTGTAGGGATTTGGGGGGGGACGGGGGGTGGGTGTGTCGCGTATGTGTGTGCCCGTAACCTTTTCTCCTCCCCCCTCCCCTGTGTCGTAGGTGCAGTACTCACCGTTGTCGTCTGCGCCGGTGTTCGTGCTCCTGGTAGAGGAGCAGGTAGACAATAGCTGGTAGGATGTTTAATTCGGGTTCCATGCTGTCCAGATTCCTCGTGGAGTGTATAGAGGTGAGCGTTTTCCCATTCGTAGTCTGTTTCCGCCGTGTTTTTATCGGCGGGGCTCCCGCACCGGAAAAGGTGGCGGATTGGTGGGTCGTGATAGTGTGGGCGGTACATTGTCTGCAGCCTGTCTGTTGGCGGTGACCGCCGCGCTGTTTGTTTGTCCCGCCGTGGCGGTCGGAGTGTTAAAGTGGCGGGCTGTGTTGGCGGTTCCCGCCAGGGTCAGAATTCCATTTTTTTTACCGCCTGCCTGTTGGCGGATTGGCTGCCGCTTTAACACCGACCGCCAGGGTTGGAATGACTCCCTTAGTCTGTACACGTGCCTGACTCACGGTGGGTTCACCAACAACTGTTTAGGAAGCAGTTACCAAATTTCCAGGACATGGGATGGACAACTTTTGGATCATTGACATGAACAAGCGTCTGCCATCTATCCGGTGCATGCTTTGTCATTTGTTGTGTCTACGTTACCCAAAATCTTGGAAGTGCACACAATAGATGTTGCTACATGTATGACTAACACATGTCCTCTCTAATTTCCACACTGACTTGCATCTAAGGTTTGGACACATTGACTTCACATTCATACAAGCATATTTTCAATAATGCATCTTGCTATGCACACACACTGAGTCAACAACTACATTAGTACCCAATGCGCACACATTGAGCCATAGGCATTGAGGTATTGTGCTTATGTGCGTCACCTTGCTATCCTCTCCTGACGCCAAACATGCCCAATTTGTGCAATACATATATGTAGGCCACACATATGGCCATCTAGTGCGTCAGCCAAGAGTGAAAATCCTGTTAAGGAAGTAGCGGATCATGGTCCCCAGCAGTATGATGTCTCACATGTGACCATACACCGTCAAGACCAAAGTGGCTGCAATCAGCCTATCTCAGTTGTGTCACAAATGTAACATTACATTAAAATGGCAAAATGACCCAAAGCCAGTTAATGGCCTAAAATGTTGATGCATACGCGTAAAAAAATGACGCTGATGCCTGAAAAACGACGCATTATGCCCTTAAAATTGGTTAAGTGTTAGACTATTTCCAAAGATATGGATGCGGCCTAATTTTTACTCCTGTTTGTCGAAAAAAATGATGCACATACTGTATGCGTCAAAAATGTTTGACGCATAACGATACAAACTGCAGCCATTTTATGCAGGAAGTTTTGTAATAGGATATTGTGTTTACAGATTATGTACAGTGGGTGTACTTTCACTTTCACTTTGCAGTCTGTGATTCTTCTAGACTGTGTGGCTGTGTTCTGAGTTTTGTCCAGTCAAATTGTGCTTTTGTCTACTGTGTGGTCCATTACTTGTTAGTTTGTGAGTTACATATTGTTGTTGTATACTGTCTGAGTGTTTATTGTGTACTTTTGTCCAGTATTGTATTGTCTTTGTTGTTTGTGGGAGTCTGTTGTGGGTAGTGATAGTTTGGGGATAGTTGGGCTCTTTTAGTTGTTTAGTTTACTTTTTTCTTATTCTACTTTCCCCGTATTCTCCTTTATTCTTCTTTATCCCTATTCCCCTTTTTCTGTGCTAAAATGTTGGGTAGGCCACGTCTTGGCAAGATGGGTGAGGAGGAGCTTGGGGGGTTCATATGGCTGGTGTGCCATTTCCTCCCCTTATGATTGAGGCAGGTGGGTGGGTGATGCAGGGGTATCACACCGAGGCACGGAGAATCCGGTGGGGAAAGGTCCTGCATCACTTGCAATGGGTGTATCGGAGCCAGAGGAATGGCCACCAGCTGAAGCACCGCTGGGCTGACCTCATCTCCAGGGAGCAAGATCTGCTGGACCACCTGGGAATTCTGTTTGGTGGCCCTGTTGGTGAGTACAAATCATGTAAATGTGCACGATTAAAAGCTCTGTAGTGACATCAGATGATTTGTTCAATATCTGCCGTCTATGGTGTTGAGTGTGTGGAATGCTTTGGAAACATACAGGGTCATTGATGGACTATGTTAAGGACCACAATTGCTAGCTGTCAGGAAGCAAGTGCTCTGCAAACTTACTGAATAATTTTACTTAATGTAAGTTGGTGCCGTCTTTGTGTCAGACAGCAACAGCTAGACTGACTTTAGAAACACTACATGATGCAGAAAATTAGTGCAGGCTTCACGTCAATTGTTGATAGCAATGTGGCCCAGACATTTGTCTCATGTGTGTCTGGTGAGTGTGTAAGGAAAGCGTTCACGGAAGTTCTATGAATGTTAGGGATTATTGTGGTCCTTCATCATTTTGGATACATGTCAGATCTGGATTTGGAGACATAGGAAAAAAGTGCAAGGTGCCCTCAGCTAACATCTTACACTGGTATTTGGTGTTTGGTGTTCCACCTTTCGTTTAGGGATGGCAGGCCCAAGGTATGCACATGGGTTTATATATCTATGGTTGGTGCAATTCATCATAGCTGGACCACATCAAATGAAGAAACTGTAACAACATGAGGGCTTACAAATGTCCCTGCCCCTCTGTACATTGTACCTATGTGTCATACATTTGTCATGGCCACAATGGCTGTTTGACTGGAAATGCACTCCTCAAGGAAACTGGCTTTGGATGTCTCTCTTGGATGCACATGATGAGACGAATACACTCCATTATCATGTCTGCTCACTAATGAAGGAGCATGTTTGCCACCACATGATAGTTAGGGCCACTGCATGTGTGCAGATATGTGTGTAAATTTCACAGGAGACCCATGGTATGTTAAAGTTAGCCGTGCTATATTGGATGCAGTATCATCATGTCTGAGTGGATTTACTTACTTATGACATCTTACACATAGTTTTTGTCTTTGGAATTGTTGGTCAGTGCACAGAATTTTAGCACATTTCTTCCTTCCATGCCTTACAGGTGGAACTGCACCCTACACTGTGGGCGAGGTGGCTTCATTCGAGGACCCCGACATCTCCAGTAAGTCTTGACATGTCTGTTATGTGTTGTGTTTGCTGGTGATGTGTGATGGGCTCCTGTGTGTTGAGCAAATAGCAAGGTGTGATGCGCTGGTCCATCATTTGTCTTGTTCCATGAGTGGGATTTCATTTTCTCAGCATTTTGGAGTTGGCCAATGCTTATCCTATTGTCTTATTTAGGGATTCTAGGTCAGTCCTGTAGGCCCTGAAATGTGAATAGGGATGAGTCATGTGGATAACACTTGTATCAGCAAGAGTCGCACTGGGCCTAATCTCTGATTTAGTCAGCCTGTCAGACCCACATTCTCCCAGAATGGGGCTGCAAAATGCTTACCCACAGACTTCTGCTTCCCTATTCACTAATGTACTTATGAAACTGTAGGTTGAACTTCCTAGCAGCATGTAGCTCCACATGTAGTGCTATGAGTATGTGGCACTTGAGTGCAATGGCCTAGGTGTGCATGCAAATCATGGCCAGGGGTGTTCTTGCAGCTCTGTGTTAGTTGTAAGTCATGGCTTACTGGAAGTATATGATGTGGACAAAGGTCTTCATTGCCAGACATGCGTGGCGCTGGGCTTGGTCAAGGGTTTGTTGTCTCCTATTTAGAGATACACCTTACCTGTGGTGTGTGTGTGTAGAGCCAAACACATGTCCAGCTTTCATAAGCTTCCTGGGTGTCCATGTTCTTTGAAATTGTTAGTTGTTTCTCAACCCCCCACCCTCAAACACAGGCATGGGTTTGTGAATAGTGTACCTAGGACTGATGATACAAGTATGTTACACAGACATGTAAATCAGTGAATCTTTGGTCTGAACCTAGTATACACACTCACGTTTAGCACATGAGTACTATACTATCAAGTCCATTTACAACTTGCAGATCATGTGGCCCTAGATTTCCATCTCGTACACTGACATTTGTAGCCCTGGCATTGGCGGAGGATGTGCTGCATGATTGTTAGCTGACAACTGGCAGAACTCTGATGCCAAAATCGTGCCAGTTGTTACCCATCTTGTAGGGTTTGGATGTGCTATGTGTGATACAACCTTTGTAGACTGGCCTGCCATGTACTTCCTCAGGGACATTCAATGATCTGTATGATGATAGGAGCTGTTACAAGTACAGTAGATGTACTGTCTGATTTACTTCTTGTGCCATTTCACACAATGCAGTTCCTAATGTAATTTTTTACATTTGTCTTCACAGCTGCTAATATGGTGCGTGAATTCCAGAGGCCGGCAATGTGGTACCAGCATATACTGCAGGTAGAGTCGGGGTACAGAAGGATGGCCAGAAGATACAGGACCGAACGGGCCTCCGGAGCCTGGAGGGCTTTCCCACAGGGTGGCCCTTCTTTGCCCACCACAGCCACCATCAGCACCACCACCACTACCACCCAGGTGGCACCGCCAACAGCTGGGACCGTTGTGCCAACAACAACAGGAAGAGCTCCAGGCCCTAGCAGTGGACCACCTTCAGGGCAGCCCACAGGCATTGACCATACACGGCCACACACGTCCTCAGCTGGCACACAGACCACCCCAGCTGCAACAATTGACCCTGCTGCTTTTGTGGACATGCAGCGCAAAATGGACCGTGTCCTCAGGAAAATGAGTCACCTGCGGCGGGATGTTCGCCATATCAACAGGCGTGTGCGGTCCATTAAGCAGAACCTCCGGAGTGACAACCTCTAGACATTTTTGATGGACATGATTCCCTCCCCTCCCTCCTCTTTCCTTATTCTTATACATTGTGGGTTTAAGGGGCTTAGTGTTAGTATAGTATAGGCTGTTAGTTTAGTTAGTGTTAGTGGGTGGGGGGTAGGGGGTCCTAATTATTTCAGTTTTTTCTTTTTGAGTGTGTTGGGCTATGTTGGGGTTCTTGTGTGTTTTGAATAAAAAAAAACAATTTACAAAAAAATATAGATTTGTTTCGTATAGGATAGTATGTGTTTAGGTTAGTATCTGTTGTCCTCCATGTGTCCCGTCTCATAAGGGGCGTGGGGCGTTGATGTTTAGAACATTTCGTTACATGTGATAAGTAAGTTTAGCTTAGGTTAGTTAGGGACAGTTGTGGGTAATGAGTAGTTAGGGTAGATTAGGGTAGGTAAGACTTTTCCCCAGGTTTTCTCTTCTGTTATTACCGTTTAATAAATATGTAGTGAACCCTTTACAGTATGTGTGAAATGCTTGTAGATCAGGGCCCTGGCATAAGTGTACATGAATTCTGTTGTATTACATTTGTGTCCTATGCTACGAACAAATCCCAACTGAGCTGTAAGATTGGCAGCTACCCCAGAGCGACCTTGCAAAGATTAGACCATTCATTGCAACCACCAATCACAGTTACTATGGATCCCAACATGTTTTTTTCATTTACTATGTTTTCAATGTCACATACAGTGCTTCCAGATTTATGATTGGGGACACTGTGTTATGTCTGACTGCAGTGTGATGTTCAAGGAAACCCTTATTAGCTGAGTGGTAGTAAACACTCTTGTAGTATCGTGTTCATGACTCACATAGATCATTTGTGACACTGTTCAGCATGATTACTTATTTGGATGTAAACTCAGACACCTTCATTCATGCAGTTTGTTGACTGTTTGCTTAGATTTGTGGGCAATGTTATATGTGTTAGTATTGCATGGTGGCAACATTTTGCTGCCACTATTTAATGGCTTAGATATCCCTTGAGGAAGCATTATTCTGTCCAACACAGCATTATGGTGTATGGTTTCTCTTTTCATCAGATATTACCCTAAGGAAGGGCAGAGTATGGTGCAATCCAGGACACTGTGCATAGTTCGCAGACTACATAATTTCAGGACAGTTGTATTGACAAGCTATGTAATTTGACAGGAGGCAAATTTCAGTGATCTACTGCACGGTTGATGTGTCACGTTACACAGAGACAAAGTGCTTGTGTAAGTGCTATTTATTGAAAAGTGCTGTAGTGCTATATGTACATTGTCCATGATTGTGAGTCCATTATAGTGACATCTTCCATTGTGATCCTACACAAGTGCTAAAGGAAAATGCATTTGGCATGCTGGGGTGATGTGTCAGACAGTGCAGAGGGACAGGATTTGCCAATGAGTAAGTGAGAGACAAGCACTGGGCAGGCTGACAAGATATACAGTGGTTTGCAGAACAGTCATTGAGTACAGTTGTTGTGAGACTGACATGTTACAAAGTGCTGGACCTTGGTAATAGTTGGCCATGTTGCAGGGACTAGTTCTTCCAGGTACTTTTACGTGTGAAGGTGATCTGTTCCATGTCTTCTTCTTCTGATGTGTGTGTTGCCTCCTCTGTCCTTGGTGGTGGTGGTTGTGAAGGGGCAACACACACCTCAGTGTTAGAAGACGTGGAGTCAGACATCCCAGTCGCTGCTACCTGTGAAGGTCTTAAGGGCAGTACTGCTGCAAGGAGGATCTTCTGGTTCTTGAGAAAAGCAGCCACATCATGATGGTAGGCAGCCAGGTCGGCCCTGAGGGGTTCAATGTTGCATTCGTGCACGCGTTGACAGGATTGTTGTTGTAGGTGTTGGGTCAACTGTATTACAGCTGTGCTGATTTCCTTCAGCCTTTTTTCTGCTTCCTGCAAGATAGTTGTTCGCCCTTGCATAGCTGCTGCCTGTTCTTCAGTTGACATCATGCACAAACACGCACCCTCTAGGCTGGCTGCCATAGTTTGCATCCCCACCCGCACCTCCTTGGCCAGCTCCCGCTGTACTCCGACTACAGTTCTCTCAAAGCTGGTGCCTGTGTCATCTGAGTCCTCAGCTGTATTGGAGCTGGCAGGTCTTACAATTGGGGTGGTGGGTGGGTCCTCTGTGATGGCTGCTTGTTCTATGCTCCTCCTTGTGACAGAAGGTGGGGTCTGGAGGGTTCCAAGGACATCTTGGAGGGTCTGGTGGCTGATGTTTGTCAGCTCGTCATCCATGTCATCAGGGTAGTCCTGGACAGGCATATCCACAGGAGATCCATCGTCCTCTGCAATGAAATAGGGTACAATTAGTGTGTCTGTGTTGTGGCATTGGTGATGTGACATGCCTGCCTTGTGATGATTTCACATTGTGATATTGTTTCCTGTTCATTGCTCCAGTCTTTCAGATGGGCATTCTCCCAGGCCTATGCCCCACCTGTATGTCACATGTATTGTGGTAAGTTATTAGAGTTGTAGGCATCATCTCCTCTAGTGTTGTTTTAGGCCAAATAGTAATTTGCCACCTTCTTGTCCTACTCAACCCTTAGTCTACATCCATTTTCATGGTGAGGCCTTTCACTGGCTGTGGGTGCTCTGATGGTACTAGCAGCACACTTAACAATCTGGACCAGCCCCAGTCTCTGATCTTTCACATCCACTTATATGTAGTTGAAATGTAGCGTATCCTATGCATTGCATTGTTATGGCACGACATGGATGTTAGCATTGGTAATGTGTACAGCTGATGTTGGGTAATGTGTGGAGATTGGATTGCCCTGATAGTCGTAGCAGTGTCCCATTTCCTCCTCTGACTGTGCAGGTGTATTTCAGTGACCAGTTACATGTGTCCTCCCCTTAAGGCTGTTGCCTGAGCAGTATGACATTTGGGATGTTGCATTGTGACCCAGGCACAGGATGGACCCTGGCATATGCAGCATGGGTGTGACCTTAGTGCTGTGTAGCTCCTAATGTTGATGACATTGGCTGATGTTTGCGGCAACTATGGGCATTCACATTTGACAGGACTGGAACATTTGTCTTGTTTCAGGGGATTGTTATAGTTGTCATCCTCAACCCACTAATTTAGGTGTGTATGATCCATGGGGACGTTATTGCCATTGGCTACTTGAGCTGCACACAGAGCTGAGGTGGTAGTAGCAACTGTTGTCACTGTTACATTCCAGTTGTCGGTATGGCTAGAGGTTGTTAACTGGGCCCTAGTTAATGTAGGGGTATAGTGGCTGAAGTGTGACGGGATGTCAGTTTGACGTTGTGCCCTTCCCTCCTGGGGTGGATTTACCTTTGCTACATCGTTGGCATGGCAGCATACCCCCATGGAACTGTTGTTGGTGTTGTGTCATGGTGTGACCCAGCTTCTCTCTGTACAGGCCATGCCCACATGCCATACCCCTTTACCCATGCCACTCCATGTATATCATGGCTTCCATGCATTTTGTGGTCGGTATCCCCCCCTGCATACAGTTAACATTTGTGCATTTTAATTCCCCATGCAACTTACCCTGCATGTGTGTTGTCTCCTGGTAGTCTGCGCTGTCCTGACCTTGAATCCCTGTGACAATCTCCTCAGGGATGACGGCTGCGACCATCTCCTCCATGTGGTCCAGGGCCTCATGGTGTGCTGGACCCCCACCTCCAGTCTGCAGTGCTGCCTTCCTGTTCCTGGCCATCTTTTCCTTGGTCCTGCACTTGCAGTCATGCCAGCGTTTCTTGCACTCGATGACGGTTCTGCGTACTTCTGCCACACTGTTAATCTTGTCAACAATTTGTTGCCATATAGCCTCTCTCCTACTGATTGGTAACTCTGAGGTGACAAAAAGTTGGTGCTGGTGTTCCGTCACCTCTTTCACCAGAATTTCCTGTTCCTCTGCACTGAAGCAACACTTTCTTTTCTTCTTCAAACTGTCCTGGTTCTTGTGTGGGTCCTCCTGGTTGGTTCCTGGTCTGTTGTCATCTTCCTGGTCTGTACAGGCATCTGGGATCCATTTTGGCTCTCCTCTTCTGAAATGGCTGTGTTTGAGGGGAATTTTTACGCTATTGCGTCAAAAAATGCTGCATATCCGGTTTGCAGTGCCGTAAATCGACCCACAGTCATTTCCGCTGCGTTAACGTCGTTTTGCTTTACGACTTGACGCTGCGGTGTGCGTAAAAAAAAATTACTTACACCTGTGGTTTGCGCCGCTGGGCGTCAAAGTATAAATTTGACGCCCGCATGGCGCACCGAAATGGCGTTAGCCGGCGGTAATATTTTTGACGCAAAACTGCCCTGGCGCAGTTTTGCGTCAAAAAGTATAAGGGGCATATTTATACTCTGTTTGCGCCGGAATTGCGTCGTTTTTTTTGACGCAATTCTGACGCAAAACTAACTCCATATTTATTTATACTTTGGCGTTAGACGCGTCTAGCGCCAAAGTCCATGGAGTTTGCTTCATTTTTTTGCGTGGACACCTACTTTGCGTTAATGATATGCAAGGTAGGCGTTCCCGTCTAAAAAAGTGACTCCGAGGCATGTGTGCCGTATTTACACGCCCGGGAGTGGGCGGGTCAAAAAAAATGACGTCCAGCCGCTTTTGCGCCATTTTTTAGTGCCTGGACAAGGCAGGCGTTAAGGGACCTGTGGGCTCGGAAGGAGCCCAGAGGTGCCCTGCCATGCTCCCAGGGACCCCCCCCTGTCACCCTTGCCCACCCCAGGAGGACACCCAAGGATGGAGGGACCCATCCCAGGGACATTAAGGTAAGTTCAGGTAAGTATTTTTTTTAAAAACATTTTGTGGCATAGGGGAGCCTGATTTGTGCCCCCCTACATGCCACTATGCCCAATGACCATGCCCAGGGGACATAAGTCCCCTGGGCATGGCCATTGGGCAAGGGGGCATGACTCCTGTCTTTGCTAAGACAGGAGTCATTTCAATGGGGGTTGGGAGTCGAAATAAATGGCGCAAATGGGGTTGAGGCGATAATTTTGCCTCAGCCTGACTTGCCCCATTTTTTGGCGCCCAAGCTCCATATTCCCCTACGCCGGCGCTGCCTGGTGTACGTCATTTTTTTTCACGCACACCAGGCAGCGGCTAACGTCATTGAATAAATACGGCACCCGCATGGCGCTTCAGAATGGCGTTAGCCGGCGCTAATTTTTTTGACGCAAAACTGCGTTAGCGCAGTTTTGCGGCAAAAAGTATAAATATGGCCCTAAATATGGCCCAAAGTCTTTAAAATATACTAGCTTCATTCAGTAACTGTTAAGTAACTACAGGAATACCTTTGCATTACCTCCATCATTATAATTTTCTGCAGTATTAGAGAATAAATTCGCCTCACTCTCATGACTAAGATTTTCTGTAGTAACTTGCTCCTAAGATCCACTCACCTCTGTCACCTTATCATGTCCCTCAACACTTGGTGGAAGTGTCACCCCACATGAAATCGCTATGTGCATGTACGTTTTTTTTTCCAAAACTAAATGCTGAAACTCATTCAAGAGTATCACATTTTTTAGACAACCACTTAATTTAACTGCAGTGCGTGAATTTTGAGAAACTCTGAAGGGACCAAAATTAAAATCAGTTTTGAATGTTTTGCTCTCATGTTTTTTAACATCACCCAACAACATTTTGCTACTACCTTGTTGCTTATTTTGTAAGGTTTGTCATGCTAACGAACCAATTTCTCTGGAATACTAGTCACTTTATTTCTCAGTTTTTCATCACCAAACACACAATCAACACCCCCTCCCCCACTTTAACACTTTTTATTTTTTTCATCCATTCCGGCCCAAAATTAGAAGGAGCATTTCTGCCTCTCAGGAAAAATGTGACATTCCTGTAACAGAATGAGGGGCATTATGATAAACCCACATTTTTTCTCTCAAAAACTCAACCGCACCCAGACTATGTGTAAGAGCAATTTGAACACCCTCTTTGAGTATTCTATTGACCCTCTCAACAGCACCATTAGCTTGTGCATGATACGGAGCCACCCTATAATGCTTCACTCCCTTACTTTTAAAAATCTTTCCATTTTATCAGATATCAATTGTACACCATTATCAGTAAATAATTCTGTTAGTGAACCTTCAATATAGAATATTTTAGACAAGAACTCAATAGCCATTAGTGCTCTTATTTCTTCCACAAACTCATAATAAATCCATTAACAATACCAATCTACAATCATATAACGCAACTCCTGGCTCAATGAGTTTATTGGCCCAACAAAATCTAAGGCTAGCTTTTCTCTGGCTCTTTGTTGAAATGGCATGAGTATTGAGGGGGTTGTTCTTCAACTTTCAATGTTTATTGGTCAAATGCACTACTTACATGCCTTCATCATAACATCTACATTCCTATCCATCAGGTCACCAAAACAAATGTTGCAGTATTTTTCTTTGTCAATAATAATCCCAAATGACCCAAGAGTGCCAGCAACACAATGCTGGGTCTCAAACTCACCGGGGGAACAAACTTGTCTGACCTCAAAAACGTCCCATTTCCCATAGATAACTCATCTGCGACATGTGCATAATTCAAAAGTTCTCTTTTAAATTTTGTAATACGTGACCAGCCATTCTGTACGTAATGCAACTCCTTTGTCATAATCATATCTTGATCACAAGCTAAGTACCTCTTATTATCATTAAGGACACCCTGACAATGCTTAACCACATCAACAGGAGCCACAACACATTCATCCTTGAACACACCAGCATCCTCTGTTTCTCTCTTCCTAGGTAACCTATACAGTCTGCCCTATATTAGGACTACAAAAGCAAACAAACACAAATTATGGGGAACAGGGTCAATACTGATTTGTAAATGGCTGGGTTTGAACTGGGGTGGGGTGGTGAGCAAAATAATTGATGGATTAAACCCAGATCTGTGACAAGGGGTGAATGTTTGATTGGTTCCGCATTCCATCTATCATTTGTGTTTGTTTGCTTTTGTTGCCCTACGTGCACCGGGTATGCCCAGACGTGAGTCCCAGGCTCACTATGCCACTGGATTCAAGCTAGCCTGGCTGGTGAAAGGTGATACCCTGAAACTGGTCCCAGGATTGGGACAGAAGGAAGAACTGTCCCTCTTTATCACCCCATTCAGTTTAAAAAACAATTCTTAACATTTTCTTGAGTGGTTCCATGATGGTGGATAACCCCTGACAAATCTAGAATAATAATAACTAAGACTAATCAAAAAAGATGCAAGAAACGTAACTCGCCCTTATCCTTGGGCCTGGGAGCAACTTTAAGAACTTCAAGAAGATCTGTCTTAGGTACAATATCCCCAGAGGAAATTCTATGGCCCATATAATCTACAGCCTCAGTCAGAAACTACAGTTGTCCAACAAGACAGTCATGCTTTGTTCCTTGAGAATATAAAATACCTTATCCAGAATCATGTTCTGCTCTTTTACAGTTTTTGCAAAGATGAGCAAGTCTCCCTGAAAGGCCACAACTCCAGTTACATTCTTAAATAAATAATACAAGAGCTTCTGAAATACACTAGCTACTGAGGCTAGGCCAAATGGTAAACTCAAATAATTGAATGCTCCGAATGGAATTATGAAGGTAGCGAGTAGCCATGAACATTTTTTTACTAATGATATTTGATAGTATGGAGCTCTGAAGTCAATCTTGCTGAAAAACTTGGCATCTCCAATGGTGGTTAACAGTTCCTGGATCTTGCCCAAAAGGTGACAATCAATTAATGTGTTTTTATTTAATTGACTGAAATCTGCACCCACTCTGAGGCAGTCACTGATTCTATGATAATACAATCACACAATTCTTCAATATGTTTTTCTACATCACATCTGACACTTAACTGCACGTCTATGACCTTAAGAGTGACTGGAACAGCACTATTCTTCAGAATACTTTCATGCTGAAATCCTTTTACTGTGCCTATTTTGCTGCAGTGTATAGAGGTGAGCGTTTTCCCATTCGTAGTCTGTTTCCGCCGTGTTTTTATCGGCGGGGCTCCCGCACCGGAAAAGGTGGCGGATTGGTGGGTTGTGATAGTGTGGGCGGTACATTGTCTGCAGCCTGTCTGTTGGCGGTGACCGCCGCGCTGTTTGTTTGTCCCGCCGTGGCGGTCGGAGTGTTAAAGTGGCGGGCTGTGTTGGCGGTTCCCGCCAGGGTCAGAATTCCATTTTTTTTACCGCCTGCCTGTTGGCGGATTGGCCGCCGCTTTAACACCGACCGCCAGGGTTGGAATGACTCCCTTAGTCTGTACACGTGCCTGACTCACGGTGGGTTCACCAACAACTGTTTAGGAAGCAGTTACCAAATTTCCAGGACATGGGATGGACAACTTTTGGATCATTGACATGAACAAGCGTCTGCCATCTATCCGGTGCATGCTTTGTCATTTGTTGTGTCTACGTTACCCAAAATCTTGGAAGTGCACACAATAGATGTTGCTACATGTATGACTAACACATGTCCTCTCTAATTTCCACACTGACTTGCATCTAAGGTTTGGACACATTGACTTCACATTCATACAAGCATATTTTCAATAATGCATCTTGCTATGCACACACACTGAGTCAACAACTACATTAGTACCCAATGCGCACACATTGAGCCATAGGCATTGAGGTATTGTGCTTATGTGCGTCACCTTGCTATCCTCTCCTGACGCCAAACATGCCCAATTTGTGCAATACATATATGTAGGCCACACATATGGCCATCTAGTGCGTCAGCCAAGAGTGAAAATCCTGTTAAGGAAGTAGCGGATCATGGTCCCCAGCAGTATGATGTCTCACATGTGACCATACACCGTCAAGACCAAAGTGGCTGCAATCAGCCTATCTCAGTTGTGTCACAAATGTAACATTACATTAAAATGGCAAAATGACCCAAAGCCAGTTAATGGCCTAAAATGTTGATGCATACGCGTAAATAAATGACGCTGATGCCTGAAAAACGACGCATTATGCCCTTAAAATTGGTTAAGTGTTAGACTATTTCCAAAGATATGGATGCGGCCTAATTTTTACTCCTGTTTGTCGAAAAAAATGATGCACATACTGTATGCGTCAAAAATGTTTGACGCATAACGATACAAACTGCAGCCATTTTATGCAGGAAGTTTTGTAATAGGATATTGTGTTTACAGATTATGTACAGTGGGTGTACTTTCACTTTCACTTTGCAGTCTGTGATTCTTCTAGACTGTGTGGCTGTGTTCTGAGTTTTGTCCAGTCAAATTGTGCTTTTGTCTACTGTGTGGTCCATTACTTGTTAGTTTGTGAGTTACATATTGTTGTTGTATACTGTCTGAGTGTTTATTGTGTACTTTTGTCCAGTATTGTATTGTCTTTGTTGTTTGTGGGAGTCTGTTGTGGGTAGTGATAGTTTGGGGATAGTTGGGCTCTTTTAGTTGTTTAGTTTACTTTTTTCTTATTCTACTTTCCCCGTATTCTCCTTTATTCTTCTTTATCCCTATTCCCCTTTTTCTGTGCTAAAATGTTGGGTAGGCCACGTCTTGGCAAGATGGGTGAGGAGGAGCTTGGGGGGTTCATATGGCTGGTGTGCCATTTCCTCCCCTTATGATTGAGGCAGGTGGGTGGGTGATGCAGGGGTATCACACCGAGGCACGGAGAATCCGGTGGGGAAAGGTCCTGCATCACTTGCAATGGGTGTATCGGAGCCAGAGGAATGGCCACCAGCTGAAGCACCGCTGGGCTGACCTCATCTCCAGGGAGCAAGATCTGCTGGACCACCTGGGAATTCTGTTTGGTGGCCCTGTTGGTGAGTACAAATCATGTAAATGTGCACGATTAAAAGCTCTGTAGTGACATCAGATGATTTGTTCAATATCTGCCGTCTATGGTGTTGAGTGTGTGGAATGCTTTGGAAACATACAGGGTCATTGATGGACTATGTTAAGGACCACAATTGCTAGCTGTCAGGAAGCAAGTGCTCTGCAAACTTACTGAATAATTTTACTTAATGTAAGTTGGTGCCGTCTTTGTGTCAGACAGCAACAGCTAGACTGACTTTAGAAACACTACATGATGCAGAAAATTAGTGCAGGCTTCACGTCAATTGTTGATAGCAATGTGGCCCAGACATTTGTCTCATGTGTGTCTGGTGAGTGTGTAAGGAAAGCGTTCACGGAAGTTCTATGAATGTTAGGGATTATTGTGGTCCTTCATCATTTTGGATACATGTCAGATCTGGATTTGGAGACATAGGAAAAAAGTGCAAGGTGCCCTCAGCTAACATCTTACACTGGTATTTGGTGTTTGGTGTTCCACCTTTCGTTTAGGGATGGCAGGCCCAAGGTATGCACATGGGTTTATATATCTATGGTTGGTGCAATTCATCATAGCTGGACCACATCAAATGAAGAAACTGTAACAACATGAGGGCTTACAAATGTCCCTGCCCCTCTGTACATTGTACCTATGTGTCATACATTTGTCATGGCCACAATGGCTGTTTGACTGGAAATGCACTCCTCAAGGAAACTGGCTTTGGATGTCTCTCTTGGATGCACATGATGAGACGAATACACTCCATTATCATGTCTGCTCACTAATGAAGGAGCATGTTTGCCACCACATGATAGTTAGGGCCACTGCATGTGTGCAGATATGTGTGTAAATTTCACAGGAGACCCATGGTATGTTAAAGTTAGCCGTGCTATATTGGATGCAGTATCATCATGTCTGAGTGGATTTACTTACTTATGACATCTTACACATAGTTTTTGTCTTTGGAATTGTTGGTCAGTGCACAGAATTTTAGCACATTTCTTCCTTCCATGCCTTACAGGTGGAACTGCACCCTACACTGTGGGCGAGGTGGCTTCATTCGAGGACCCCGACATCTCCAGTAAGTCTTGACATGTCTGTTATGTGTTGTGTTTGCTGGTGATGTGTGATGGGCTCCTGTGTGTTGAGCAAATAGCAAGGTGTGATGCGCTGGTCCATCATTTGTCTTGTTCCATGAGTGGGATTTCATTTTCTCAGCATTTTGGAGTTGGCCAATGCTTATCCTATTGTCTTATTTAGGGATTCTAGGTCAGTCCTGTAGGCCCTGAAATGTGAATAGGGATGAGTCATGTGGATAACACTTGTATCAGCAAGAGTCGCACTGGGCCTAATCTCTGATTTAGTCAGCCTGTCAGACCCACATTCTCCCAGAATGGGGCTGCAAAATGCTTACCCACAGACTTCTGCTTCCCTATTCACTAATGTACTTATGAAACTGTAGGTTGAACTTCCTAGCAGCATGTAGCTCCACATGTAGTGCTATGAGTATGTGGCACTTGAGTGCAATGGCCTAGGTGTGCATGCAAATCATGGCCAGGGGTGTTCTTGCAGCTCTGTGTTAGTTGTAAGTCATGGCTTACTGGAAGTATATGATGTGGACAAAGGTCTTCATTGCCAGACATGCGTGGCGCTGGGCTTGGTCAAGGGTTTGTTGTCTCCTATTTAGAGATACACCTTACCTGTGGTGTGTGTGTGTAGAGCCAAACACATGTCCAGCTTTCATAAGCTTCCTGGGTGTCCATGTTCTTTGAAATTGTTAGTTGTTTCTCAACCCCCCACCCTCAAACACAGGCATGGGTTTGTGAATAGTGTACCTAGGACTGATGATACAAGTATGTTAAACCCACCCGCACCTCCTTGGCCAGCTCCCGCTGTACTCCGACTACAGTTCTCTCAAAGCTGGTGCCTGTGTCATCTGAGTCCTCAGCTGTATTGGAGCTGGCAGGTCTTACAATTGGGGTGGTGGGTGGGTCCTCTGTGATGGCTGCTTGTTCTATGCTCCTCCTTGTGACAGAAGGTGGGGTCTGGAGGGTTCCAAGGACATCTTGGAGGGTCTGGTGGCTGATGTTTGTCAGCTCGTCATCCATGTCATCAGGGTAGTCCTGGACAGGCATATCCACAGGAGATCCATCGTCCTCTGCAATGAAATAGGGTACAATTAGTGTGTCTGTGTTGTGGCATTGGTGATGTGACATGCCTGCCTTGTGATGATTTCACATTGTGATATTGTTTCCTGTTCATTGCTCCAGTCTTTCAGATGGGCATTCTCCCAGGCCTATGCCCCACCTGTATGTCACATGTATTGTGGTAAGTTATTAGAGTTGTAGGCATCATCTCCTCTAGTGTTGTTTTAGGCCAAATAGTAATTTGCCACCTTCTTGTCCTACTCAACCCTTAGTCTACATCCATTTTCATGGTGAGGCCTTTCACTGGCTGTGGGTGCTCTGATGGTACTAGCAGCACACTTAACAATCTGGACCAGCCCCAGTCTCTGATCTTTCACATCCACTTATATGTAGTTGAAATGTAGCGTATCCTATGCATTGCATTGTTATGGCACGACATGGATGTTAGCATTGGTAATGTGTACAGCTGATGTTGGGTAATGTGTGGAGATTGGATTGCCCTGATAGTCGTAGCAGTGTCCCATTTCCTCCTCTGACTGTGCAGGTGTATTTCAGTGACCAGTTACATGTGTCCTCCCCTTAAGGCTGTTGCCTGAGCAGTATGACATTTGGGATGTTGCATTGTGACCCAGGCACAGGATGGACCCTGGCATATGCAGCATGGGTGTGACCTTAGTGCTGTGTAGCTCCTAATGTTGATGACATTGGCTGATGTTTGCGGCAACTATGGGCATTCACATTTGACAGGACTGGAACATTTGTCTTGTTTCAGGGGATTGTTATAGTTGTCATCCTCAACCCACTAATTTAGGTGTGTATGATCCATGGGGACGTTATTGCCATTGGCTACTTGAGCTGCACACAGAGCTGAGGTGGTAGTAGCAACTGTTGTCACTGTTACATTCCAGTTGTCGGTATGGCTAGAGGTTGTTAACTGGGCCCTAGTTAATGTAGGGGTATAGTGGCTGAAGTGTGACGGGATGTCAGTTTGACGTTGTGCCCTTCCCTCCTGGGGTGGATTTACCTTTGCTACATCGTTGGCATGGCAGCATACCCCCATGGAACTGTTGTTGGTGTTGTGTCATGGTGTGACCCAGCTTCTCTCTGTACAGGCCATGCCCCCATGCCATACCCCTTTACCCATGCCACTCCATGTATATCATGGCTTCCATGCATTTTGTGGTCGGTATCCCCCCCTGCATACAGTTAACATTTGTGCATTTTAATTCCCCATGCAACTTACCCTGCATGTGTGTTGTCTCCTGGTAGTCTGCGCTGTCCTGACCTTGAATCCCTGTGACAATCTCCTCAGGGATGACGGCTGCGACCATCTCCTCCATGTGGTCCAGGGCCTCATGGTGTGCTGGACCCCCACCTCCAGTCTGCAGTGCTGCCTTCCTGTTCCTGGCCATCTTTTCCTTGGTCCTGCACTTGCAGTCATGCCAGCGTTTCTTGCACTCGATGACGGTTCTGCGTACTTCTGCCACACTGTTAATCTTGTCAACAATTTGTTGCCATATAGCCTCTCTCCTACTGATTGGTAACTCTGAGGTGACAAAAAGTTGGTGCTGGTGTTCCGTCACCTCTTTCACCAGAATTTCCTGTTCCTCTGCACTGAAGCAACACTTTCTTTTCTTCTTCAAACTGTCCTGGTTCTTGTGTGGGTCCTCCTGGTTGGTTCCTGGTCTGTTGTCATCTTCCTGGTCTGTACAGGCATCTGGGATCCATTTTGGCTCTCCTCTTCTGAAATGGCTGTGTTTGAGGGGAATTTTTACGCTATTGCGTCAAAAAATGCTGCATATCCGGTTTGCAGTGCCGTAAATCGACCCACAGTCATTTCCGCTGCGTTAACGTCGTTTTGCTTTACGACTTGACGCTGCGGTGTGCGTAAAAAAAAATTACTTACACCTGTGGTTTGCGCCGCTGGGCGTCAAAGTATAAATTTGACGCCCGCATGGCGCACCGAAATGGCGTTAGCCGGCGGTAATATTTTTGACGCAAAACTGCCCTGGCGCAGTTTTGCGTCAAAAAGTATAAGGGGCATATTTATACTCTGTTTGCGCCGGAATTGCGTCGTTTTTTTTTACGCAATTCTGACGCAAAACTAACTCCATATTTATTTATACTTTGGCGTTAGACGCGTCTAGCGCCAAAGTCCATGGAGTTTGCTTCATTTTTTTGCGTGGACACCTACTTTGCGTTAATGATATGCAAGGTAGGCGTTCCCGTCTAAAAAAGTGACTCCGAGGCATGTGTGCCGTATTTACACGCCCGGGAGTGGGCGGGTCAAAAAAAATGACGTCCAGCCGCTTTTGCGCCATTTTTTAGTGCCTGGACAAGGCAGGCGTTAAGGGACCTGTGGGCTCGGAAGGAGCCCAGAGGTGCCCTGCCATGCTCCCAGGGACCCCCCCCTGTCACCCTTGCCCACCCCAGGAGGACACCCAAGGATGGAGGGACCCATCCCAGGGACATTAAGGTAAGTTCAGGTAAGTATTTTTTTAAAAAACATTTTGTGGCATAGGGGAGCCTGATTTGTGCCCCCCTACATGCCACTATGCCCAATGACCATGCCCAGGGGACATAAGTCCCCTGGGCATGGCCATTGGGCAAGGGGGCATGACTCCTGTCTTTGCTAAGACAGGAGTCATTTCAATGGGGGTTGGGAGTCGAAATAAATGGCGCAAATGGGGTTGAGGCGATAATTTTGCCTCAGCCTGACTTGCCCCATTTTTTGGCGCCCAAGCTCCATATTCCCCTACGCCGGCGCTGCCTGGTGTACGTCATTTTTTTTCACGCACACCAGGCAGCGGCTAACGTCATTGAATAAATACGGCACCCGCATGGCGCTTCAGAATGGCGTTAGCCGGCGCTAATTTTTTTGACGCAAAACTGCGTTAGCGCAGTTTTGCGGCAAAAAGTATAAATATGGCCCTAAATATGGCCTAAAGTCTTTAAAATATACTGGCTTCATTCAGTAACTGTTAAGTAACTACAGGAATACCTTTGCATTACCTCCATCATTATAATTTTCTGCAGTATTAGAGAATAAATTCGCCTCACTCTCATGACTAAGATTTTCTGTAGTAACTTGCTCCTAAGATTCACTCACCTCTGTCACCTTATCATGTCCCTCAACACTTGGTGGAAGTGTCACCCCACATGAAATCGCTATGTGCATGTACGTTTTTTTTTCCAAAACTAAATGCTGAAACTCATTCAAGAGTATCACATTTTTTAGACAACCACTTAATTTAACTGCAGTGCGTGAATTTTGAGAAACTCTGAAGGGACCAAAATTAAAATCAGTTTTGAATGTTTTGCTCTCATGTTTTTTAACATCACCCAACAACATTTTGCTACTACCTTGTTGCTTATTTTGTAAGGTTTGTCATGCTAACGAACCAATTTCTCTGGAATACTAGTCACTTTATTTCTCAGTTTTTCATCACCAAACACACAATCAACACCCCCTCCCCCACTTTAACACTTTTTATTTTTTTCATCCATTCCGGCCCAAAATTAGAAGGAGCATTTCTGCCTCTCAGGAAAAATGTGACATTCCTGTAACAGAATGAGGGGCATTATGATAAACCCACATTTTTTCTCTCAAAAACTCAACCGCACCCAGACTATGTGTAAGAGCAATTTGAACACCCTCTTTGAGTATTCTATTGACCCTCTCAACAGCACCATTAGCTTGTGCATGATACGGAGCCACCCTATAATGCTTCACTCCCTTACTTTTAAAAATCTTTCCATTTTATCAGATATCAATTGTACACCATTATCAGTAAATAATTCTGTTAGTGAACCTTCAATATAGAATATTTTAGACAAGAACTCAATAGCCATTAGTGCTCTTATTTCTTCCACAAACTCATAATAAATCCATTAACAATACCAATCTACAATCATATAACGCAACTCCTGGCTCAATGAGTTTATTGGCCCAACAAAATCTAAGGCTAGCTTTTCTCTGGCTCTTTGTTGAAATGGCATGAGTATTGAGGGGGTTGTTCTTCAACTTTCAATGTTTATTGGTCAAATGCACTACTTACATGCCTTCATCATAACATCTACATTCCTATCCATCAGGTCACCAAAACAAATGTTGCAGTATTTTTCTTTGTCAATAATAATCCCAAATGACCCAAGAGTGCCAGCAACACAATGCTGGGTCTCAAACTCACCGGGGGAACAAACTTGTCTGACCTCAAAAACGTCCCATTTTCCATAGATAACTCATCTGCGACATGTGCATAATTCAAAAGTTCTCTTTTAAATTTTGTAATACGTGACCAGCCATTCTGTACGTAATGCAACTCCTTTGTCATAATCATATCTTGATCACAAGCTAAGTACCTCTTATTATCATTAAGGACACCCTGACAATGCTTAACCACATCAACAGGAGCCACAACACATTCATCCTTGAACACACCAGCATCCTCTGTTTCTCTCTTCCTAGGTAACCTATACAGTCTGCCCTATATTAGGACTACAAAAGCAAACAAACACAAATTATGGGGAACAGGGTCAATACTGATTTGTAAATGGCTGGGTTTGAACTGGGGTGGGGTGGTGAGCAAAATAATTGATGGATTAAACCCAGATCTGTGACAAGGGGTGAATGTTTGATTGGTTCCGCATTCCATCTATCATTTGTGTTTGTTTGCTTTTGTTGCCCTACGTGCACCGGGTATGCCCAGACGTGAGTCCCAGGCTCACTATGCCACTGGATTCAAGCTAGCCTGGCTGGTGAAAGGTGATACCCTGAAACTGGTCCCAGGATTGGGACAGAAGGAAGAACTGTCCCTCTTTATCACCCCATTCAGTTTAAAAAACAATTCTTAACATTTTCTTGAGTGGTTCCATGATGGTGGATAACCCCTGACAAATCTAGAATAATAATAACTAAGACTAATCAAAAAAGATGCAAGAAACGTAACTCGCCCTTATCCTTGGGCCTGGGAGCAACTTTAAGAACTTCAAGAAGATCTGTCTTAGGTACAATATCCCCAGAGGAAATTCTATGGCCCATATAATCTACAGCCTCAGTCAGAAACTACAGTTGTCCAACAAGACAGTCATGCTTTGTTCCTTGAGAATATAAAATACCTTATCCAGAATCATGTTCTGCTCTTTTACAGTTTTTGCAAAGATGAGCAAGTCTCCCTGAAAGGCCACAACTCCAGTTACATTCTTAAATAAATAATACAAGAGCTTCTGAAATACACTAGCTACTGAGGCTAGGCCAAATGGTAAACTCAAATAATTGAATGCTCCGAATGGAATTATGAAGGTAGCGAGTAGCCATGAACATTTTTTTACTAATGATATTTGATAGTATGGAGCTCTGAAGTCAATCTTGCTGAAAAACTTGGCATCTCCAATGGTGGTTAACAGTTCCTGGATCTTGCCCAAAAGGTGACAATCAATTAATGTGTTTTTATTTAATTGACTGAAATCTGCACCCACTCTGAGGCAGTCACTGATTCTATGATAATACAATCACACAATTCTTCAATATGTTTTTCTACATCACATCTGACACTTAACTGCACGTCTATGACCTTAAGAGTGACTGGAACAGCACTATTCTTCAGAATACTTTCATGCTGAAATCCTTTTACTGTGCCTATTTTGCTGCACAAAACCGACATCAAATTCATATGGCTCCCAATCAACCAACAATACAGGTGTCTCAGTCCATACTTTCAAAATAATCCCCAATTTTCCCTGGTCTACCCAACCTATAATGTCACAAATGTTAATGGCCACATATTCCTTTGTGAATATCACTCTTCCTGAAAAATGTAATAAATCTTCAAAATAACCAAGATTTTTAATTTCTGAATCCCCATAGGACACAGCTCTGACAACCAGTTTCTGCAACTTGGCATCTGACCATAACTTCTCAAACGTTACCTCTGAAATCATGGTAACTGGTGATCCCAAATGATTCTCAAACTCACATCAGCAATCCACACTGCACAAAAAGGACCCTTCTTGCTGGCTGTCATACCCCTCTCACTCACAACATCCACCGTTAACACTACATTTGTAAGTTTTTCTCCTATTACCTGTTCCTCACATTCATGTACACTGCTGACCTTTACTAGTAAAGAATTATTTGACTTGAACACACACATACAATGCCCAATCTTCTTGCACTTATTGCATTTATTTCTTTAAGCAGGACAGTTGACAACATTGTTCATATGTGTAGTGGATCCACACTTGTAGCACACAATGGTGCAAGCTGACTTGGATTTTTTGCCCCTTTCAGCACTAACAATTTTCTTTAAGGTCCACACACTCACACCATCCTTTTCCCCTGCTAGTACTTTAATTCAGCAGACCATTTAATCCCTTTTGCAGTCTTAATAGTCTCTTCTAATGACAGATTAGTTCAACACAACAAATGTTCTTGTACTTGTTTTGATGCACAATTTAATACTATCTAATCACTTATAAATTGATCTATGTATTGTCAAAACAACATGAACTAGCCAAAATTCTTAAGGCAGCTACATACTGATCAGATAACGCTGCTAAAAGTTTGTTTTCTTCAAATAAAATTGAAACGTTCCAAAACAATATCAGGTTCATCAGTGAAGAGAAGTGACTAATGCTCCTGTGCCTTTATGTAGACATTCCAGTCCTCTGCATCACTAGCCTTACTACCTGTTGGAGGTTGCAAAACAGGTAAATGGTCAAAGAAGTTCCTACCCTGAGCCCCAAAGCAATTAAATAATTATGCTGCTTGTCTAACAGGTGTAAAGTAGATAGTGTCAATGGCCACCAGCTAAATTTCAAACATCCGAAACAAGTGTCTCCATTTCTGTACTGGTTTGCTGGGATTGGCTAGAAAATGAGGGGGTTATTGGATTGCCCCACAGGAAGCCATATTAATAAGTGGCCAACTACTACCCACAATAAAACTAACAATTGGAAAGGTATGTGCCAACCTATGACTAGAAAGTGGACAAACTCCCCTCTCAAAAGTCCTCACACAGAAAATGAAAGTTACAACCAAGAAAAATACCAATGGCTGTTCAGCTTAGGAAGCTTAGGAGTTACTGGATGCCCAGGATACCAGAGGTTCTTGTTAGGCCAAAAAGTTAGACTCCTCCAAAATCCTTTAGGGAGAGACTCAGCCTCTTAAACACTTTGCTGTACCCGGTGATCACCAGAAACCTGACTGGAAAGACCACTGACATTTTTTCTGTGAACCACTGCTGAGACACATGACATTTGCTACTGCTACACAACTATACCGTGCCTTGTGGGTGTTGGAGAATAATTTGGAAACAGAACAAAAATGGCCACCAAGAAACTTCGAACGTGAGGACGTGTTCTTTGCTGGACAACTAGATTGTGCTGAATAAATGCTGGAAAGTAACTTCGAATGTGAATTAAAGATGGCAGGAAACATGGTACACAATGATATCACTGCAGAAGTGGACTGCACCCCTGAGAATATCCAATGCGAAGATGGTAGACTGCCCCCTTTTATGTTACTAGGTAACCATTGGCAAGCACTGACTTCGCAACCACTGCACACAATGGCTGCTTATCTCCTGGCACACATAGGCCCTCATTTGGAACATGGCGGTTCGGCCCGCCATGCCGGCAGTGGAGGCTGAAGCCGCCAGCCGGCATGGCGGGCTGAACCACCATATATTGAACAGGGTGATGGCTGCCAGTGGCAGCTGTCACCGACCGCCAGGCTCCCGCCGTCAGGCAGCCTGGCGGCAGGATGAAACACCATCCGCCAGTGTAGCTGCACTACCCTGCGGATAATGTTTCATTTCCCGCAAGCCTTTTCCGTCTGGCGGAGGGGGTACCCGAGGGCACCCCTGGGGGCCCCTGCACTTTGCATGGGCAGTGCAGGGGCCCCGGTATAGAGCCCCGTCGCGCAGATCACTGCTCGATTTTCAGGCAGTAATCTGCGCGACGGGTGCAGCTGCACCTGCCGCACAGTGGCATTGACGATGGCCCCATGTGGAGCCGCTGTCAATGTCCCGGCTGAGCCTTTCTGAGAGCCGGCGGGCGGAAACACGGTTGTTTCCGCTGTGTTCATAATGACCCCCAAAATCTTTATTGCAGTTGCACACAACGGATAATTACTGGCATGCGTGCACAGTTGCTAGGCTGCTCAATAGCGTACAATGGCCCATTTCAGAGGTGTCGGAACAGTCTAACATTGTTATGACAAGTCGGGGATCACACTTCGTTACATATGATGTTGGAAGTTTTCCTCTTTGCCAATTTGTAATAACAGATTTTTAAAAATAGGCACTTTTGGATGAAAAGGTAATCCAAAATCTTCTTTATTCTTATCCTCAATAGAGACCACCATCTCACGTCCTCCAACACCAGAATCAGATCTTCAGCTGCTGAGTTGAAGGCCTGATTCTAGAGTTAGAATCATCACTACCTTCATGCGATAATTAAGTCACATGAATAACCCTTGTTCATATTCCCTACAACAGCTCTCCCTAGCATTACTCTGCCCTGCTGAGTCTTTTCCCCTCCATGCGGAACAACTCACCCAGCACCTGACCTTTAGTACTCCCCTTTGCTGCTGATCATCATCTGCTTTGAGCAAGTACTAAATGGCTTTAGAAAAGGGCCAAAACACGGTATGAAAGAAGGAATGACATGTAAAAAAGGATACAGTATTCCAGAATTTGTTTGTTAATTCAAAATCCAAGTGGAATTATGTACAATGTTCTTTATTTGGTGTGGGGATACCACCCAGAATCAGAGATTCCAGTGACACTACATCAAATAACGGGCAACTTGAGATGAAGCCTTAGAATCTAAATCTCAAAAAGGTTTTACTTATATCTGTTACCTCCTGTGTTTAGATGATAATTCTGCCATTTTAGAATTCAAAAAAGGTTTCTGTTTCTGCACTGGAGAAGCTGCAACAGTGTTTGGAGCACTGTTGTGATAGCCATTTCTGCATACAGAACTATTCATAGTGTGTATTTTTCACTGATGTATAATTATATGATCTTCACTCATGAATAATTATATGATCTTGAACAATTGCACAGTGATACCTGTTTCCATGTGGAATCCCATTTGACTCTTTTTTCCCCACTAATGTTGGTGATGGAGAGTCTTGTCCCTTTCCCATTCTACACTGGATACCGATTTACCATAGCCCTTGATCAGAGTATTTCTTCAACTATCTTTAGGGTGAGAATGGGTCATTGTGAAGTTTGTGAATACACGCAAGCAGATCTTCTTGTGTATGCACCCAAACATTCCCAGTTATTCCTGCCCTGCAACAACCATCTCCCATCACCTGAAGATGATATACACAAAAAATATTGAATACATTTTTTATAACTCCAGATCTTCATTTTGCAATGCATAAACAGAGCTTTCCACTCAAAATATTAATTTGTTCTTGTTGCATGATCAAACCAGATGAAGTGCCAGATCGTGGCCTGTCCAGAGAATTGTGCCTCGATTACAAATCCAAGATGAACATGAGTCCTTTCCTTTGATGCCAGTTTCTTTTTGAATCAATCATATATAAAGTCATATTAGCAAGGTATAAATGTATTACAGCAAATGTGTTCCTTTATTTTTCAGAGTATTCATCACACTCATGCCAATTACCCCTCCTGGGGTATACGCAGCCACCCAGGACTCTCCAGTCATTTCTGTCTTTGGCTTTTCTTTCAATCTGACTCCAGCTGTAGCTCTTCTCCTTGCGGTCAGGCTTGAGGCCTCGACACCAGGTTTTTATTGGCCTTCCTCTTTTCCTTTTCACTTGAGGGTACCTGGACAGGAGTTGCCTGGTGGTGTTTGATGTGGGCTTGCAGTGGTTGTGAGCTATCCAGCTATGGCGTCTTCTCAAGATTTTTTCATGGGCAGGGAGTTGGAAAGTCTGCTGCCATAGGTTGTCGCTGATGGTGTTTGGCCACCTCAGACAGGTATTGATCAAGGTCTGGACTTTGTTGGTGGTGGTTACTGTTTTCCTTCAAGTTTCTGCTCCATACAGAAGGACCGATTTTACATTGATGTTAAATAGCCTCATCTTGGTTTGTCACATTAGGTCCTTAGAGCTCCAGATATTCTTTAGCTGAAAGAAGGCAGCCCTTGCTTTGTTGATTCTTGCCTTGACGTTAGCGTCTGTGCTACCCTTCTTGTCCATGACACTGACCATGCAAGTGAATGCCTCAACCTCTTTCAGTGCATCATCTGCAAGAGTGACTGCAGCTGTGCTGGCCATCTTAGCCTCTGGAGAATCTTGTTTTTTTCCCATGTGGATGTTGACACCAAGTTGTGCTGATGTGGCTGCCACTTTGCTGGTCTTCTCTTGCATCTGATGATGGGTATGGGTGAATAGGGCCAGGTCGTCTGCAAAGTCCAGATCGTTGAGCTGAGTCCAAAGTGTCCACTAGGTTCCATTTCTCCTCCCTGCTGTCAATGTCTTTATGATCCAGTCTATGGTTAGCAGGGATAAAAAAGGCAAGAGCAATCAACCCTGGCGGACTCTGGCCCTCACTTGGAAGGCTTCCATGAGTTGTCCTCCATGGACTATCTTGCAGGTCATTTTCCCATCAGAGTTCCGGATGATTCTTACAAGTTTATCTGGCACAGCTTACTGGCCCAAAGGGTCTCTTTGTCCATGCTGTTGAATGCCTTCTCATAGTTGATTAAATTGACATAGAAGGGGAAGTTCCATTCCATCAGCTGCTCAATCATGATGTGCAGTGTTACAATCTGTGCAGGATCCATTTTGTGGAAGCCAGCTTGCTGACCTCCCAATTGAGCATCACCTTGTTCTTTTATTTTGTTAAGGGTGACTCTGTTGAACACTTTGCCTGGGGTTGATAGAGTTATCTCCCTGTAGTTTGCACAGTTACTCTGGTCACTTTTCTCCGGGATCTTGATCAGATATCCCTCCTCCCACTCTGATGACACCTTTCCTCTTTCTAGTTCCTTCCAAACATGGGTAGAGCATGTCTACTAATGTTTCAGTGTCTGTCTTCAGTGCCTCCACAGGAATGTATTTAGGTCCTGCAGCTGTTCTATTTCTCAGATATTTGATGGCTGCTGTATTTCTTCCTTGGTTGGTCTGCTGCAGTTGATTGGCAAGTCCTTGTCGGCTGGATATATGGCCGGTGAAGACTGAGGCACGGGCTGGTTCAGCAATTATTTAAAATGCTCCACCTATCTTCATTGTTAGCCCTCATTACCCATGATTATCTTCCCAATGTTGTCTTTAACAAGTGTTTCTGGTTTGCTGCATCTGCCAGAGTTTCCTCATTATGTCATAAAGGTCTTAGTTTACATGGCTTTCTGCTTCCTGGGTGTCTCTGGCAAGGACATCAATGAATCTTTGCTTGTCTGCTCTTAAACTTCTCTTTACTTACTTCTCGGTTTCAGTGTACGCAGCCTGAGTTTTTCCTTTTTCGGCTCTTGTTCAGCTGGTGTTGACTGCAACTTTTTGTTCCTTTCTCTCTTGTATTTTGTGGAGAGTCTCAAAAGAGATCGCTTCTTTATGCTGGTGTTTCTTGGGACCCAGTACCTTGCTTGCAGGTTTATGTCACTTTTTCTTTGATCTTCTCCCACTGACTTTCTACTGGCTTTCACTCATTCTCTGGTTCTTGCAGGGCTTGCACTTGTTGCCAAGGATGAGTATTCATTTCTATGCATCTTTAAGGAGGGTGGTGGTATTTCCCTGGTCCCGGGTTGTCGATTCCACCCATGCTTTTTTCAGCTTTCACTTCAACCTGGCCACGACAAGGTGATGGTCTGATGCCACGTCCACTCCTCTCATCACGCTCACATCCTGCAAGGACCACCAGAACTTATCGGAAATGCAGACATGGTCAGTCTGATTCTCTGATTAATGTTCTGGTGACACCCATTTCAGCTTGTGTATTCTTTTTTATGTGGGACTACACTACTGCCTAACACCAGACTGTTCAGGGCACAAAGACCTGCAAGCCTTTTACCATTCTAGTTCATGTCACCAAGGCCATGGTTGCCCATGATGACTTTATACCCGGTGTTGTCACCTCCATTCTTAGCATTAAGGTCCCTGATGCGTATAGTGCTGTCTCTTTCAAGACATTTCTCCAGGATGTACTGGACTATGTTGTAAAACTGTTCTTTTTCCTCTTCGCAGGTGTCATTTGTAAGTGCATAGCACTGGATAACATTCATGCTGATCCTTTTATTCTTTATGCGGATGGTCGCTGTGGTGATTCTGGGACCATAGGCTTCCCATCCAGTCAGAGTTCTGTTGGCTGCTGGCGATACCATCACTGCTACTTCTTAAGTGTGTGGAGCATCCTCTTTCTCCTGTCCAGAATACATCAGCATTCCTCTTGGAGCCAGTCTTTTTTTTCCAGACTCTGTCCATTTAGTCTCGAGGAAGCGAAGAGGGTGTGGTTGTAGTTTTTCATCTCCGCTGCCACTTGGGCTGTATTGCCTCTCTCATGCGTGGTCCTCATGTTCCATGTCCCAGTAGTGACGGTCTTGGTTAAAAGCAGGTGGATCAGCTTTGTGGCTTCCCAGAATCTTTGGTTTCACCTCATGGTGTCCTAGATCTCTGTAAAGAAGATTCCTCGCCCCCTAAGTCCGGGATTCCTTTTGGTTAACACTTCTGTAGCTAGGACTTTTTTGGATGGCGGGGGACTAGTCCCACACATAACCCTCCTCCTTTTGCAGACAGGCTTGTGATCGGCCATGATGGAGTTATTCATTACCCACTTGCATCTTCTACTGGATGTCCTTGTTTGACTTTCCCTTTTCCTGATGTCATAAAGAGTATGGTGTCTTGCTTCTCTACTTGAGTATTAATCTGAATGATTAGTTAAGAGCTACAAGATTGCCAAGTGCCAAGGAGTTTCTTTTGCCCTGTGTTTTTTCCCTCCAAACTGGGACCCTCTTAAGGAGGCTGTCATGCTTTAGCTTTAGTGGGATAGGTAGTATATAGTAGAATCCAAAGAGACACTTTTGACTTTTAGTGAGACTTTATTCCACAATGTATTCTTGGACTTATAGAGTTAATTATATTCTTGTTTTTCTCTGTTGCAGGTCTGGGATTCAGCTTCCTGCTGGTATCCTTAGGAGAAAGGAAAGGTGGCAGATAAGTGGAAGGTCTAGTTCCTTCATTTTCTTTTGAGTGATTTTCCTAATTTTCTATGATAAATCATCACAGGAGTGAGAGGGGTTTGGGGAATTAGAATTTCTCTTCTAGTGCTTAAGCTCAAGTGTCAGCAGGATGCAAGTATACAAAGTGCCCACCGTGATATCATAGAAATGAACAGGCAAACAAAAAGAAAATCGCTCCATACTCAGAGAGTGTCACCACCCTTCACAAGTGTATCAATAAACGTGTGTATGTCATGAGAGGAGTCTTTTAGCCCCTATTTTTGCCCCTTGAGTATTTTTCTGCCCTCTCCAACCACACCTGCAATAGTCTAGCTCCTCCTGGAGCGTGGCTAGGTCGAGTAGGAGACCAGCGAGTGGCTCCCTCTTCTATCAGGACTACTTCTCCCGCTCCCTGTCTGGACTGGGTGGTTTCTTTTCATGCAGTCTGGATGAAGGGCTCTCCAGTGGTAACTCAGCATCCTCTGTGTTTCTCCTGGGTTGTGTATCTTCCCAATGTTCTCTCTCTTTCGGTGTGGCGGCATCCGGCTTTTCTCCCCACCACATGTTGTCCGTCCTACAGGGTGATGACTTGGGTCCTACCTCCTTCAGCTCCAAATAGTGGGATTTAAATGTATACAGAACCAGATTGGCCTGTGAGGAAGAGATGAGGCTGGATTTTGAATCCTCTTGGGACGAAGAGGACCAGAGCAACATCCTCCCCATTACAGAGGCACTTGATACCTTTAAAATTGTTTAAAAAAATGTTTTTATTGTATTTTTCATAACCAAATAATGAACAATATTGACAACCAGGGTGTTCTCCTATCCCTATTTATCCTGAAGTGGTGTTATCATGATCCAACAGGGTTCCCCACACTCCTCTCTTTAGACACTAGTGTTTCAACACTCCTATCATTCCTTTTGTAACATTAATGCTCAGTATTGAAATACTGTAGATACCGCTGGTAGACTCCACCTCCAATCTTCACAGTTCCTACCTGGCCTTTGTCTGGACTTCAGTTCAATCTCAATGCTCGTAAGGTGAGTGGACAAGACAAAGCTAGAGAGTCTAACTAGAAATGATCCATCATGGGCTTCCATCTATTTTCAGATCTCTTCCTTATGTCTCATAGGTCATGTGTGATCATTTCCATAGCTGCAAGAGACTAAAGCCTGCTTGACCAATTTGAAATATCTGATGCATCTGGTTTCTCCCAGTGTGCAACCAACTTGTTTAACTGCCAGGAGCCTGAGTGAGATAATAGTCCACATGTGTAATGTGAAACTCTCCCTGCATGAGGGACGAAGGCCCAGGATTGTGATAATCCGTTCCTCAGGAATCGTGAAACCTCTTCACCTTCTTTATGTGGTGGAGCACTTCCTTCCAATATATTTTAATCTTGGGACACAACCACCACACATGTATTTCTGTTCTTTCCATATCACATCCTATCTAAAACATCCCACCAGTGTTGGGGAATATTTGTTTGAGTTTACTCTGAGTGCAGTACCAGTTGCACATGATTTTATGCAAAGTTTTCCAGCCCTGGACACTACAGTTCGTCTTCTGGATATCATCCCACAAGCTCTTCCTTTCTTTCCGTGGTATGCCTTTCTACCCTGCTCTCTCCCACTGGTGCATGTAGGGACATCGGTAATCAGCAGGTGACGATTTGAGTGTGGAGTATGTGGATGATACCAGGCACTTAAAGGGTTTATACAGCATACAGAGTCTTTCAAAGTTTGTGAGATCTCTGGTACCTGCTAATTGATTCTGGGGGAGCAATATTTTCTGGTTGTGGGAAAGTCTCCCAACTAGGGGCAACTCTCTCTGCTCCACTTAGCAAATTGTTTTTCATCCACAGCCGAAGAATAATCCAGGCTGCCGTGTAATAAGCTAAATGGGTGGGGAAAAGTGGTGTGGCCCTCACTTTTCATTAGGGTGTCCCAGAACTCTATAGTAGGATTAATCACATGCAGTACATATGATCTCCTGACAAAGGAGCTGCCGGACCTCCCATGAGTGTCTCCCCAGACTTCCCCATTCCATATAAGGTCAATGCCTCACCATCTCCCTCAAGGACCATTCAAAGGCTACCTGCACTGTGTGGCTACTCTGAATGACCTTTCAAGAGATGTTTGGTTTGCTATTTTACCATGTGAATCTGTGTTATAACATGCTTAGGGATGACAGCCAGAAGTGCCTGAAAGAAATACTTTCCCAGAGAGTTGGAAACACGTCGAGGTCAAACCTCTTCTGAAGAAACCCACCGCCCACCTGACAGACCTCAAGAACTACTGGCCCATCTTCCTGCTCCCCTTCCCGGCCAAAGTCATCGAGAAAGCAGTCAACAAACAACTCACTGCCTTCCTGGAAGCCAACAACATCCTGGACCCCTCCCAGTCAGGATTCAAAAGCAATCATAGCACTGAGACCGCCCTCCTCACCGCCACAGACGACATCCGCACCCTCCTCGACCGAGGCAAGATCGTCACCCACATCTTCCTGGACCTTTCTGCCACCTTCGACAAAGTCTCACACAACACGCACCTGTCTTCACGACGCCGGCATCCGAAACTCAGCTTTGCAATGGCTCTCCTCGTTCCTCACTGGCTGAAGGTCCGACTCCTCCACTTTCGCTCGGAAGCCACCAAGATCAGCTGCAGGGTCCCCCAAGGATCCTCGCTGAGTCCCACCCTCTTCAACCTCTACATGACCCCACTGGCCGCCATCGTCAGAAGCAATGCCCTCAACCACATCTCCTACGCTGACGACACCCAACTCTCCCTCACCAACAACCCGACCACCGTTAAGAACAATCTCCATGAAGGAATGAAAGCAGTCGCCGCCTGGATGAAAGACAGTTGCCTCAAACTGAACTCGGACAAAACAGAAGTCCTCATCTTCGGCTCCACACCCTCCACCTGGAACGATTCCTGGTGGCCCACCGCCCTTGGAAATGCCCCCACTCCTACAGACCAAGCCCGCAACCTCGGTGTCATCTTAGACTCATCTCCCTCAATGGACCGACAGGTGAGCGCCATCTCATTGAATGGCTTCCACACCCTGCGCATGCTTTGTAAAATCTACAAGTGGATCCCTACCGAAGAAGGAGAACAGTCACCCAGGCCCTCGTCAGCAGCTGCCTCGACTATGGCAATGCACTCTACGCTGGAACCACCGCCAAGACCTGAAAAAGACTACAACGCATCCAGAGCACCTCCGCCCGTCTTATCAAGAACACCCCTCGACACAGGCACACCTCCGCCCTTCTGAGAGACCTACACTGGCTGCCTATCGACAAGCGAATCACCTTCAAGCTCCTGACCCACGCCTACAAGGTCCTGCACGATGTTGGACCAGCCTACCTCAACCACAGAATCTCCTTCTACATTTCCGCCAGATAACTCCGCTCCGCCGACAAGGCCCTCTCCAACATCCCCCGCATCTGGAGGAAGATCCTTCTCCCACGTCGCCCCCAAGACATGTAACACCCTCCCTATCCACCTCAGGCAATCCCCCACCCTGTCACATTTCAGGAAGGACCTCAAGACCTGGTTCTTCGACTGATCCTCAGCACCCCCCCCCCCCCAGTGTCTTGAGACACGGGTGAGTAGCTGTAGGAAAGTACCATCTTGCCTGGCATGTTACCCCCATTTTTACTTGTGTGTCAGTTTGTTTTTGCCTATGTCACTGGGATCTTGCTAGCCAGGACCCCAGTGCTCATAGTTTGTGGCCGATCTGTGTTCCCTGTGTGGTGCCTAACTGTATTACTGAGACTCTGCTAACCAGAATCTCAGTGTTTATGCTCTCTCTGCTTTTAAAATTGTCACTGCAGGCCAGTGACCATTTTTACCAATTCTAATTGGCACACTGGAACACCCTTATAATTCCCTGGTATATGGTACCTAGGTACCCAGGGTATTGGGGTTCCAGGAGATCCCTACGGGCTGCAGCATTTTTTTTGCCACCCATAGGGAGCTCAGACAATTCTTACACAGGACTGCCACTGCAGCCTGAGTGAAATAACGTCCACGTTATTTCACAGCCATTTTACAATGCACTTTTACTCACCTATATGTCTAACCCTCACTTGGTGAAGGTTAGGTGCAAAGTTACTAAGTGTGAGGGCACAATGGCACTAGCCAAGGTGCCCCAACAATGTTCAGGGCAATTTCCCCGGACTTTGTGAGTGCGGGGTCACCATTACACGCGTGCACTACATATAGGTCAATACCTATGTGTAGCTTCCCAATGGTAACTCTGCACATGGCCATGTAACATGTCTAAGATCATGGAATTGTCCCAAGCCAAATCTGGTATTGGGGTGCCAATCCCATGTATCCCTGGGGCTCAAGCATGGACCCCGGGTACTGCCAAACTAGCTCTCTGGGGTTTTCTCTGCAGCTACTGCTGCTGCCAACCCACAGACAGGTTTCTGCCTTCCTGTGCTCCCTTTCTTTGTAATTTTGTCTTTGGACGGCTCCCTTGAGCCACGGCTGATGAGCCTTGGGAGGCACCTGTGCGCCATGAGAGGTACATAAACCTGAGAAAACATTTGGCGGCATTTCAAGCAAGCCCCTATACCATGCTGCTCCCTGCTGATGATGGGCTAAACCCAGAAACACGTGTACAGGGATAAACAGCACTTGCTGCGCCTACAGAGGTGAAAGACTTTATTACTTTCGGAATGCACTACGAATTCGACTGCATTTACCATGATGCATTGGGGTTGGACTTTGTTGCTGGAGTGTAGGCAGTGTGCTCCCTTTCTTTGTAATTTACGCTCAATATTATGTTTACTCAAGCACCAATTTTATGTCATCTTGATACATTTAAGAAGCTTACTATGGAAACTAATGCATCTAAAAGACATGTCAAAGCAGTTTTGTTGCAGACAAGAAGATAATGAACAAGGATATCCTGGCATTTCTTCTTTGTAGAGTATGATCACGTATGTTCCTATTTCAAATAATGCTTTGGCAAATGATCTATCTCATAGGTATCTTGAGTCTTCACCCATGTATGACCAGCCTGTGCTGTCAGAACAGGAAATGGAAATACCTAATTTCTTTAGAAAGCATAAAGATGGATCGGCAACCAATGGATCTGAAGGAATAGAAATTAATCACCTGAAGGCCCCTTTTGTTAGATGAAAACATTGTATTTCAGTCAATAAGCCATTTTCACACCTAATAAAGAATTAGACCATAATGTGAATGCTTCATGGCTTTACCATTTTTGATCATAGAGGAGTTACAAATGCTTTGGATTTAGCTTTGCTAATGTTTTGGTGGCCAAGTGTTCATCCTAATGTTCAAGAACGTGTTCGTGCTTGTTCTCTTTGAGCCCAACATAAATCATTACAGTAAGTCATTTGGATATTTACAGCCTTTTTCAGTGGCTCTTCAAACTTGGCATATGATCTCTACATATTTTATAATCAGTCTTTTACCTTCCGAAGGACATTGGGTAATAGTGGTTACAAAAGACACCTTTTTGAAGATGGCCCATTTTGCTCCCATATCCAAGTTTCTTATAGAAGAAGAAATGGCTCTATGTTTCTCGACAAACATTTTTTGTATTCATGGAATAACCTGTACCCTTGTTTCTGACAGTGGTAGTCAATAGCTTCCTTGTTCTTGGAAGGATATGTGGAAGACGTTTGGAACTGAACAGGCTCTTTCCTCTTGTTACCATCACTAGTCTAATGGGCAACCTGAGCAAACTAATTGAAGGTTTAACACTATCCGCAAAACTATTGTAAAGCAATTCAAGATAATTTGGGATTCCTATCTATCACTTTTCTAATAGCAATACAAATCTTAGGGTTACTAAGGTTTCACTTTTATTGCAAAAAAGGATTGAATCCATGTTTCCCTTTTTCCCCTTTTATTAACCCTAGGCTCCAGTGGCTTCTGATTATTTGAGTCAGTTACAGAAACATATGACATTGGTTTCTCAATGTCTAAATCTTGGATGTTTTGAGTTGGTGTGACTGTGCTCCTTCTGTCTGTGCTCTCTTGTTGATTCGTCTATGTCTCCCATTGGTATCCTGATAAATACAAAGTTTCAGGGTGGGGTGTTTCTGTTACATCCATGCCTTGAGCTTAAGAGAAGTGATGAATGCTCATAAGAGAAAGTAAGCTTCTCATGCAGTCAGGCAGTATGTTGCAGCATGCTGAGCTCAGAATGCAGCTGGGTGTGATTGCTTCCTAAACTGCACTGGGGTTAAGAAGAACTGAGCACCTTTCACATGTCCTATTAAGTGCAGGGTGGTACTATGGCTGACTAGGAGGAATTGTCCTTTCCAATTAAGGAGACTTGACAGACCTTCGCAGTGTCAAGCCCTTGATAGTGAGTTGAACAGCTCGGTCAACTGAGCCCTAACAATGTTTACTACATTGTCAGTTTTTACCTGAACTGCTAATCAGATTATATACTTTGAAACAACTGGAGAGCAACTTGTCAACCATTCTAAAGACAGAAACATACAGTTTACCATTTGCTGGAGATAAGGAAATGCTATGCACTACATCTGCAAAAATAAGCTCAATAAAAAGATTTAAGACGAATGGTATACAGTTTTAGTCAACCGGGGCCGGACCTATATTAGAATTTCATGAAACCACTGACATCCAAATTTAGCCCCTTTGTGATCTCTAGTCTGTAAATGTATGTGGATATCTTGAAAATCTGTTTGAATATGGGAGCAAAAGACTTAGCTTCGGGCCACTCAGACCATCTTTAAAATTACTTCTTCCACCATTAGATATAGGACCCACCTTCTTTTTCTCAACTCTCAGCCTCCCAATTCATGATACAACACAATTAGCCCAGAACGCTCACCATCAAACTCCTTTCATACTCACTGTCAATTCCCTGTCTCACTCATTCTTTCAAGGACAGTCTACTCACACAAGCAAGAACTCTCTTCAACATCTTTCTAAAATCTGGCACCTACAACTCACCCATCACACAACTCATCAAGAAGAACCTCGACCCAGCCAATCCTGTCAGATGTTGATCAATCTTCTACTAGCCAGTTGTCACGAAAACTGATTGAAAGAGCTACTGATTCTCAGATCTTTGACTTGTTCGAATAAAATAACCTCTTTTCAGACCAAGAAACAGAGTTCAACTCCTAGAGAGGAACTAAGGCACATATTTATACTTTTTCAGTGCCGCATTTTCGCCGATTTTTGACGCAAAAGCGGCGTAAACTTACAAAATACAATTGTCAAAAAGCGACGCAAATGTGGCGCTGAAAAAGTATAAATATGGGCCTAACTGTGCTCTGATTTCCATCGAGATGACCTTAAGACTACAAGGGACTAAAATTGAGTTGTTGTGCTCCTACTGTTGGACAACCACCTTTGACACAATCCATAACCACTCCTGCCATCAAAGAGGTGGAAGGATCATTCCATCACTGCCATTTACTTCACCTTCTGTCTACACCAATGCTAAATACCTCAAGGTTTACTGTGCTCACCACTCCCCCTCAACCTCTCTATTAGCCTTCTACTGGGCGACTTTAAATGTTTCAACCTAACCTTCTGCACTGCATACATTCCAATCAATCCAAAGCTTAAAAACCTCAGGAACATAAACACCTCGGCACTAACTTAAACTCTTAAAAAAACAGAGATTCCCACCTGTAGAGAATGAAAGAACTACCAGCCTACAACTATCTGACCTAAGACATGTATCCCTGGAAGCTCATTCTCTGTCCTGGTTCCACTGCTACAGAACTGCCGCTCACAAAGGCAAAAACAAATCAGAGACCACCCAGAAATCAGGAAAGCAGCAAAAGGCTGCTTCTTCGCATGAAGTGTCCCAGCAAGCAGAACTGTGATAATCACAGAGAGAATATTGTCCATAACCACCCTAGAACTAAGCCCAGGTGAAAATTGCACAATGTCTTTGGCGTAAATTATGCAGAATGGCCAAAAAGTACACAAAATTACCAATAATTATTACTGCCACAAACCACAACCGCTAGTGTTCAGTTAGTTTGAATTGTTTCCATGCTCCTGTGATAGGATTGTTTACCTTGTTAAATGTCAGTCCAGCGCCTTATGTCCAAAATGGACTCGAGGATGTATTTCAAGCTACAAAACAGTGCACAATTATGTTATGTGAACATCAGCCATTCACGTTCGGTTTGTCCTTGTTGTTACCATGCTCCTGTGATAGGATTTTTACCTGAATTAAATTTTGTTTAGCGATGTTTCTGTATTTACAGGTATGATTAATCTGTCTGTTCTTGACGCTTACAAGAAATGTAATTAAAACTTCAGTTTTAAAAATGTGAAACTTCATATCTAACATTGCCATTCTCATCAAAATACATTCTTGAAGCCACACCAATATGATTCTATGTCAGGACCGGAGGCTCCGATTATGCTTTCTCTTTCTTTACTGACTTAAAACAGCAGCCAATCACAAACAAGTTTAACAAACAACTACACATCCCATGATGCTCTAGTCAATGTCACATGGTCCAATCACCTATCACGACCTCTGCTCATATAACACCTGACCCTCGATGTCACTTCCTCTTTCTTTGCTGCTTCGCAGCAGATAAGTGCATTTTATCTTTATTCTTCATGTAAATGTGATTTTTTGATGATAATTGCTTAAATATTAGAATGCATGGCGTCGCGATTTAGCGCGCCTCTAAATTGTGTATTTGCGCACCTTTGCGCTTTCGATTTCGGCATTTTTGCCATGTTGATGCCCGATTGTGGAGTGGGAGCGGGAGCGCACTGCGTGTTCCACGCAGTATTTCTTTTATTTTAATTGCCGGCGCGCGCGCTAAACTCATTCCAGAGCCGATCCTTCGTGTTTGAGAACGATCGGCTCGGAGTGTTCAGACGCGTGCTGTCGACCTTCCGGGCCCTTTCTATTTATAGAATTTATTGCTCCCTGATGCCCCGTTCTCTAAACAGGAACGAGGGTTGTAAAATTGAGAGAAGGCTTCTGCCTAGAGAGCTGGCAGGCAGCTCCCTCCACGTTTTATTGAGGGCACAATCGAATCCTTGCCTGCTGTGGGGTTTTGGCACTCCCCCCCTGATATTAGAGTACTTATTTGACTCCCACACGTAAGTAAGTGTAGACACAGTCTTTACATCAACTTTAATATCTTGAGTTCAAATGGCTCAGTGGAATGATCAAGACGGTGAATATTACACCGAAGAATTGGGAAACCAATTAGAAGTGGACTTAGTGGAAGCCCTTGATACTAGGGTACAGCAATCAGTTAACGATGCGCTGGTAAAAGCTCTAGGCCCATTTTCAGGCCAATTATTTGACTACGCACGCTCTCAAGGCTGGGTGCAAGGCCAAGCGCCACACCAAGAGAGAAAAAAGGCAAAAGGGAAAGCAAAAAATTTGGAAGAATCTTCCCCTGCTCTTAGTGACCTTCATGCTGATGCCTTTGAGAAGCTGCACAAAAAGCACAGCGGAGAGCATAATTACAGCTCAAAAAAGGATACTACCTTCTCTCCTTCCTCATCAGATAAGAATTCCTCATCCGAGGACTCAGACGACTCAGAGTCTCCAGTGCCTAGTAAGAAGGCTAAAAAAGTCATCCCCCCTTCCTTAGTACTCGATTTCGATCCATCGGAAATCATTCATCCCAGAGCTTCGAATTGGATCCCTCCTCCTGAGGTAGCCCAGTATGTACAAACCAATATCAGAAAAGGTTTTGATAAAGAAGTTCGCTCTTGCCTAAAGGCAGAATGCCCCAGACCGGATTTATAAGGCAGAGTCTCAGAGACGCCGGAAATAGACCCAACCATGGTCACATTTATGAAAAAGTTCTCCAAAGATCCTAAGAAAGGATTAGATAGATCATGGCGGAACTGCCAAGATAAACTCTTAGACCTTTCGGGCCCCTTGACGAAGGTTCTCGAAATGGCGTACGTGGCCAAAGAGTCAGGCACCCCGGTGGACACTGACATCCTGATTGGTTGGGCTCAAAGAGCTGTTTGCCAGTTAGGGAACACTAATTGCGCTATCTCCTCTGAACGTAGGAAGTCTATTTTGATGCGCATTGACCCAAAACTATCCGATCTAGCATCTTTGGAAGCGGGCCCTTCAGCTGATGGCCTTTTGTTTGGTTCGTCTTTTATTAAAGAACTAGCCAAGTTCTGCTCCACCTTTTCATCTCTCGATAAAGCCCAAATGTCTCTTAAAAAAGTCTTTAAACGAGGCCTTTTTACCAGGGTCGGTCGTAACGGCGGACGCATGGCCGGCCGAGGATCATATATCAGTCCACAGAATTACTACCCCAGAGGCAGAGGTGGTTGGTATGGAGAACAAGACACCACTTTCTACCCCACTCGCCACAGAGGAGGACGCCAACGTTTCCGCAGAGGTCCTCGCAGAGGGCAACAAGGTGACATTCAAGACTCTAATTTCTCAGGTGAGCATTATTCCTTTTTCTCAGGTCACTCTTGGGGGCAGGGTGGCATTGTTTATAAGAAATTGGAGGAAGATTACCGGGGATCCCGGGGTTCTCCAATCGGTATTGGGCTTTCACCTAGAGTTTGTCAGTACTCCCACCCAGATCAACCCTCCGCTCCAGATGTGTTTTTCCCTAGAAAATCAGGCTTTTATAGACAAAGAAGTCCAGGCCTTACTAGAAAAAGGCGCAGTACAGTATTCCTCCCCTCATCCTTACGGTTTTACCAGTCCTATTTTTGTGGTGGACAAAAAAAGGGGAGGTCACCGCCTGGTCTTGAATTTAAAGGATTTCAACCAATGGATACTGTATCGGCATTTCAAAATGGAGGGTATTCATATGCTAAGGGACCTTCTATTAGAAGGAGACTGGATGGTTCGTCTGGACCTAAAAGATGCTTATCTGTCAATCCCAATCTTCCCTCCACACAGGAGATTCCTCCAATTTCAATGGAAGGATCAGTGCCTGGAATTTCTGGCACTCCCCTTCGGCCTGTCATCAGCACCTTGGTGCTTCACGAAGCTGATGAGGCCGGTAATGGAATGGCTAAGAGCCAAGGGCGTCTGGTTGATCATTTATCTGGACGATATTCTCCTGATGGCTCAAGACCCTCAGATCCTGCTATCGCAGTTGATTTGGACCATCAATATTCTGCAAGATTTAGGTTTCCTGATCAATGCGCAGAAATCATTGTTGAGTCCGACGCAAATAATAGATTTCCTGGGGTTTCAGATAAACTCAATCTCATGTCAACTTCTTCTTCCCTCTCAAAAGATTCGCAACATCAAGAGGGAATTGAAGTCCCTTTTGACCAGGTCGACGGTTTCCTTACGGAACATAGCCAGAGTAGTGGGGTTGTTAGCTTTTTCCATTCAAGCAATATTTCCAGCTCCCTTACATTACAGAGCCCTTCAGAGACTCAAGATCAGACACCTACAACAGGGTCTGAGCTATTCAGAACAAATCCCATTGACTATGGAAGTAAAATCAGAGATACAGTGGTGGCTACAACATATGGAAGCCTGGAACGGCAGAGCGATATTCGGGTCTCATCCGAATGTGGTGATCGAATCCGATGCCAGTCGTTGGGGTTGGGGAGCTCGCTGCAACTTCTTAGTGACAGGTGGCAGATGGTCAGAATGGGAACAGACCCTACACATCAATTGCCTAGAACTGTTGGCAGGTTCCTTTGCAATAAAGAGCCTCTCCCCTCAGAAGACAGATTGTTGCATACTTCTACGAATGGACAATGTTTCAGCAGTGAGGTATGTCAACAAATTGGGGGGAACGAAATCCAAAATCCTGGCGGAGATTGCCAAGGAGTTTTGGCATTTCTGCCTGACACAACACATAGTAGTCATTGCAGAATACCTTCCGGGGGACCAGAACATAGTAGCGGACTGGAACTCCAGATATCTGACAGACTCCAGCGACTGGAAGCTGGACCCAATGATTTTGTCACAGATAATCAAAGAATGGGGCAGTTGCGAGGTAGATCTGTTTGCTTCCCGCCTCAATTGCCAGATTTCAAAATTCTTCAGTTGGCGACCAGATCCCTGTGCAATGAGGACAGATGCATTTCTTCAGGACTGGTCTCAGTTTCGAGGTTATGCATTTCCACTGTTTCTTATGATTGCCAGGGTTTTGTCTCAAGTCCAGAGTCATAAAGCTCAGATCGTGTTAGTGACTCCCTTCTGGAGAGCACAACCGTGGTTCCCAGTAGCGTTGAATTTAGCTTGTGCCTTTCCTCTTCTCATTCCTCCTCGTCGGAATCTTCTTCTGAATCCGGAAGGCCATCAACATCCAATGATCTTGTCAGGAAAGCTGGTTCTGCTAGCATGGTTGATTTCAGGTCAAGATGGAGTTCCTCAGGCCTTTCGCAACAAGCTGAGGACCTCATTAAACACGCCTGGGCGGGTAGTACCCATAAGAGATACGATTCAGCCTGGCGCAGATGGAGTAATTGGTGTGATGGAAGAGGTTCCAATCCGATGGAAGCACATATCGAGTTAATCATTAACTTTCTAGCAGAATTAGCCAATTCCGGTTTAGCTTACCGGACGATTAATAATATTAGATCAGCCATTTCAGCAGGACATATCCTGGTTGAAGGTAAACCTGTAGGTGAGCATCCTTTAATATGTAAATTATTAAGAGGCATTCGTTTGTCTAAACCGCCTCAGGCAAAATACTCGGTATAATGGGACGTTAATGTGGTCCTAAAATTCCTGGATTCCTGGCCTGCTAATAAGGATTTATCTCGCAAACAACTATCGGCCAAATTGACCATGTTGTTATGTCTTGTCTGCTCTAAAAGAGTGTCAGATGTCAGAGCGTTAGATTTATCTGGTAGAGTATATTCACCAAATGGGGTGACTTTCACAGTATCTAGAAGGACTAAAACGAATTACAGGTCAGTAACATACCCAATGTATCCTGATAATTCTAAGTTATGTGTTGTCCATTGTTTAAAAGATTATGAAAATGTCACAGAAAGTTTTAGACAAGATGTTAATGGTCAATTATTGATATCATTGCAAAAACCATTTAAACCAGTTACATCAGCTACTCTAGCTAGATGGATGAGATGGTTAATGAATGAAGCTGGCATAGATACCAAGGTATTTGGAGCTCATTCGGCTAGAGGAGCTATGGCATCCAAGTCTTATGCCTTAGGTTCTTGTTTAGAGGACATTATGAGAGCTGCAGATTGGTCTTCAGAGAATACGTTTAGTAAATTTTATCACAAGCCTGTGATGGATGTAGCATCTGTAGTAATGGGACAGCTTTAAACTAGCATAATCGGAGCCTCCGGTCCTGACATAGAATAAAAAAAATTCTAGCTTACGTGTCAAGAATTTTCAATTCTATTAAGGACACGGAGGCGAGGATTATCCCACCCATAAAAAACTTTATTATTGTACAGATTTATTATCTGATGATATTATTGTTTATTATTCCCTCCCATTGGGTACCAGTTATATGTATAGTATTTATGGGAATTTGTTTTCCTTTAAGAGTATTACCTACCTGTTTTATTTTATAGGTTCTGATCAGAAGAACTCCTGAGTCCAGGATCTTGGTGAAGACGTGTACCGTCATTGCGATGGAATGGTTTCCTTTTCAAGTTGGAGTATCCAAACTCATTTTCCTGTTAAAAAGAGGACTTTCCGAACTCCGAGTTACAGTTGATGTAAGAAGTTTAGATTTCAATGTGAACTATATCTGCTTTGACCAAAGAAAGAGGAAGTGACATCGAGGGTCAGGTGTTATATGAGCAGAGGTCGTGATAGGTGATTGGACCATGTGACATTGACTAGAGCATCATGGGATGTGTAGTTTTTTGTTAAACGTGTTTGTGATTGGCTGCTGTTTTAAGTCAGTAAAGAAAGAGAAAGCATAATCCTCGCCTCCGTGTCCTTAATAGAATTGAAAATTCTTGACGCGTAAGCTAGAATTTTTTTTATTCACCATAAAGGCTCTTTTGGAGAAAAATAGTGCTTCTGGATCTAAACCAGAAATCGCACAAGTTCTATCAACTCTGGGCCTCAAACCTCGAGCAACCTTTTCTCTGTTTCCCACACAGCCCATTTTTTACTAAGGATTGTGCAGACATAGGTGTAACGCAACGCAATTTAGCACAGTGCCTGTGTGCCTTGAAAATGGTAAATATGTTGATGCAGTGCTTTTTGTCGCATAGTGTCGCATGGCAGGCAACCACACAAAGCTTTAGTAAACAATGGATGCATGTTTTCCCTTGCTTTTGTCCGGCTTGATACCCTTTCGATCTAGCTGTGATTGTTCTCCGAAGCAGTCTATAAGTTAAAAAAATAAACTTTGGGCCTGATTTGGAGTTTGGAGGACAGGTTACTGCATCACAAACGTGCCGGACATCCCGTCTGCCATTTTACGGTGTCCAGAACACATAATGGAATTGTAATGCGGCGGATGGGATATCTGTCACATTTGAGACGGAGTAACCCCATCCGCCAAACTCTAAATCAGGCCCTTAATTGTGAATATTTTGCCTGCCAGTTACTTAGCTTAGGCACAAGCACTTTGTGGGGTTGTGCCTTCTAATGGTATCCTGAGCTTGAATATCCCTTGGAGGAGATTTGGGGGGTCATTCCGACCCTGGCGGTCCAAGACGGCCAGGGCGGAGGGCAGCGGAAGCACCGCCAACAGGCTGGCGGTGCTTCCTGGGCTATTCTGACCGTGGCTTCAGAAAAGGGGAACCAGCGGTTTCCCGCCGGTTTTCCCCTGGCCCAGGGAATCCTCCATGGCGGCGCTGCTTGCAGTGCCGCCATGGGGATTCCGACCCCCTTCCTGCCAGCCTGTTTCTGGCGGTTTTCACCGCCAGAACCAGGATGGTGGGAACAGGTGTGTCGTGGGGCCCCTGGGGGACCCTGCACTGCCCATGCCACTGGCATGGGCAGTGCAGGGGCCCCCTTACAGGGCCCCATACAGATTTTCACTGTCTGCTTTGACAGACAGTGAAAATCGCGACGGGTGCCACTGCACCCGTCGCACCCCTGCAACTCCGCCGGCTCCATTCGGAGCCGGCTTCCTCGTTGCAGGGGCTTTCCCGCTGGGCCGGCGGGCGGCCTTTTGGCGGTCGCCTGCCGGCCCAGCTGGAAAGTTGGAATGGCCGCTGCGGTCTTTTGACCGCGGGGCGGTCATTCGGCGGTAACCGCATGGCGGGCGGCGACCGCCGCCCGCCGCGGTCAGAATGACCGCCTTGGTCTAGAGTCTCAGACCACATTTTTAAACATGGCTTTGGCACATAAAAATGTATGCTTTTGGGCAACTTACCTTATTTCCCTATGCTTCAAATTGCAAATGTGCATAATGAAAAGTAAAGCATGGGCAATGATGTAGAAACTAACAGTACTCTCCCAATTGATTGTCCCCACTCTGCTCCCCACGGTGTTATTGCTTTGTAAGAACTCTCTATGCCACATACACATATACTCTTCTATGCACAGCACCTCAGGCTTGACATGTTTCCTCTGCAGTAAAAAGGTTATTTTTAAAGCCCTTGGAAATATAACACCACATCACATTCCTTAAAATAAGACAGTGCAATAATTAGTTGTCATTTTGGGGGTGGGGATTGTAGTGTTGCATCATGCTGAACACCCGAGTGAGGAGGATTTCAGGTGTTCCCCAAGGGTGTGCTGCTAAGTGGTTCACCCTGACGCTTTGCGTCAGAATTTTCTTAAATTGGACCTCGGGTACAGGCTTCCGGCGTGGTCAGTCGTAAGCTCACTAGTAGACCACAAACTGTGTCTATGTGTTTCTTTGCCAGGCCCGCCAAAAAATCGTTGTAAAGGCATGCGTGGTAAAGGAATGCGTGGAAACAACGCAGTTGTTGTTCCGACCGTGTTGTTCAGGCATGCGTGGTTGCCGCATGAGTGGTTCCGTCATACAACTGCCAGTAGGGCCAGTGCCATGGCCAAACTCCGGCCTGAAGGCTGCTCTCTTGCCCTGCCCCTGCTTGCCTCTACTCCGTGAACTCCGAGTAGAGGACCCTTCCAGGGGCTTCTGAAAAATCCCACAAGGACCAGTGGCAAGGAGGGCTTTTTTGTTCCTTGTGGTTGCCTGCCAGAGGATTGGGTATGGCTGGTGGCGGCTGCTGCATTGCTTGTGGTGAAGATTGTGCTGGCATTGGCAGCTAGGATTTCCCAGGGCGGGCAGGGGAGGAGGGGCAGGGGAGCTGCCTGCTAAGATTCCTGCAACACGTGACTGCCTCGGAATCCACAAGGGGTGTTCGTGCCACGGAATGTGCCATCTGGTTTAAGACTCTCCTCTGTCTCTCTGGCCTGGGTGTTGTCCCTCGATGCACGGCCTCTACTGAGAGCTTTGGGAGAGGCTGAAACAGTGGGGAATAGTAGTATATGGTCCTAAGATGTGTGATGACTCTATTTACAAAAAGCAGGTTTCCGGGAAGAGAACCCCAGGTGTGGCTTGAGTCTTCCACAATAGATTACATTTTAAGGAGCTGATACTTACTCGACTGCACAAACACCTAAGCATAGGCCACCACTGAGCAATTATCCTCTGGGGATTCATAATGACAGAAAGGGAGCTACGGCCCAGAAAATGAATAACAACAAAATATGTAAAAAGGCAAAATCTAATCTCAGCTGAAACAAATCACTCCATCTAAATGCTTTGAAGGGACTTGTCTCAATTCCAGCATACCTTCTAAAAAGTGAGGAAAATACTGGTAACGCCTTGCTATAAATACATAATCTGCAGGCTTCTGAGATAAAAAAAAATCTTTGAAGTGCAGGTACTCTAACACTTAGGGTCTGATTTAGATATTGGTGTAGAGGCTACACCATCACAGCGGTGACGGATATCCAATCTGCCAAAATCTGAATCCCATTATATCCACCATTATCTAAATTAGGCCCTAAAACCTCCTATACGGAGTACCAGCCTGATGACTGTTCTATTTCAGAGAGTGAATCAAATAGAGTATCCCATGCAGATTTTACACTGCCAGATCTTGACATTGAAACCAATAGAAAGTTTGTGTCTGATCAAAATACTTGTTGCCCTGGTAAGACATCATTAAACTCTAAAACAAACAATGTTAACATTGTTTAGTAGCACTCTAAGCATTAAATCCTCCTAGTCAGCTGAGTTACCAGTAAACCCCAACTTGGACTTGCAAGCCACTTATAATCTACTTGCTAGTTCAGTGCAATATTTGGAATCACTGCAATATTTAAAAAGAACTGTATCTTCTATTTTAACTGTAATGGAAAACCAGTAAATAATTCTGATCATCTTTTAGATGTTGTTTCTGTGATCCTACAAAGAGTATGGCTCCCACAGTTAGGGAGCTGTATTTTACCTGAGAGTCAACAAAAGCTTGATATAAGTAGCTTTGGTACTCTACCTCAGCCGAAACAATCTATAATGCTTCAAACTTCCTTAGGAGACTGTGGGTTACAAGTTGGCTGTTAGAAATGGGGTCTCTAGTTGGCGGAGGTATTCACCTTTGTCCAAATAGGGACCACAATCTTAGTCAGGGTAAGTCACACACAATGCCGATTATCCTGTGCCCAACCTCTGGTAGCTTGGCACTGAACAGTCAGGCTTAACTTAGAAGGCAATGTGTAAAGTATTTGTGCAATAGATCATACATTAACACAATGAAAATACTATAAAAATACACCACAGAGGTTTAGAAAAATATGGTATTTATCTAGTTAAACTAAGGTCAAAACAATAAAGATTCAATAAGCACAAATTGAGATATCACTTTTGTAAAATTAAAAAGAGTCTTAAATCTTAGAAATCAACAGTTGTCTCTTGTTTGCACAAAGTACCTGGTTTGCGTAAAAAATAACATGCACGGAGACCGCAGAGGAGGAGATGCGTGAAAAAATAGGGGATGCGTTAGAATTTCCAGCGCGGCACAGACGATGCATCTTTTCTTTCCACGCTGCAAGGGGCTTTGCGGCGATTTTTGGCGTGCAGACTTGGTTCCTCACTGTGATGCGGGGATCTTTTTGACACCCAGGGAGGATGCACGGAAACACTGGGCGTGCGGGATGAAGTCACAGGTGTTACATCGATCCAGTAGGCGATGCGTAGAATTTTCTGTTGCACGGCAGGCACTGCGTTGGTTCTTCACTTAGGAATTCGGGCTATTTCGTCCAGTTCGGCTGTGCGTCGATTCTGGAAGGCTGTGCGTCGATTTTCAGTGCACAAGGAGCTCCTTGAAGAGATGAAGTCTTTTTGGCCCTGAGACTTCAGAAAACAGGGGTTTAGCTCAATCCAAGCCCTTGGAGAGCACTTCTCAGCAAAGTCAGAGAGACGCAGGGCAGCAGGGCAACAGCAGGGCAGCAGTCCTTCTCAGCAAAACAGTACAGTTGAGTTATTTGGGCATCCAGGCAGTTCCTCTTGACAGGTTGCAGGTTCAGGTCCAGAAGTGTCTGATTTGGTGGGGTCAGAGACCCAGCTTATACAGTATACCCAAAAATGCCTTTGAAATGGAGGAGACTTCAAAGAGTGATTTTGAAGTGCACAAGGTCCCCTTTCAGTATAGGTCTGTCTGCCAGGGTCCCAGTAGGGGGTTTGGCAGTCCAGTGTGTGAGGGCAGACAAATGTCCTTTGAAATGTAAGTGTCAGGCCCTCCACCCTCCCAGCCCAGGAAGACCCATTCAGTATGCAGATGAGTGCAGGTGTGATCGAATATCCCGTGTTTGTGGTTGTCTGGGTGAAATGAACAAGGGAGCTGTCGCTCAGCCCAGGCGTGGAATGGACACAGGCTGTAAGGCACAGATAGATTTAAGAGCAGAGAAATGCTCACTTTCTAAAAGTGGCATTCCTAAAATAGTAATATAAAACCCAACCTCACCAATAAGCAGGATTTTGTATTACCATTTTGGCCATACTAAATATGATCTGATTACCCCTTTCTGATCAGAATCTACCACTCAAACAGTATATGAGGGTAGCCCTAATGCTATCCTATGAAAGGAGCAGGCCTCACAGTAATGGAAAACCAATTTAGGAATTTGTCCACTATCAGGACATATAAACTACACATGGACATGTCCTGCCTTTTAACTACATAGCACCCTGCCCCATGTGTTACCTAGGGCCAACCTATGAGGTGGCTTAAAAAGGGGGGAGTTTAGGGCTTGGCAAGGACTTTTAAATGCCAAGTCAAAATGGCAGTGAAACTACACACACAGGCCTTGCAATGACAGGTCTGAGACATGGTTAAGGGGATACTTATGTGGATGGCACAACCAGTGCTGCAGGCCCACTAGTAACATTTCATTTACAGGCCCTAGGCATATGTAGTGCACTTTGCCAGGGATTTATAAGTAAATTAAATATGCCAATTGGGTATAAGCCAATGTTACCATGTTTAAGGGAGAGAGCATATGCACGTTAGCACTGGTTAGCAGAGGTAAAGTGTGCAGAGTCCTAAAACCAGCAAAAACTGTGTCAGAGATGTGGAGGGAGGCAGGTAAAAAGTTGGGTGATGACCACCCTAAGGCTGTCAGGTCTAACATTGGCCAATTGATTTGTGCAAAAAGGAAGCAAAAAAGTAATAGATCGATGAACAATGAGGTGACTCAGATTTATTCTTTAAAGAAATTATTTGAAGACTCGTCAGTGGAGCTAACCAACACTGTCCCTGCTACGGCAGTTCCAGAACGCATAGATGCAGTGTATCCTATTTTTAAGAAAAAGAAGACTTTTAAGATTTTTTCATGTAGTAATACAGAAGGCACAAATAAAATGTTGGGGAAAAGAATAGAAAATGAAAAACAATGAAGGATACAAAACAGGTGGAGTAAAAAATGACCCTTTGCCCCAAATCAGCATAGATGTGTCTTTTCAGAGGAATGTGGAAGAAAAGGATTTACCTCAGAAATCTTTAGCACCATGTAATGTAGCTCATAACTGTCTGGTTGTCTCTGTCTATGATCTTCTAATTGACGTCTGTATGAACACAGCTTCTTTTCCTCCAGCTGACAGAGCAAATTCTGCATCCACCAGTTAATTTCTCAATCCTTATACTAATTTCTTTTCTTTCTCCAACAAATGTTTATCAGCAGAAATGTTAAAAATGTACGTGCCCAAAATGTCTTGAATGTTTCAAATATTCTTAATTGTATTGTTCTCTTTTGTGAGCAGGTAACACCACTAAATAGATAGTTTCTTCAGAATTGTTTCTCTGACATTAATGCACTAAAAATGGTTCAAAGAAGTGATGTTAACAGTTCAAACACGTCATCTTTCATTGGTCCATAAATTGAGTTATATTTATATTTAAGGTAGTAGCACCCCTCATGATTATTTCTTTAGTTGTCGTATTGAAGTTATACCCTATTTTCCAGAGAAAGTAAGAATAAACTGCTGGACACAATTTCTTAATGCGGATTAATATCTAGGCAATAATTTGGCCCTAGTTATTCCCAAAGATGATATAGTGGAAAAGGTTAAATATATGGTAATTACAGTAGGAGGGGAGGTGGGTGTCTATCTTATATTGAGACAAGGAATATAGGTTATTGTCTTAAGATGCTGAGGATAACATTAGAAATTGTAGCTAGTTAGCAGGTGCACTTTACTACAATTGCCCGATGGGGAGTACGTTTTTCCAATCTAGTTAGCAATGATTTAAGAGTCACCTCCTGGAATATGGCTCAATGTTCTATAATTTTAGAGAATTTGATTAATTTACCCTTTCAGTGCGGAGCACGGCTTCACTGGTGCAAGCACCAGAGGGATTTCCTTTTACTATTTTCAGCCTTGGTTGCTGGGGAAGAGCTCTCCCAGCAATCAAGGCTGTTTTTCCCTTCCATGCAATGACAGGCACACGTATCGTGCTGATGTCATTACATGGAAAGTGAAAGTAAATGAGTTGCATATTTCAACCCCCCACTCCCCAGCACTGATTTCAAGGGGAGAGGTATTGTTGGAAAGGGGAGAATTTCCCCTTTCCAATGAAATCCCTCCCTAGTGGATCCCTGCTTGTGGATCGCCACAGGAGGGGGATCTCCCACTAGACAACAGAGATATCTTTAGAGGGGGCAGCCCCCTTGGCAATGGGCTTGTACCCCCCCCCCCCCCCCACCCACCAGGCTCAACAGACTTTCTGCCCCCGCCCCCCGGAGGGCAGAAAGAAGGTCTCAAACTCCAATCTGCCGCTTGGGGGTAGGGGGGGACAGAATGCCAATGAGACCCCCATGGATGCCATTCATTGGCAAATTGTGAGGGGTGGAGGCAGCCTTCTGATACATATGGGCAAGTCCCCAACCAATAAAATGGTAAAATAATCCTTCTGCCTCCCCGTGGACAAATATGGACAGTTTTGTCACCAAATCTGCCCAGAGTTGGGCAGAAACTCCGCTAGCCGCCAGGGGTTGTTTTTTGCAATATTGAGGGGTGGGGGCTGCCTTCCAAACATACCAGGCTGAGCTCACACCATTCAAAAACGGCAATACAGCCTTACTGCCCCCTTGAGGGCAGATCTGGGGATTTTACTCTCCAATCTTCTCTCGGGAGGAGGGGGTTAGAAAGCCCACTAGACCGCAGAGAAGGTATTATGTGGCAGAAAATGAGGATTGGGGGTAGCCCACTGACACATCTGGCCAAGCATCCCACCCCAAAAAATGCCACAACAGTATTTCTGCCCCCCCTGGGGTAGTTTTGGGCAGTTTTGCCACCCAATCTGCCCCATGGAGGCAGAAAGCCCACCAGAACACCAGAAGCCAGGGAGATTTTTGTCCAGTATCAATGGTTGGGGACAGCCCTCATACACATCAGACTGAGCCCGCCCCTCCCATCCCCTACAAAATGGCAATACAGTCTTTCTGCCCTGCTGGGGACAAATCTGGGGTATTTTACTCAACGGTGTACCCCCAAGGGGGCAGAAAGCCCATTAAATCACATGGAATATTTTTATGGCAAATATTGAGGTGTTTAGTGCCCTTTCTGTCCACTGGGGGAGTGGGGCAGATTTTTGGTAAACACCCTCAACTTACCCCCAGTGGGCAGAAAATCTGATGCACCTTTACTGGGGTTGGAGCACAGTGTGATGCCTTGGTGAACCTGCCCCACTCACTTTATTTTTTTTTTTGGAACGATTTTTCCCTTGGTGTCTAGTGGTGTTTCTGTCCCTCATGGTAAGATTTTGTGTAAACACCTACAATCCACCCCCTCGAGACAGAAAGATTAGTGCACCTGTTCCAGGGTGGGAGCACTGAGTGCGATGTGTGAAAAATAGGCCCAAAAATAAAAAAGGGGTATTTGCAGCTCACCCAGGCATTGCACACTATTCCCCTCCTCCGCCAGAACAGGAGTATCAGTCTTCCTGCCGTGCTAGTGGTGGATTGAGAGCGTTCACCCAAAATGTGCCCCAGGGGACAGGAAGACCACTAGACACTAGCAATTTCAATATGACCCAAAAACAAACAGAAGTCTGGGGTGACCTACTCTGGCACCGAGCCAATACTCCTGCCCCAGAATGGGCTATAGAGTCGTCCTTCCCCTCAGGCCTAAAGCATCCCATCCCTATGGCAAGAGTGGAAATTTGGATTCTTTTAGATTTTTTTTTTTACACATATGGGTAGCAGAGTGTGGTTAAGTCCCAATATAGCCCTACTTCTATTCACAATGGCTGCACTTTTCAGGCTCGGGTCAGCTGTCACCTGGGAAAACATACCAAACCCAGGCATTTTTTTAAATTAGACACCAGGGACAGTTCAAGATGGTGCACCTCGGGTGGAGCCCATGACATTTTCTTACCCACAATGGCCTGAAAATCTCAAACGTAGACTAAAATTTCTCATTTTCCTTGCATGTTTTGTGATGTCAACTGCTGGAAACCACTGTGGCCCACAAAATTCCTACCACCTAGCATTCCCCTATTTGTCTTGATAAAAACATTACCCCACTTAGGTGGCTTGGCCTAGTGCCTGTGATACAAAAGACCCCCAAAACACAGTATGGAGAAGTCAGCAATAGGGGTATTTCTGTTTTTTAGCCCATCGCTGGGCGGCCACCCAGGGAAACCTACCAACCCCACACATTTCTGAAAACTAGACATCTGGGCAAGTCCAGGGTGGTGCACCTCAAGTGGATCCTACAAAGTTTTCTTACCCACAATGCTGTGCAAGTCTCAAATGTTGTCTAAAATCACACATTTTCTTTGCATTTCTGTGACATAAACTTCCAGAAACCTCTGAGATCCACAAAATTCCAACCATCAAGCCTGTCCTTAATTTGTAAAACAAAGACTCTGCTCAGAAGAAGGTGCTGGTTCAATTAAAGGTTGGCGCACCACATACAAAGTCTGGTAGCCTTTAATCCACTACCAGACACTCCCAACTCCTTTTTCTCTCTCTTTCACTCTTGCAGGTTCCTGTTTTCTCCCTTTGTAACTGTTTTCCCGTCTTTTTCTTTCTCCATCTTTCTGATGTATGTGTTTGTAGCTCTCTTGCACTGGGACATATCAGATAACAAAAAAAATGTTGGTTCCCAAAAATAAGTGCCAATGCCACCCAGCATCAACCACTAGCTCAAATTCAGCACTTCCCCCAGCGTTCCCCACTTGCCTCGATATAAAAGCTACTCCACTTGTGTGACTGGGCCTAGTGCTCTCGCAGAAACAAATCAAACCAGGGTCAATGAGAGTCGCTCCATTGGCAATGCTTTGATGCTTGCCTGCCTCATGCACTAGGCCAAGACACAAGTAAGGTAGCATTTATATCAGGACAAATGGGAGAGCTCTGAGTGGTAGGAATTTTGTAGATTTCTGCTGATTCCGAAAGTCTGCATAACAGAAATTCAGGGAAAATTTGCAATTTTAGGCAAAGTAAGAGATTTGCAGGTCATTGTGGGTAAGAAATCTTAGTAGGATCCACACGAGACATACCACCCTGAACCCCCCTGGGTGTCTAGTTTCCAGAAATGTCTGGATTTGGCAGGTCTTTCTGGGTGGCTGACGATCCCCGGGCAAAAAAACGCGGCTTCCCCCATTGCCAAATCCGATAATTTTTGTGACAAGGAAATGTTGATCTCTACACAGTGTAATTTGGGGCCTTTCTTGCTGCGGGCACTAGGCCTACCCACACAAGTGAGGTACCATTTTTATCAGAAGACTCAGGTGAATGCTGAGTAGCGGAAGAAAGTTTGTGTCGTCCCACAGAGTGCAGAGCTTTCCATCACGGAAATGTGAATAAAATGTGCTTTTTGTCAAAGATTGAGGTTTGCAAGGGATTCTGGGTAAAACAACGTGGTGCAGGCCACACAAGTCACCTGATCCTGAAGTCCCCTAGGTGGCTAGTTTTGAAAAATGTACAGGTTTGCTGTTTTCCTAGGTGCTGGCTGAGCGAGGGCCCGAAATCCACAGCTACCACATTGCAAAAAAAACAAGTCAGTTTTGAGCGGAAAAACATGAAATGTCCATGTTTTGTTTTAGGTTGTTTCCTGTCACGGCCACTAGGCCTACCCACACGTCATTTTTAGCCGAAGACTTATGGGAATACTGGGTGGAAGGATGTTTGTGGCTCCTGACAGATTCCAGATCTTCCCATTACAGAAATGTGAGGAAAATGTGTTTCATTAGCCACAGTTTGAGGTTTGCAGGGGATTCTGGGTTAAACAACCTGATGAGAGCCATGAAGTAACCCCATCTTGGATTTCCATGTGTGTCTAGTTTTCAAAAATGTACAGGCTTGCTATATTTCCCTAGGTATTGGCTGAGCTAGGGTCCAAAATCCACAACAACCCACTTTGCAAAAAACAGGTCAAAATGTGGTGTATCCATGTTGTGTTTTGTGTTGTTTCCTGTCACGGACCCTAGGCCTACCCACACAAGTGAGGTACCATTTTTATCAGAAGGCTTAGGGGAATGCTGTGTGAAAGGAGGTTTGTGGCTCCCCACAGATTCCAGAACTTTCCATCACTGATATGTGAGGAAAATGTGTTTTTTAGTCAACGTTTGAGGTTTCTAAGGGATTCTGGTTAAAATAACCCAATGAGAGACCTGCAAGTCACCCCGTTCAGGATTTCCCTAGATGTCTAGTTTTCAAAAATGTACAGGTTTGCTAGGTTTACCTAGGTGCTGGCTGAGCTACGGTCCAAAATCCACAGCTACCTACATTGCCTAACCACAAAATTGAGCTACCATTTTTATCTCAAAATATTTGGGTGCATATAATAGTAGGATATTTATTATTATCAATTGGATTTTGCTGCATTTGTCCCTTCTAAATGCAAGCCATTGTGTAAGAAAGAAGACATTTTGAAAAATCCCCTCTAAATCATATGCCTGTACAAATAACCACTGTTTCTAAACTACATATCCTGTGCTCATTTCAGAAACATAGGCTACCTTGATATCTATTTTTCACTCTACATATTTCACCATATGAATTGGGCTATACTCAGAACACAATGAAAAACCATTGTACATCACAGCTCAGTTGTCGGCTATGGGTACCTTGGATTCTTGGAAAACCTACAAACCCTAAAAATCCCCACAACCAAAAGCATCTAGTGAACGTAATGTTATATTGCTTTTATTGATCCCCCATTGTGAAACAAATTAGAGATAAAAGCATTGTCACAAATTGCTTTTTTCAGCATTTATTTATTTCAACAATTAGTTTCTTTGAAAAAACCGTTAGGGATCTACACATATGACCCCTTGCTGAATTCAGAATTCTGTCTTCTTTTGAGAAATATATAGCTTTCCTAGATCACCCATGGTTTTGCACTGGTCTGCACCACAAAGTGAAAGTAGGTTGAAAGCACACAAAATAAAAAAAATGGGCTACCTCTTTAAAAAATGCCAAAACTCTGGTAAAGAATTAAATGTTCGAGTCAACTGCACATGTTCTTGAAAGCTGGAAAGATGGTGACTTTAGCACATCAAAACGTTCATTGATGCCATTTTTATGAAAAAAATAGATACTTTTATCCACAGCATTTAAAAAAAAAAAACTAAAAATGTAGCTATATTTTGGTTGTTTTCTCTGTTCCCACCAGGGGAATCCATAAACCCTGGGTACGTGTAGAATTCCCAGGATAATAGGAAAAAGGGACATATAATTGGGGTGGATAGCTATGTGGACAAAACGCCATGGAGGCCTAAGCACAAACTACTTCAAATAACCAAAAAAAGACTTTGCGCAGGTAGGTGAAGGGGGATTTAAGGGCTAGTAGCAAAAGGATTAAATAGCTTAAAAGCCAACATTATGGCCTTCATTTTTACCTCAGCAGTCTTTTAGCAAGACCGCCGAGTTACCGCTGTGCTGAAGACCGCCAGTGCAGGCGGTTTTCCGCGCAGCGTATTATGACTGCTGGCAGCCCTCTGTCTTTTTTGGACGGAGAGCCGCCAGCAGCCATACTGGCGGTCGGCGAGGAAGTGGAGGCTGCTCCACCTCCACCACCCCGTCATCAGAACACCGCCCACCGAATCACGTCCCATGATTCGGTGTGGCGGTGTTCTGGTGACGGGGAGCTGGCGGCGGAGCAGGCCCCATGGATCCCTTCCCGTCCCGCGGGATCAACGGACAAGGTAAGTTGATCGTCCGTTAGGGGAGGGGGTGGGGGGGTGTTGTGTGTTGTGTGCGTGCATGGGGGTGTGTGTGTGGGTATGTAGAGGAGGTGTGTGAGTGTGTTTATGCATGCAGGGGGGTTGTGTGTATGGGAAATGTGTGCGGGTCAGTCTGTGTGCATGTCTGTACGTGTGCGGGTATGTGTTGTTGTAGTGTGTATGTGCATGTTTGGGGTGGGGAGGGGGTGTGTGTATGTGCATGTTGGGGGTGGGCCTGGGGAGGGGGGTCCTGCCACCTTTGGAGGGTGGCAGGGAGGGTGGGGGGTGTGGGGGGAGGACTTGGGGTGGGGGAGGGGGTTGGGGGAGACCCCTATCAGTGCCAGGGAAGGAATTCCCTGGCACTGATAGTGCCTACCGCTGTGGATTTCATGGCGGTTCCAAACCACCCGAAATGCATGGCGGTATGCAGGGTCCTGGCGTTCGGAGTGGAGAAGTGGCGGATGACCATGGCGGTAACCGCCATGGTCATAATTAAAAAAAAATTGCCGCCGGCCTGTTGGCGGTTTTACAGCCACTTCTCCCCTGTCCGCCAGTGTCATAATGAGGGCCTATATGTATTCAGGAATCATGGCTAACTTTTTTAGACTTCCAGTTTCATAATTACTATGTCCTGAGTTTACCAGCAAGGCCCTCTATGATGAGGCGTGCACATGGGGGAGTAGTGAATTTATTGAACACAAATCACATTTGGTCCTAGAGATATTTTGTTCATATAGGGGGTCATTACAACATTGGCGGTAAAAGCCGCTTACCGCCGTGCAGAAGACCGCCAACATACCTCCGCGGCCGCGGAATTCCGCCACAGCTATTATGACCCACATCTCGGAATCCGCCGAAATTCAGACACCCACACAAGTCCGCCACACCAAAGGTCAGTGATAAACTGGTAAAAAAAATCCTCCACCGTCACGCCAACAGAAAAAAGCCCATGCTATTATGACCCACGAATCCACGCGGCGGTCTTTCAACCGCGGTATTCCATTGGCGGTACACACCACCGCGCTCAAAATACACACACATCTCCAAAACACCACCACATTGGACAATTCCAAATACACACACCTGATACACATACACACACCACTCCCACACACCCATTACAATATAAAACACACACCCACATCACCCACAAACTCCTACGACCAAAAATTAGAGACGAAGGCCAGAGAGAGCGAGCACAGCAATAGACAACCCCACCACACAGAGGTACACAACACCATCACCCACACAACATCCACGCACAAAACACCACACACCACTACACATCACCACACTCATCACCACATACACCACCCCACACATCACCTACACCACCCAATGGCACGCCAAAGACACCCCAGGTTCTCGGAGGAGGAGCTCAGGGTCATGGTGGAGGAAATCGTACGGGTAGAGCCACAGCTATTTGGATCACAGGTGCAGCACACCTCTATAGCTAGGAAGATGGAGCTATGGCGAAGAATAGTCGACAGGATCAACGCAGTGGGACAGCACCCAAGAAATCGGGAGGACATCAGGAAGAGGTGGAACGACCTACGGGGGAAGGTGCGTTCCGTGGTCTCCAGGCACAACATCGCGGTTCAGCGGACTGGCGGCGGACCCCCACCTCCTCCCCCACAACTAACAACATGGGAGGAGCAAGTCTTGACCATCATGCATCCTGAGGGCCTCGGAGGAGTCGGTGGAGGAATGGACACTGGTAAGTCAAATCTTAACTATCATATCCGCCACCCTACCTGCATGCTATCACACACCCCCACCCTCGCCCCATCCCCTATCACTCCAACTCCTCACTAATGTACTAATAACACAAACCACCCATCCCAACACCAAGCCCTGCATGACACAACAAAGCATGGACACCCATCACTAAAGCATGCCCACTGCACATACCCATAACAACCCCTAACCATCATCACACAAGCCCCCACACAGGAATGCTAGCACTGGGGTACACGCTCACCCACCCATTGCACACCATGACACACACAGATGCAATAATCATGCTTTTACACCCCTGCAGGACCACTACCTAACGTCACCAGACAGGAGGGTCCAGACATCTCCACCCCACCCACAGAAGAGGCCCACAGTGATGACAGCAGCTCTGGCCAACTGGATCCAGATGACCAGCCCGGACCATCGTGGGCCTCGGGACAGTCGGTTCCCCTCGCACAGGCACAGCCCAACACTGACCTTCCACCCTCTGGAAACACCAGTACAGCACCCACCCAGCAGGCCCATACCTCCGTACCCAGGACATGTCAATCAGCTGTGTGTCCACCACTACAGGGAACCCAGGATAACCCACCACCCCAACAACAACAGGGACCTGGGGGCAGTGGTAGTGGGCACACGGTCCAGGGAACGGAGACACAGGAACACAGGGGAACTGGGAGGGCTGCTGTGCGACAGGGGGCGGACAGGCCAAGGGAACCCACTCTCCACGAGGCCCTCTCCTCCATCATGGGAGCATACCACCACTCCCAGGAGACGATGGCTACGGTCCTGGCTAAGTTTCAGGAGACCCAGCGCCTGCAGGAGGAACAGTATTTGGGCTTCAGGGAGGAACTCAGAACCATCAGCTCCGCCCTGGGCACCATCGTAGGGGTGCTGAAGGACATACAGAACACCATGAGGGACACCGTGGCACTCCAAGGGGCCCCTGACACTAGCCTGGACGATGAACTGCCCACCACCTCCGCCGGCGCTAGTGGACAGGACGCCCCGCCACAGGACCACCACACCAGCACCCCACCCCCTGCAGACGGAGAACCACCCCGCAAGCGGTCCCTGAGATCCAGGAACAGGACAGAGCACGATGGCAAGACCCCCGCCAAGAAATGAGACCACCCTGATTGTCATCCCACTGTCCCACTTTGTAACCCTTTCCATATCGGAACTGTCCCAGCTCCACTTCCTATGTCCATATGGGCAGTGCACCTGTGAGACTAATAGACTGGACTCTGCCATGGCCATTCCTCCACCATCACCCATCACCATTTTACCACCCCCTCCAATAATCAGCACTTCAATAAACACCCTTGAACCACAAAACAATCTGGAGTCAGTCTGTGATTTTGAAAATGTATATTAGCTATAACAATGACAAAATCAGTTCACAATAGTAATGTCAACATACCTATGTCACACATCACAAGTCCATGAAGGATGCAAGCAGATGACACACGTTGGTAACCACACCTGTGAAACCGTAATGGAAATGTACAACTCAGTTACCAAATACTGCTTGAAATTGACAGACAGGATAGAGGTAGAAGTGTGAAAGTAAAAGTATTAGTAAAGAAAGTATCTCACCTGTGTGTCACTGAAAATATTGCTGTATGACTGAGTCCCTGTTGTCAATGTCTTCTTCCTCTGCTTCCTCCTCATCACTGTCCACAGGCTCCACATCTGCCACAACACCGTCATCTGGACCATCCGCCTGCAGAAAAGGCACCTGGCGTCACAAAGCAAGATTGTGAAGCATAGAGCAGGCGATGATGATCTGGCACACCTTCCTTGGTGAGTAGAATAGGGAACCACCTGTCATATGGAGGCACCTGAACCTGGCCTTCAGGAGCGTTCGATCACCCTCCTAGTCCGCCCATGGGCCTCATTGTAGCGTTCCTCTTCCCTGGTCCCGGGATTCCTCACTGGGGTCAGTAGCCATGACAGGTTGGGGTAACCAGAGTCCCCTAATAGCCACACCCGGTGCCTCTGAGTTGACCCATCACATAAGGGATGCTGCTATTCCGCAGGATGTAGGCGTCATGCACAGAGCCAGGGAACATAGCATTTACCTGCAAGATGTAGTGGTCTGCCAAACATACCATCTGTACATTCATCGAATGATAACTCTTCCGGTTCCTGTACACCTGTTCACTCCTGTGGGGGGGGACCAGTTCTACATGGGTCTCATCAATGGCACCTATGATGTTAGGGATATGTCCCAGGGCATAGAAGTCACCTTTAACTGTAGCCAAATCCTCCACCTGAGGGAAAACGATGTAGCTCCTCATGTGTTTCAGCAGGGCAGACAACACTCTGGACAACACGTTGGAAAACATAGGCTTGGACATCCCTGATGCCATGGCCACTGTTGTTTGAAATGACCCACTTGCTAGGAAATGGAGCACTGATAGCACCTGCAATTGAAGGGGGATTCCTGTGGGATGGCGGATTGGTGACATAAGGTCTGGCTCCAACTGGGTACACAGTTCCTGGATTGTGGCACGGTCAAACCTGTAGGTGATGATTAAATGTCGCTCCTCCATTGTCAACAGGTCCACCAGCGGTCGGTACACCGGAGGATTCCGCCATCTCCTCACATGTCCCAGCTGACGGTGCCTAGGAAGGACAAAAGCGACCACAGAGTCAAGCAATTCAGAGGTATGTACCCACAGCTACCCAGAACACGAAACAAATTCCAAAAAGTTGTATGTATGTGTGTTGAGTCCAGGCCTCGGTATGTGTGACGCAGTTGAAAATGAAGCCATGTGGGCCCCTGAAATGGCGGCTGCCTGACCTCTAAAGTGGGACAATGGGATGTGAGGTAACTGCGCTGGTGTTGTATACCGTTGCGGTAGGCGGTCGGAGACCGCAGCGCAATGCTGCATTGGTTAACATTGGACCCTATGGGTCCCAGGAGCCAATGAGGAAGTGCGCCGGCGGTGATGATACGCACCGCCGCGGCGTCACCGCCGCAGATGTCACCGCCATTTTCTATCTGTGCAATCACTCAATACGTGATCTTCGACAGGAGAGGACCTACACTGCAAGTGCTGCTGTGACCTCGGTCTGGAAGAGACAATGGCACGTGCATCTGGGGAAAGGGCCCCTGCCTTCACTGCACAGGAGTTGGAGAAGCTCGTGGACGGGGTCCTCCCCCAGTACACGCTACTCTACGGTCCTCCAGACCAACAGGTGAGTACATAGGGTGCAAGTTGTATGGGCTATGCCTGGGTGGAGAGGGCTGGATGTAAGAAGGAAGGGGGCAGAGTTCTGCGACCATGAATGAGTGTGAATGCATGTGCCACATGGCAAGGGCAGGGATGTGGGCCACTCACTTTGACGGTGCAGTTGGTAATGACTTCTCTTCTTCCCCTGTACATGTCATGTAGGTCAGCGCCCACCAGAAGAAGGATATTTGGCGTGCCATCACCAAGGACCTCCTGACCCTGGGTGTCCACCAGAGACGTAGCACCCACTGCCGTAAAAGATGGGAGGACATTCGCCGCTGGAGCAAGAAGACGGCGGAGGCTCAGCTGGGGATGGCCTCCCAACGTGGGAGGGGTGCCCGTCGCACCATGACCCCCCTGATGTTCCGGATCCTGGCGGTGGCCTACCCTGAGTTGGATGGGCGCATGAGGGCATCACAGCAGACACAAGGGGCTGAGTACACTCTCATTCTGCTGACTTTGCGTGCAGTGGAGGGGTTTGGGTGGGGGAGGAGGGCTGTGGGTTTCCCTAGGCCAGGGCGAGTTCCGTAGGCTAGGCCCCTCCGTAATGCAGGCCATGTGGCACTCCACCCCACCTCTGTAGAGTGCCAAGTACAAGTATAAATGCCCCTGTGTCATCTATGTGTGCAGATGTCCACCATAGCCATGTAGGCCATATCCCAGGAACTGCATCTGTAGAGGCCAAGAGAGCGGCGTAGTGCAGGGGGCTGCTGTGTCTGTATTGTCCGCCAACGGTAGCGGTAAGCCATGCACTCAACCTGTCTTTCTTCTATTTCCCACCCCCTTTTTGTGCTCTCTCTGCTCTTTTGTGCATCAGCATCATCAGGCGGAAGTACAGTGGCACCGGAGCACGAGGGGGCTGCATCCCACATGGCCATGGAGGGCCACACCATGGACTCTGAGTACACCAGTGGGACGGAGGGTGAGGGGAGCTTCACGGCGGTCACCGGATCAGCAAACAGCGACACGGACTCGTCCTCCGATGGGAGCTCCCTTGTGGTGGCGGCAACATCTGTGCCCCCCACTTCAACAGGTACAGCCGCCACCCCCCCTACCAGCACTGCCCTCCCAGCAGCCCCTCAGCCTTCGCCCCGTGCCCACTCACCCAGGAGGGTGGGCATCACCTTTGCCCCAGGCACCTCAGCCCCTGCCCCTGTCACCTCTGCTGCCCTCAGTGAGGAGGCATTTGACCTCCTCAGGTCACTCACTGTTGGGCAGTCTACCATTGTGAATGCCATCCAGGGTGTAGAGAGGGAGTTGCAACACACTAATGCATTCCTGGAGGGCATTCATTCTGGTCAGGCTGCCCATCATCGAACCCTGCAATCTCTGGCCTCAGCACTGATGGCAGCCATTGTCCCTGTGTCTAGCCTCCTCCCTCCAACTTCCTCCACCCAGACCCAATCCCCTGTACCTCAACCTATCCCAAGCACACCATCAGACCAGCCTGCACACACCTCAACACACAAGGGAAGCTCAGGCAAACATAGGCACCACACATCCCACAGGCACTCACACAAGCATCACCCACATACAGACACAGCAACATCCACTTCCTCCACCGTGTCCCCCATCTCCTCGTCTCCCTCCTCCCTCCCAGTCTCGTCTACACTCTCACCTGCATGCACTACCACCACAGCCACTAGGACTCGCACCAGAACACCCAGCACCACACCCCGCTCACCTGCACTCACCACCCCCACTACCATTTACATGTCCCCTGTGTCCTCTCCAAGTGTGTCTGTGACGCCCCCTCCCAAAGTACACAAACGCGGCCACACACACACCAAACATCCATCCACCTCACGACAGCCTCCAGAACATGCACCTGCACTCAAATCATCAAAAGTTACACCTCCTACAACCACCTCCTCTTCCTCCACTCCCAGACCCCCCGTCCCAGTGTTCGTCAGAAACTTTTCCTGAGCAACGTTGACCTCTTTCACACCCCCCCCCCTCCAATTCATAGGTCCCGTAGTAGCACCTCAGCCAAAAAAAGTCCGGTACCAGTGGTGCCTGTTAGAGGTATGTGGAGTGCACCGGGCACCAGGGCAGCCAGTGTGACACGGAGCCAAAGCACAGCCAGTCCCCCCCCTGTGAAGCACCAGAAGTTGGACAGTGCCTGACAAGAGAGGGTGAAGACTCCTGCCGGCAAAGCCGCTCACAAGGGTCCCGGGGGGAGTGTCGAGTCAGCTGTGACTCCTCCCAAGGTGGGGAAGGGGCAGAAGAAAGCGACCAAGTCTGGGAAGAGCAGCACGGCGGAGAAGGCTGCCATCATCCCCGCTGCCCAGGACGCCAACGCCAGCCCCATCATCACTGGTCAGGAGACCACCGCCAGAGTCAGTGCCCAGGAGGGCAGCAAATTCGTCACTGGTCAGGAGACCACCGCCAGAGTCAGTGCCCAGGAGGGCAGCACAATCGTCACTGGTCAGGAGACCACTGCCGGAGTCAGTGCCCAGGAGGGACCCGGCAGACACAGCCCCGCTGGGCAATGAGGGACCGCCATGGCACACACCGCTGCACAGGTCAGAGACAGCAAAGTCAAGCACCGCTGAACAGGTCAAGCACCGCTGAACAGGGCAAGCACCGCTGAACAGGGCAAAGACCGCCATGGCAAGCACCGCTGAACAGGGCAGAAACTGCAAAGTCAAGCACCGCTGAACAGGGCAAGCACCGCTGAACAGGGCAAAGACCGCCATGGCAAGCACCACTGAACAGGGCAGAAACTGCAAAGTCAAGCACCGCTGAACAGGGCAAGCACCACTGAACAGGGCAAAGACCGCTGAACAGGGCAAAGACCGCCATGGCAAGCACCGCTGAACAGGGCAGAAACTGCAAAGTCAAGCACCGCTGAACAGGGCAAGCACCACTGAACAGGGCAAGCACCGCTGAACAGGGCAAAGACCGCCATGGCAAGCACCGCTGAACAGGTCAAGCACCGCTGAACAGGGCAAGCACCGCTGAACAGGGCAAAGACCGCCATGGCAAGCACCGCTGAACAGGGCAGAAACTGCAAAGTCAAGCACCGCTGAACAGGGCAAGCACAGCTGAACAGGGCAAAGACCGCCATGGCAAGCACCGCTGAACAGGTCAAGCACCGCTGAACAGGGCAAGCACCGCTGAACAGGACAAGCACCGCTGAACAGGGCAAAGACCGCCGAACAGGGCAAAGACCACCATGGCAAGCACCGCTGAACAGGGCAGAAACTGCAAAGTCAAGCACCGCTGAACAGGGCAAGCACCACTAAAAAGGGCAAGCACCACTGAACAGGGCAAAGACCGCCATGGCAAGCACCGCTGAACAGGTCAAGCACTGCTGAACAGGGCAAGCACCGCTGAACAGGGCAAAGACCGCCATGGCAAGCACCGCTGAACAGGGCAGAAACTGCAAAGTCAAGCACCGCTGAACAGGGCAAGCACCGCTGAACAGGGCAAAGACCGCCATGGCAAGCACCGCTGAACAGGTCAAGCACCGCTGAACAGGGCAAGCACCGCTGAACGGGCAAAGACCGTCATGGCAAGCACCGCTGAACAGGGCAGAAACTGCAAAGTCAAGCACCGCTGAACAGGGCAAGCACCGCTGAACAGGGCAAGCACCGCCAACTCAGGCATCGCTAGCCCATGTGCTGCAGGGGCAGTGACGGAACTGGGACCGTCACGGGGAGAGTGATGCACTCTGGGCACCAGTCCCCCTCCAGAACCAGTGGAGAAAGGCATCCACTACCTCAGTCCTTAACAGGATGAAGCACTCTGGGCACCAGTCCCCCTCCAGAACCTGTGGAGAAAGGCATCCACTACCTCAGTCCTTAACAGGATGAAGCACTCTGGGCACCAGTCCCCCTCCAGAACCAGTGGAGAAAGGCATCCACTACCTCAGTCCTTAACAGGATGAAGCACTCTGGGCACCAGTCCCCCTCCAGAACCAGTGGAGAAAGGCATCCACTACCTCAGTCCTTAACAGGATGAAGCACTCTGGGCACCAGTCCCCCTCCAGAACCAGTGGAGAAAGGCATCCACTACCTCAGTCCTTAACAGGATGAAGCACTCTGGGCACAAGTCCCCCTCCAGAACCAGTGGAGAAAGGCATCCACTACCTCAGTCCTTAACAGGATGAAGCACTCTGGGCACCAGTCCCCCTCCAGAACCAGTGGAGAAAGGCATCCACTACCTCAGTCCTTAACAGGATGAAGCACTCTGGGCATCAGTCCCCCTCAAGAACCAGTGGAGAAAGGCATCCACTACCTCAGTCCTTAACAGGATGAAGCACTCTGGGCACCAGTCCCCCTCCAGAACCAGTGGAGAAAGGCATCCACTACCTCAGTCCTTAACAGGATGAAGCACTCTGGGCACCAGTCCCCCTCCAGAACCAGTAGAGGACAGCATCCACTACCTCAGTCCTTAACAGGATGAAGCACTCTGGGCACCAGTCCCCCTCCAGAACCAGTGGAGAAAGGCATCCACTACCTCAGTCCTTAACAGGATGAAGCACTCTGGGCACAAGTCCCCCTCCAGAACCAGTGGAGAAAGGCATCCACTACCTCAGTCCTTAACAGGATGAAGCACTCTGGGCACCAGTCCCCCTCCAGAACCAGTGGAGGACAGCATCCACTACCTCAGTCCTTAACAGGATGAAGCACTCTGGGCACCAGTCCCCCTCCAGAACCAGTGGAGAAAGGCATCCACTACCTCAGTCCTTAACAGGATGAAGCACTCTGGGCACCAGTCCCCCTCCAGAACCAGTAGAGGACAGCATCCACTACCTCAGTCCTTAACAGGATGAAGCACTCTGGGCACCAGTCCCCCTCCAGAACCAGTGGAGAAAGGCATCCACTACCTCAGTCCTTAACAGGATGAAGCACTCTGGGCACCAGTCCCCCTCCAGAACCAGTGGAGAACGGCATCCACTACCTCAGTCCTTAACAGGATGAAGCACTCTGGGCACCAGTCCCCCTCCAGAACCAGTGGAGAAAGGCATCCACTACCTCAGTCCTACACAGGATGAAGCACTCTGGGCACCAGTCCCCCTCCAGACCCAGTGGAGAAAGGCATCCACTACCTCAGTCCTTAACAGGATGAAGCACTCTGGGCACCAGTCCCCCTCCAGAACCAGTGGAGAAAGGCATCCACTTGAGAGACTGTGACTTTGCAGTCCCCGGGATGGTACAGTGGGCAAACCACCCACTGTAGAGACTTGTGAGACTGTGGCTTTGCACTCCCCAGGATGGTACAGTGGGCAAACCACCCACTGTAGAGACTTGAGAGACTGTGGCTTTGTACTCCCCAGGATGGTACAGTGGGCAAACCACCCACTGTAGAGACTTGAGAGACTGTGGCTTTGCACTCCCCAGGATGGTACAGTGGGCAAACCACCCACTGTAGAGACTTGTGAGACTGTGGCTTTGCACTCCCCAGGATGGTACAGTGGGCAACCCACCCACTGTAGAGACTTGAGAGACTGTGGCTTTGCACTCCCCAGGATGGTACAGTGGGCAACCCACCCACTGTAGAGACTTGTGACACTGTGGCTTTGCACTCACCAGGATGGTACAGTGGGCAACCCACCCACTGTAGAGACTTGAGAGACTGTGGCTTTGCACTCCCCAGGATACATCAATGGGCATGGAGCCCCGTCGTGGATCTGGCGTGGTGCTGTCATCCGGCTGAGGTGCCCCCCTTCCCTTCCCCCTGAGGTGCCTGTTGTATTTCTATGTGATGCCCCTGCAGTGTTCTCTCCGTTTCAGGACAGGTATCGTGTGTGGGCCTCGCCCATGCATTTTGGGCCCAGTGGACCACGGACATTGGATGGTGCATACCTGCACTACTGATTGTGATGTATATTTTTGGCATTTGTATATATTTCTGTATATATTGGCTTACTGTATTGTGCTACATTACAATGGTTGTACTCATTTCCTTTTGTCTTTGCATTCTTCCGGAGGGGTTGGGGGTTGTTACTGTGATGTTTTGAAATGCATTGATGTGTGTGTTGAGTGCGTGTGTGTGTCCCTGACTTTTGCCTCCCCCTTCCCCTATGTCGTAGGTGCAGTACTCACCGTTCTCTTCGGCGCCGCCGTTGCTGATGTTCGTAGAGGAGTAGGTACACAATCACAGGGAGTATTTGGAGTTCCGGCTCCATTGTGCCCTCCTTCCTCGTGGAGTGTGTTAAGGTGAGCGTTTTCCCATTGTAATGGCTGTTTCCACCGTGTTTTTATCCACGGTGAATCCGCCCCGGAAAAGGTGGCGGATTGGCCTGTTGTAATACTGTGGGCAGTACTTTGTCTTCCGTCTGTCTGTTGGCGGTGACCGACGCGCTGTTTGTCTGTACCGCCGTGGCGGTCGGAGTGTTAAAGTGGCTGTCTATGTTGGTGGTTTCCGCCACGGTCATAATTCCCTTTTTTTTTTCGCCGGCCTGTTTGCGGTATTACCGCCGCTTTAACACCGTCCGCCAGGGTTGTAATGACCCCCATAGTGTGTAAAGACAACCAGAAGGCAGAGTCAGAAGGAAGATGTATTGTGGCTGTTGGTGAATGCACATGTACCTCCAGATGCATCATATTCTCCTCTTAAATTATTGTTGATTTTATATCTAAAATTGTTGAGTCTGAGGAGAGCCAATATGTAGCCTTGGTCAGGGATCTAAACATCTAATCTAATTATGTGGTAAGACTTTTCTCAGATATAGATAGGGAAGAGGCCTTAAATATCTCTCTAGTGATTAGTCAACCTAATTCATAAACTGATAAAAGGGAATTTATCCTTCCAGACTTGTTGAGGAAATATTGATGTTTGACTGTGAACATGAGAATCAACACTGATATTCATAAGGTGCACACCCACATCTCAGATAGGGGCCCATCCCTTGCAAATTATTTGATTGTGTCATATTCCACTTTCAGTTTGCTTTCTGACATGAATGTAACAAATAATTCTTTCAGTGATCATAAAATTCTTTATTTCTGTATTTTCCATTACTACCCGTAAGATCATGAAATTCGAAAGGAGATATAATGAATATTCATAGGGTTAACTAGAAGTCAAATAAAATTGTTATACTGAAAGATATGTTGATAAGAGTTACCTCGGATAAGCAAGTATTGTATCATGGTACTCTTCTTAAAATACGATTCACATACGATGCTATTTGAGGATAAATGAAGTCTGACACGTAAAATCGTTTCCCGGAGGAAATGTGCCCAAATTTTGATACACTGAATAGGAAAATAAAAACGTTAATTAGAAGACAATTTCTGTTTTTTACCTAAGAAAGCAAGAAAGTAAATCGGCTTCTAAAAAGGAGAAGAAAAAGACTTAAGTGCACCCACAGGTAGATTGATTTAAGCAAGGCTGCTACCTCAAACAATACCAGACAATATTTGATGATTATTGAGGACTGTTGTGCAATAAAGTTAATTCAGTGCCAATTCCTATTAATGATGAGGATTGGGTTAAATATATTACTAAGATTTATGCTTCAAATTCCACTGTCACAGATTATTTTTGGCCATCTGATTATTCCTCACTTGCTTGATATTTTATAAATAACCCCCAACGAAAAAACAAATGGAAAGCTTTATAATAGAGGTAAGATCTTAAGGTGCAATGAGCCCAGGTGGAATCCCATTATCAGTAATAAAAAGGGAAGTGGCACTCTGGTCAATTTTCTTAACTCCTGTGTTCTCACGCTGCTACAAGGACTGTGTCATTCCTAAATCTTGGACCAGGAGTATCATTGGTCCTCTGCATAAAATAAATCCCTGTAATTTGCCTAATAACCATAGGCAGATTGCCTTATTAGACTCTTTTAGTAAGTTATTTGCTAAAAGTATTCAGGAGCATCGTAAGTGTTGCATGGCATAGGAAATGATAATCCTAATGGAACAGGCAGGCTTTAGGGCAAATTGTTGTATACTCCATAATACTGTAATGCTACAATTGATTCTGGAAAACTATGGCACTATCCATGACATGGTCAATATGTATATGTCACCTTTGTAGACTTTTCCATGAAGTTTGACAGTTTTGAAAGACAATTGCTCTGGAGGAAACGGCCCCGGCTAGGCATCCCTGTGACCCTTTTGCATTTAATTAGTGCCCTACACTCTACAACTTATGAGTGGGGACCCTGGCTTGTCCCTTAGGATTTGTGTCAATAATGGTCTTAAGCATGGCTGTTTGTTAACCCACCTATTGTTTTCTTTATATATTTAGGATTTGCCTCAGGACTTGGATGGGCCTAAGAGGGAATCCACTAAGAATAAGGGGAAGAGCCTTACCTTACTTATTATACGCAGGTGATATTGTCCTTTTAGACCTAACCCCCAATGGCCTACAATCAATCATTCAATCAAGGAATTTGTAAAGCTTACTACTTACCCGTGAGGGTCTCAAGGCGCTGAGGGGGGGAGGAGGGGTGCTGCTACTGTTCGAACAGCCAAGTCTTGATGAGTCTCCTGAAGGTAAGGAGGTCCTTGGTCTGATGCAGGTGGGTGGGAACAGTGTTCCACATTTTGGCAGCGAGGTGCGAGAATGATCTGCCTCCGGCTGTAGTTCTGCGGGTGCGTGGGTCGGTTGCAAGGGCGAGGTTGGCAGAGCGAAGCTGTCTGGTCGGGGGGGGTAGAAGGAGAGCTGTCTGTTGAGGTATTCTGGTCCGGCGTTGAGCAGTGCTTTGTGAGCGTGGGTGAGGATTCTCTTGTTGACGGGGAGCCAGTGCAGGTCTCTCGGGTAGCCTGTGATGTGGCAGGGGATGTGCAGGATGAGGCCTGCAGAGGCGTTCTGGATGCGTTGCAGCCTTTTCTGGAGTTTGGCCGTGGTTCCTGCGTAGAGGGCATTGCTGTAGTCCAGTTTGCTGCTTACGAGGGCTTGGGTGACTGTTCTTCTGGTTTGCATGGGGATCCATTTGTAGATCTTTTGGAGCATGCTGAGGGTGTTGAAGCAGGAGGAGGAGATGGCATTGACTTGCTGGGTCATGGATAGTGAGGAGTCCAGGATGAATCGTAGGTTGCATGCATGGTCGGAAAGAGTCAGAGCGAATCCAAGTGTGGCAGGTCACCAGGAGTCAGCCCATGTGGAGGGGGTGGAGCTGAAGATGAGGACCTTAGTTTTGTCAGAATTGAGTTTGAGGCAGCTGTTCTTCATCCATTTGGTGATGCCTTTTGCTGGGAAGGGGAGCAGGGAGATAAGCTGGAAGTTCGTGAGGTCCTTTGGGTCCGCCTTGGGTTTTTTGAGAAGGGCGTTGATCTCGGCATGTTTCCAGCTCCCTGGGAAGATGGCGGACTCGAAGGAGCTGTTGATGACGGAGCTTGCTTTATTGAGGATGTGGTGAGGGCAGGGGTCAGATGGTGAGCCTGAGTGGATGGTGTTCATGATCTTGATGGTGTCATTGTCGTTGACGGGGGTCCAGGAGAGCAGGAGGCTGGTCGGTGGTGAGTTTGTGGTGTTGGTGGTTGCCGGTGGGGCCTTAGTGCTGAAGCTGTCGTGGATGTCTGTGATCTTGCGTTGAAGTAGGAGGCTAGGGAGTCGTAGAGGTCTTGTGATGGGGGATGTCGTTGGTGTTGGAGCTTGGGTTGGAGAGTTCCTTCACGATGTTGAAGAGCTCCTTGTGGCTGTGTGCGTTGTTGTTGATGCTTTCTTTGAAGGTGGTTATCTTGACGGTTCGGATAAGTTGGTGGTGTCTGCGGATGGCGTTTTTGAAGGCTGTGTGGTTGTCCAGTGTCTGATTATGGCGGCACTTTTTTTTTGTCTTCGGGATGTCTGCTTAGATTCTTGGAGGTCGGCGGTAAACCAGAAGGCTTTTCTCTCTGTGCGTCTGTTGGAGGGATTTTTGATCGGGACGAGAGTGTTGGCACAGGTGTCGATCCATTGCCTGAAGTTGCAGGCAGCTGTGTCAGTGTCGGTGGTGTAGATGGGTGGGTTCCGGGAGAGGGTAGTGATTAGTTGGTCTTCGTTGATCTTGTTCCATCTGCGGTATGGAATCTCTTGCGGGTGATGGTGTGTTGTGGGTTTCTCGAAGGAGAAGTGGATGCAGCAGTGATCTGTCCAGTGGAGTTTGGTGGTGTGGCTGAAGGAGATGTGTTTGCTGGGGGATAAAATAGGGTCGAGTGTGTGTCCTGTGGAGTGGGTCGGTGTCGTGACGAGCTGTTTGAGGCCGAGGTTGTAGAGATTGTCGAGCAGGGTGGTGGTGTTGTAGTCTTTGGTGTTCTCGAGGTGGAAGTTTATTTCCCCCAGGAGTATGTAGTCAGTGGATGTGAGAGCGCGCGTGCTGATGATGTCGGTGATGGAGTCGCTGAACTGCTATGGGGGGGCGGTGGCTTTCGAGACGAGGGTCCCTCGGAGGGTTGTGTTTGGGTCGGTGTGTATCTGGAAGTGCAGGTGTTCGGCGGTGCTGAGGGTGTCCTTGGTGCTGGTCGTGATCCTGAGGGTGTTCTTGTGGACAATGTCGATGCCTTCTCCTGGTTTGATGGAGCGGTCCCTGCGGGTGATCTTGTAGCCATCCGGGATGGCTATGGGCTTGTCAGGTGCTGAGGAGAGGTTCATCCAGGTCTCGATCAGGAAGGCGACGTCTGGGAAAGCAGAGTCGAGTAGGTATTGAGAAGGATACATTTGAGATGGTCGCGTCCTGTCTTGGTGGGGGGTCGTTGGCGTGGAGGCTGGTGAAGGTGCAGTTGCAGCAGGAGAAGGGTCCGCGGCTGTTCTGCGGGGAGGCTTGAAAGCAGACGGGAGAGCGGCCAGTGTTGAGAGTGCGGAGGGTGGTGTTGTCGTAGTGACAACGTGCATGGTGGCGGTGGGGGGGACGTAAGCCAGGGGTTCCGACGCTGGGTGTGATCCAGGCACAGACGGGCGCAGACGGGCTTGCCTTTGGTGCACCAGTGGCACGGCCTCGCAGCGGCTGCCACTAGGTAGGGAGGAGAGGACAGCCTACAAAACTGTCAGTTGTATCTGCAACAGTTTGTTAATATTATTTTCTTAAACATTAATACATCAGAAAGTAAGGTCCTGATTTTTAAGGGCAATAGATTTGGGAAGAAAATTCATTTTAAACAGAGCTTGACCAATGAAGATTTAGAAGTTATGACAATTTATCCTCATTTGAGGAAAATCTTTTCAGGTAACTTAAATGAGAAGGAACATATCAAGCACATTTCTAGCAAGGCAATCACTCTCACTAATGAACTAAAGGCATTTAATAATGCTTTAGGTCATTTTGTCTATTTGTGATTGGTTTACAGTTTAAAAATTCCCCTGAATATATTTTACACTTCAGAAATAATTGATGTTGCTAAATGGGGTTTAATGAATAAGACTGAAGGTCAAATATTGAGGAACCTTTGTAATCTGAGTACACTTGCTGAAACTCAGGTTTTAAGACAAGAGTTAGGTCTAATCAGTGCCTTGGTGATCGCCCTAGCCACAGTGCTACAGTGGTTAAGCGCCAAGAATTCAATAATGTACTCAGAAATCTTTAATTTGAAGAAGAAAAAGTATGTGTTTTACAGACATTTAAATTGTGCACTGAAGCAGTTTGAGATACGGCAGGATGTTTTCACTGGTTCACTGGTTTCACTGGTTTCACTGGTTTGTCTTTTTTTGCAGTTAGAATATCTGTTAAAATAGCTCTCAGGCAATCTTGGTCGATGATGGATCTTGATTTTTGCTTAATAAAGAAGGGAACATTTGCTCCACTTATAGCCTCATATTCCTTGAAAAGTACCCAAATGTATTTAACCTGGAACCTTGATCATGGTATTTGTGGTCTCTATTCTTATTACAAAGAATGAACATATGTCCTGTAAAGTGCTTAACAGGCACATGTTGGAACCAACCAGCTAAAGAAAGAATTTTTGATTTATGTAATATTGAGATACAAGATTTTAATCATATACCCCTTACCTGTCTTATACTGCACTTTATTCGACATCAATTCCTAAGATCTTTGTTTTCAAAATATAGGTACTCATTATGAATTTGGCGGTCCTGCCCCGCCATGCCGGCGGTCAGACAGCTGACAGTTTGGCGGGGCAGGACCGCCAAATTATGATTGTGGCGGTGAACTGGCTGCATCACAGCCAGTTCACTGCCTGTACCGCCAGGGCGGTGGGACCGCCTGGCAGAAGGTTGCCCAGCTTCGACCCAACGGTCCACCTAACACCGCGTGCGGTATTACGAGTATCCTTTCTGCAAGGGATTCTGTGGCGGCAGCCCGCCACGAAATCCCTGTCGGAAAGGATACTGGGGACAGGAATTCAAATTCCTGTCACCCCAACAGGACTCCCCAACCCCCCCATGTTGGAGGCCCCCTACCCGATCAACACACGCACACACCACACTTACATACATGCACACATCCATGCTCACTCATTCATACACACATACACACACGGCCACGACACCCCCCACTCCCTGCATACACGCAATTATACTCCCCCCACTCCTGAATACACGCATTCATACTCCCCCACCCCACACATACACACATTCACACAAGCACACAGACACTTGCACACACCACACATAAACATACACAACATCCCCCCTCTTGGAAAATCACCTTACCTGGTGGTCGTCGAGGAGGGAACGGGGTCCATGGCGTTTTCTCTGCTGCCAGCGTCCCGCCAACACATCACCCCCATGCCGTTTACAATGTTGTAATATGGCGGGCGGTGTTGTGGTGACGTGGCGGTGGAGCAACCTCCACTAGACCGCCGACCGTCAGTGTGGCTGCAGGTGACTTTCCGCCCAAATTGTGTCAGCGAGCAGCCAGCAGTCATAATATGGCAGTCTTCAGACCACCAACACTGGCGGTCATCTGGTGGACATTACTTTGGCGGTCCACGGAATAGACCACTGAAATCATAATGAGGGCCACAATGTTTGCTCCGTTAATACAGCTTGCACTGCTATTTTTCCCATAAATTAAATGACTTGTTTAAAAATGTTTACGATTTTAAAAAGTTTTTAAAACTTGTAATGCAGTGTATTTGACTTGTTAAATGATGTGGGTACCTCTTTGGAGATCCAAATCTTTTACCTAAACTTGAACTTCAACCTTGGGTTGAAATGAAACCAGAGGGATAACAGATGTTTTGAGAGGAATTTTGTCCTTAGGACTGCTACTTTATCACAAGGGCCTGCAGTTACCATGGTCTGGTTTAGAGGGAACTAAAGCCCTTTTATCTCTAGAGACAGAGAATAGCACAGGGCACAAGCATTTTCCTTGAGAAGGCTTATGGATTAAGGGATACACAGTAAATGCCCTTACGAACACATTTGCCAACACCTATATTTATTTAAACACACCATTCAAGGAAGGGACACCTGCCTGCCAAGACGTAATACAATGAGAAACCAACAAGACAGGCAGTTTGCAAAAGCCAGTTTAGACCACACAAGGTTAATGCCTACACACAACAGTGTTTGTTCAGATGGTATCTATTTCCTCTAAAGACTGTAACAGTCAATGGCACCTCTGTATGCTCAACTGTTAGAGATGACCTGAAGGACAAGAACTTACAGTCCAAAACCCAGAAACTGTTTATCATATAGTGACACATAGACAACACACTCTTGAACAGAACAGGTGGGAAGCAGGCACTTGAATATTTCTGCCAGACAATTTACAGCTTTTATGACTCACTAGCTTATGTAATGCCACTATGACTGTGAAAAGTAAAGCATTAGCACATTGAAACAGTTGCACCAAGAAACTGACAGACAGGAATGTGACAAACCTGGCCATGGCACGTCACCATCTAAATAACACTAATACACCTGTGAGGCAGAGCGAGGCAATCATTTGTGCTCCGATGTGAGTACCAGGCTATTTTGTACTTCATCTTTGCAGGAATCACCATTAAACTGAGAATGTGAATGTGCATTGAGAAAACGCAAGGACATCAAACTAGAACATATAGTAAAATCACAAAATGGGTGTCAATGGTGGTCAAATATCACCGAAAACTAAGGCAACTCATCAAACAACAACCAAAATGGTTGTACACCAATATAAACATGAAGCAAACCTTCAGTGCACATAATAATGGGGCATACCACTTCCACGGAAGTGGGTGCTACATGCCAGCAAAGATTCCACCATCATATTCCAAAGGGAAATAGCAATAATAATTTAAGTGTAATACAGCTGGAAACCAACCATCCAGTACAATGCAATAAATGCATGAAGGGACAATCCATTGTGGAGTGCATTGAAGAATCATACATGCAGCAGTGGGTCATCAAACTAGACGGACACACTACCTGAAACCAAACAGTGACTTTGCACGCATATATGTCCCAAACCATAGGGATATACTTTTCTTATCCCGACTGAAGAAACCTTTGAATCCTGCTCATCATGTTGATTTGTCATCAGCGAGAAATCACTTAAACAGGAAAGTGTGTTTCCAATTTAGTATGAACTCAACATCGTATGTACGATGCCAATGTTGCCACCATTACGGGTTGCCAGGAGACAGCTATCGATTTTCATTACATAATTTTCATTGCTGTGTGACAACAAACATATGACTCCCTGACTGTGTGACACACAGCAATGATCTCGGCCAATGCTTGAAGTACACATTTTTGTTGCTCCGCGAAGTATTGTACCGTAAAACTGTTTGGGGACTTGGAGGGGGTATTACTTTCAGAGTTTAGTGTTTTTTTAGACACCGCATTGCCACATGGAAGGACCCCAAATTGTCTCACGTGATTCACAACAGGAGGACACACACAACGCCTCATGCGACTGCAAAGAGAGACACATTTCCTTTCATTACTGTATACTTGTTAATTTATCATATTTAAGTACGGGTCATGTTTTAGGGAACCTTATGTCACATCAAATGGGGGGACAATGTGGCTTCATTTCTGTAAAAAAAGGTACATTTTATTTTTTTCAATGCATTTGGATGTTGCAGCTTAAGGACCAGGTTTTATCTTTTGTTCTTTGCACCAGTGGACCATGGAAGATTTGTGGCTGGAGCATATCATTGTTCTCCTGAAATGTGCCATCTATGCAGGGCACCAGATATATCTAAATGCATAGGACCATGGACCCATCAGTGAAGGTACAACATAGAGCCTTATTATGACCCTGGCAGTCCAATGACCTCCAGGGTTGCCGTGGTGGTCGGAACGTCGCCAATGCGGCAGTCCGACCTCCACATTACGACTCTGGTGGTAATGCTGCGGTCAGACCGACAGCACCGCCAGCACCAGATTACGACTGAACGTCGGTATGTGTAGTGATATTTGTGTGTTGACCACTGACTTCGTGTCGCACCACTTTGCACTTGGGTTAGCTGCCCACCGTCACTCTAGTGGTCACTAGTTATAGACTCCATTTTGTATTCAGCTTAGCCTCACTGCCACTTTAGAGGTGCGAGTAGTTTTCCGTACAAACATGTTATGCAACGTGTTTTCTATTTCTGCGTGTTATCTTTCTCACCGAAGAGCTAGGACATATTATCACTGAAGAGCTAATACATAATATGGAGGAGTTAGTCAGTCAGCACAATAAGGATGTACTAGCTTGATGTTTATGGTACAGCAGGGAACAGTTTGAATTTGGGAGGGACGCCTTGGGATTTTGGCCAATTCCCAACGTGTTTCTATCAAAGTTTACCTAAACTAGCCAGCAGTTTTGAATATTTCTTGATGGGAGGGGTTTTCCAGAAAGCTCCTTCTCCAGTTCTTTAAGATATAAAAGATGACCCTGATCGGCAGTCGCAGATTCAGAGACTTCAGTCAGGATTTTAGATGTTGAATGCCTGATACATTTCCCGTGAGGGTAGAGATATCTTTCTCGCAGTCGAACGGGGTCATCGGCTTGCTGGCATGAGAAAGATGAAGCGCCTGACAGGCCCTACAGTGATGCATTTTTATTACTTATTTGCTTTGCATAGTGTGTATGAATATATATACATAAATCAATATAAGTGTTTGTATCCTTGCATGTATATATTTGCTGTTTATAGATTGAAGGTTCTTTGTACATGGTCTTACTTCATTGTTGCACATTTTGAAAGCACTCTTTTTACTATTCAAGCCTTCCTTCACAAACTTTACAAAAAGCTAAAATAAATGTCTACTTCAGATTAAAAAGGGCATTCCAGAGAATCTTTTCGACTCCTTTCAGTGTGTATATTTTGGCTCAGTCAAAAGTAAAGCAAAACAGTATGGAGTGCTGGTGGTCCTAATCCCTGGGGGATTACGACTCCCTTCTCCGCCAGCAGTTTCATGGTGGTGCTACTGCCATGAAATGACTGGCAGAGATGAGGTGCAGGGGGGCCAGGGGGACCCCCGCACTGCCCATGCACTTGGCATGAGCAGTGCAGGGGCACTCTGGCCAGCCCTGTCGCAACGTTCACTGGCTGCTTAGCACCCTGGACCAGCAGGAAACCCATAATGGGGCTGGCTGGGAGGCGGCCGCATGGCGGCAACCTACCTATCAGAAAAGCTTGTCCGCCGAAGTCATAATGACCCCCATAGTGTGCCTCCTTTGCCTATATGTGTTGGTCTAAGTGAGTCCTCGTACATCTGTTATACCCAAAGCCTCGTCTCGCTGAGATTAAACATTTGTCATTTCAAGGAGTCTACCTCTTGAGCTTCTTAACTCTATATCCCAGGCCACTCTTACTCATTGTTTTTTTGGTAAGCCTTCTATGGTAGTATTGAGGGAGTTTTAAGGAAAATTACACTTTCTAACCTAGTGACCAGAGTTTCTTTAAAGAGACACTTGCTTTACTAATTTTGAGGCTCAAGGTCAACCTTGCCAACAAGAGGCCCTACACCTCTCAGACCTCTACTGAGAAGGGTGAAAACTGGCCTGTGCATGCGTACAGCTGGCCAGACGTTTAGTTATGCCCAACTGCTCCGATCAGCTCTGCACCCCAAATGACAGAAGGTCCCAGAGAGACAGCTTATTGTATTATCGAAATAAGATAAGATCGCTAAAAGTATCAGAAGGGGTGGCAGTGAAGGCACTGTTACTCAAAGCATTATCTGCCCCAAATTCTGCTCAAGGCACTGGTTAGACCACCAAGCTCTATCATCCTTCAGAATACCTATGAAACTACACAAAGAGGACACACAAAATTCAAGGAAATTTAGAGAAGAACCCTAAAACAAATTTGGGCTACATAACTCTCTGCAAATGACAAATCAATCATATCTAAAAATAACATCCATCATCTCATGAACATTTTAAATTGACCACACTAAATATCACACTCAAACTGGAAACACTTACAAAATAAATCAATAAAACAACAATTCTGCAACCCTTGGCACCCCTAAAGAACTTAATGCAAGCTAAAGGGCAATCAGTAAAATAGAGAAATCTTCAAACTGAGGAATCTGCATGAACATTGAATCAGATGAAAAACACAAAGGCATAACATTTTCACCTGACTAATGAAACCTCAAACTACCACAAAGCACTTTTCCAAACCATTAAACATTGCATCAAACCAACTAAAACACAAGATCCAGTACTGAGATGCTATTGCCATTAACACTGGTAGCATTTTCTTCATGGACACTTTAAAAATGCACAACAAATTTAAAAACACCCAGAAACAACCACCTATCCATTCACTATGCCAAGATCACCTATCTTGTGTAGGTACTATATAAAAAGCTTAGCATACAATATCTCTTACAATAGCTACTCAAAATAATATCTGCCTAGTCAAATGATCTCAGTCGAGTAAACATAATCAAATCTTATGTACAAGACATTGCCCACTAATTCTCGAAATCCACAGTTTCTCCTTTGAAAAATGAGCATTCCCATAAACAATAAAATCCAAACAGATCACACCATCAAAACAAATCCAACCTTGAGCCTCTAGATATCCACAAGTTTAGACCAGTATGAAAAGAACCGTTCCTTGGTAAAATAATAAAAAGGATATGTCTTGTTGCAACTCATCTCAAGTATATCCAAAATGAATGGCTAAATTCCTATCAATCTGGATTATGACCAAATCAGGCAACTCTGCATATTCTGTTTGATATCCTTAATGCCACAGATGTCTGCCATGCTTGCCTCCTAGTCTAAGTTCACTTGTCAGCCAGATTTGACACCATACACCATGAAACTCTTCTCACCACCCTGTCCTCCAGAGCGGGAAAAAGAGGTTCAAGTACTAAGATCTTTCTGACACTTCCTGTCATGAAAAACCCTGCTTGTAATGTTGACAAATTCAGATCCCCCTACCCTAAACTAAAATGTGGAATCACTCAAGCATCAGCCTTCTCTCCATATCTACTGAATATCTACATGGAGGCCCATGACCAGTGATCCAGAAAATATCTTCAGTGCACTGATAATACATAACTTTACCTGTGACTATCCAATACATCAGATTTAACACTGAATATTCTTCTGACAAACTAATTAAATGAAATTATTATCCATAAACCTAAGCCCAGGAAAAACTGATTTAATTCTTCTTCATTCAAAAGAACCTCATTCACCTGTACAACTATGGCTCAAACATGTTTCTTCTCAGTATATTCAACACAAAGGTCCCTCCTGCAAAGTCGCTGGCCTTTGTCACTGACCAAAGAATGACTATATTACCCACTGTAATAAACTAGGTTATTGGTTGAGGGGGTGAATGTCCCACTCAGGCACAACCACAATCCTTGTCTTGTTGAACCACAAAAGTCACTAAGTTAGTCTGTGCTTAACCCTCTGATAGCTTGGCACAAAAACAGTCAGGGTTAATTTATAGGCAATGTGTAAAGTATTTATGCAACACACAAACAGTAATAAAGTAAAAACACAACACAAGAAAAAATCCCAAACCAATTAAGAAAACAACGGCTGAACTTTAACAAGTAAAATGACACAAGAATGAGAACAATGCAATCAGTAAAAACAGAAGTATGCAATTTCAATGTTTTTGATAAATATAGCACCTAACAGCACATATTGCAACTTGCGGTCATCTGGTCATGCTAGACTGGGGGAAAGTCATAGTACAGGATGACAGTGATGGAGTGTGGGTCGCATACAGGGAACAGGTTAGTCCCGCTGAAAGGTTGCCTTCTGAGTCCAGCCTGAAGAGTTCCATTTGCATTGGGGGGCTGCGAGGAGGAGGACGGTTGTTGCTGTAGAGCAAAGAGCAGGTCAGGCATCGTGGGCTGTTGCTGTCGTAGCAAAAAGAACCAGTCAAGTATTGTAGACAGTATTTGCTGTAGCTTCATGTTGGTCATCATCATAGGCTGTTGTTGCTGTAATGCGAAGTGCAGGGCAGTCCTTCTTCTATAACTTGCAAAAGTCCATGATTGTTCTGAAGTGTGGCTATGGCTGCCCAATATCTGTACCTGGTACCAGCCTTTATGTGGGGCGGCCTCCCTGCCCTACCCCCACTTCTCATTCTGGAGGGTTCTTCCCCTTACCATGTCAAGGCTCCAAACTGTCTGAGTGTAACAAAAGGCAGGGCAGCCTGGTGTCCGGTTCCTCTGTGTGTACAGGAGGCAAAGCCCTTTGAATTGTAAGGATGGTGGGTACTGCCTGCCCCCCATCATCCTGGCAGGATGTTCACCCTGTCCACACCTAAGTACCCTTTGTGTTACTGTCTGGAAGCACTACACAAATCCGAACAGCAGAGCCATTCACAGTCATGTGACCCACGAAACTGGTAGAAGGCATACATGGTTGGAACAAGAAAATGGCAGCTTATAAAAGTGGCATTTTCGAACTGAGACTTAAAATCTGACTTTACTATTAAAGTGGATTTGAAATTTCAATTCATTTGAGTGCCAACAGCATATCTCTATCTACTCCCAATCCAAAGTTCGCACCTATTAAATATAAGAAGGTAACCCCATGTTAGTCCATGGGAAAGATAGGCTTTACAGCAGTGAAAAAAGGCTTAAGGAATTTTTGCACTACCAGGACCTGTACAAATTAAGCACATATGTTTTCTTTTTTAAATACACATTGCCTTATAAGTTTTTAGGGACTACCCTAGAGGTTACCTATAAGTAATAAAAATGAAGGTCTATGTCTGGCAAAAAGTGTATTTTGCCAAGATGAAATGGCAGCTTAAAAGTGCACTTCTGCTCTACAGGCTGCAGTGGCAGACCGGAGGTATGGTTTGCCTACATTAGTTGGTGCCACAATAAGTGCTGCTGCCTACTAGTAGCATTTAATTTTCAGCTCCTGGGTACATGTAGTACCATTTACTAGAGACTTAGATGTAAATTAAACGTAGAAATCAGGTAGATGCCGATTGCACCATGTTGTAGGGTGATAACACAAGCACTTTCCCACTGGTTAGCAGGAAATAAACCAAATTAGAACATTGGAACGTTGGCAGCTCCATTGAAAACAATGGAATGCTCTGGGCTTTTACTGGCCGGTAAAAGCCCGCAGCGGCAACATTCCAATGTTCTCTTTGTTCACAGCAACAGCTGTGAACAAAGCCTCAAGGAGCCCGAGGGGAGTTTAATCCCCTCGGGCTTCGTGAGGAATTTGTTTTATTTAATAGGACATTCTGCCCTGAGTGGCAGAATGTTCTAATAGCCTTAGAACCTGCTGTAGCGGGCTCTACCGGCTATTAAAGGCCCTCTCCCTTGTTAAAGACCCTCGCCTTCGGCTCGGGCCTTTAACGGGGGAGCCGGTAGAGCCCGCTACGGCAGGTTCTAAGGCTATAATAAATTGGAGGCTTGTCAGTTGGTGTTCAATTGCATTGTTCTTTAGAAAGGATAATTCATGTTTTTCTATCCTTGCTCCAACCTTGGCATCCTCCCTTGTCTTTCCGGGGGCACTTGATTCCCTCTCATGCCAGCCTCCTTCCTTTTTCATTGTCTTCTTCGTAAAAGGTTTTTAAGTTCATTTATGGGCATTTCATTAATTAAACAATTTGAAATATCATTAAAATAAGAACAACTTAGTAGGGCCATGGTTAGGGTAATGGTGACATTGTTTTTGAATAACGAGGGTTGGCGTCATTATTCTAGTTAGAGTGCGGTCTCCTTGCGTTAAAAAAATTAATATAATGTAAATTAATTTTAACAAGCAAATGAAATGATAAACAGTGTTCAATTTTAAGGTCAGTATTAGGGCACTGAGTGTTGATAACATACTTAACATTAATTTATATCACATTTAAAATGTAAGTATTTGACATTGATGAGTTAGCATTATGATTAGGGTTTGGGCAATAGCTAAATAATTTAAATTCAATTTATTAATAGTAAAATGCTGTAAGATGTTGCATTAATAATCAGGTTGTGCGAAATTATAATCGGTACTCATTTACCACACCTACATGAGTGGTCCAAAAGGTGCCATTCCACCATCACTGGTGACGTTTTGTATGTAAAATAAACAAAACATGTCATGTGCTACATATAACTCCATGTTCAGAATTCTGAGCTGTCCTTGAAGCCCCATAGAGGGCTAATTTTAAGCTCCAAGCCTATTTAGGGCTCCAGGAGCCCAGGTTCATTGTCTTGAATGCCTCCCTCTGCCAGTCATTAGCCATGAATTACAAGAATGCCAGGGATGGGGTCCCACAGGCCTAACGAGGATTCCCCTGCTTGGCTGAGTGAAGAAGCTTTGACTAGGCCCCAGTTCAGACCTCTGGCTTGCCCCCTTCATCCTTGGGCTCCCTTTCCCGGAGTTTCAGAAAGTGCCCAGGACGAGGTCCTGCCGGCTGGGGAAGGTGTCCTCTGTCTGCCAGGGTTAAGAAGCTCTGTCTGCCCTGGGTCCAAACTCCAGCAGGCTGGGTGAGTGGAAGACCCTGGCCATGGGCTCCCTTCCCTGGCCCGCAATATTGCAGAGTGCCCGCGATGGGGTCCAGCAGGGCTCAGAAACTGTCCCCTGCTTGCCTGGGTTAGGAAGCTGTGACTGGGCCACAGGTCAGAACTCTGGCAGTCCCAGGGATGGAAGACTTCAGCCCTCGGCTTCTTCCCTGCTCTGCCATGTCCCGTGGAGCCCAGACGTGGTCTTGCAGGCCCGGGCAGGGTTCCCTTCCTTGACTGGGATAAGAAGCTCTGACAGGGATTCAGGTCAGAGCTCCATGAGGCCACGGACAATCTGAGGACCAGTCCAGGCCTCGAGAAGCCAGCCTGTGGAGGCCAGGGTCCATGCAGGATTGAGGAGAAACAAATTCATAAGACATTAATGAGCTAGAGGGCAGTCCTTGAAGCCCAGCCATCTGGTTGCTGTTAGCTCAGTTATCTGGTCATGCATTCCATAGGAATGAATGGCATGCCTCGGTGGCCGGGCTATCCTGGAATCCCCACTGAGGGCTCATTTCACTGTTTGAACCAAGGCTTGCTAGGCATTTCATTTTTAGATGTAATCATGAGACATGAAGATGGGCATTTGGCTACTTGCCTATATAGGAAAACCACAGACAGAAACACTTTGCTAGCATACCAAAGCTTTCACCCACGGGCACTGAGAGATGTCCTTCCACATGGCCAATTCCTAAGAATATGTCGTAATTGCACACACAAATTTGACTACTTCAGGGAAGGCCGTATACTTCAAAAGAGATTACTAGACAGGGGCTACCCAAGAAAAATTGTTAGCATGTTCCTAAGAGAGCTTATTATAGTCACCAAGAGAAGTGATTACAGAAGAAACCTAGTAAAAGCGTTCAACAGTTGGTATGTGTTACCACTTTTTGTTCCCATACCAATACGATTGTGGCCTTGATGAAGAAACGTTGGCATATCATATAAAGCATAGACCAGTGGTTCCCAACCTGTGGTCCGGGGACCCCTGGGGGTCCGCGAAGCCTCCTCAGGGGGTCCGCGACTTCTTAGAAAATTAAATAATGTTAACAGATTAGGTCCCAAGTTTACAGTAATGTCTCAGTGGGGGGGTCCCCGAATTCTAATAATGATTCAGTGGGGGTCCCCGGGTTCCAATAATGATAAAGTGGGGGTCCACAGAAGTCAAAAGGTTGGGAACCACTGGCATAGACCATAAAATGCTGTGACTCAACTGACAATGATTTGAATACAAATGAAGAATGGCACAGACCTGTTTCCTTACTTCTGGATTGAACATAAACGCCTTTATTACTTTCAACAATCAATGGACTTTGTTTGTTATTACACTCATTATTATTTCTGTAATTAATGTTGAATGTATTTGATTTGTTTCTCTTTAGGTACTGAGCCTCCTCTCTTAATTGGCTCTCCTTAGCAGTTAGAATTACACTATTTTTAGTGTCTTCTCTATGCTGTGGGAGTTCCCTCCTATTAGGGGCCTCTGCAATGGCACAGTGCACTCCAAGCCTGGCTTTCATCCGAGATTTGCGTGAGCATGCACATGATGGCCTTCACACCACGCTACTTTATTTTCTGTTAAAGCTGCCGCCAGACACATCCATCTGGAGCAGCACCGCAATACGTGGTACTCGCCATACTTTCATTTCTGAAAGATGTTTTCTAAAGGTAATTGTTTCCTTATATGCTCTTATATGTATTTTTAGTATGACTCGTAAAGTTTCTTGATCTTATTTTTATGATATCCTTCACAGGTGTAATTCCTGCCCCCTGAGTAAGTAACTGTTAATCTCAATAACTAAATCCCGTTGATTCTCTTTTCACTGTTCCCTAAATGGCAGGCTGGTATCATGCTTACTTGCATTTCCTTTTCCGCTGAAGACGGCCTATGACATTCCGCGTGCAAGGTAGTACTGCTTACTCCTTAACACAATTGGCATTCCAGACCACCCCAATTCACGCTAATCTATATATTTATATTTGTTTTGTTCTGCATGCTCCCCTCATTGCTCTTGACTTGATGAGACCTGGCTACCTTTCTGGGTCGAAAGGCCATTGATGCATTTAACAAACAAACGTAAACAACAATAGCCTTGAGAGGGCTAATGGACTATCTTTTAAGAATCATTGTTGTTTGTTAAACGAAACATACGTATATTTGTTATATGTATATTTCTGTGGTTCTTAAGTTCACTAGGTACAATGAACACTTGTTTTTATTAATAATGATATGATTAAAATGATTCTTGTCATAACCTGTTTTTGAAAGAACTTGATAAAGACTATTATAATCATGATGGTGGTTTTTGACTTGAATACATGGTTTAAGCATTAAATGCAGTGGGTTATTCAACCATGTATGTCCTTCATTTTCTTTCAATGATACCTACGAGTGTCATTGTTCAGTTTTGCATTTATTTCCAGGCCTCATGGGTTTATGGGTAGCTCTTGTGGCTGAGTATGTGACGTGTGTACTGGAAGCAAGTGAGTCTGAAGGTGTGTGAGAACCTGGCTCTTCTCCCCTCGGTGCCTGCCACCAGGGCAAGGGGAGGCCCAGTTGGGCTCGGACTGCTGCCTAAGCGGGAATTTCTCAAAGTTCATGGGTGGCGGATGGGTGATGTGTTGGTGGGACAATCTTCTCTCGCTTCCAGGTATCAAGTGGCCTGGTCCCATGTGGCTTGAAGACTTGTGCGGTTCTGCCTGGGAGTGCCTGTGATGGAACTGCCTACCTCCACTGTTTCTGCTGTTGCAGTATATTGGGGCTTCAGGCAGACCGTCTAGAAACACTCTTCAAATCATGGAGGCTGATTTCCAGAGGGGAAGCCTGATGAGGTCCTGGGGTGTCTCACCCTGTGGGAGGTGGATGGCCGACACTGCCTTTCTCCCACCTCTTTTATGCCTGCAGTTGGGTGGACATTGTGAGTATTGTCAATAGCCCTGGGGCTCTCCCAGGGTGCTGCTTGGTCTGTTGCAAGGGGCTTTGTTCCCTTTGACCCTTGCTCACCCGTCACAGTGTTCCTCTGATCCCACCGTGGAGGTACTCTGCCAGGGCTCTTGTCCTTCCTCCACCTTGGTGGAGCGTTTGGGTGCCCAGTCTGCCCTGGCCCTAAAAAACATGAGGTGCCTGGCTCCATGTTGCATAGCTCTCTGTTATGTCCCATGGCTGCCTGTGTGAGAAAGCTTGAGTGGCCACTTCCAGGGCTAGGAAGGACCCTGCTTGCCGTGGGTACTGGTTTCCATACTGTCCCCCACAGGCTTCGGTCTCTGATCTGGGTAAGGGTGTGCTGCCATTACACCTCTGTGCTAAAGAGGGTCCCCTCTTCTGCAGCTAAAGGAATCGGTCTGGCTCTCCCATGCTTTGGCATCTGACTACGACCTCTGATCAGATGTGGTGTTCCGCTGAATTTAAGCATATTATTAAGTAGAGGAAAGGAAGCTAACCAGGATTTCCTTAGTAATGGCGAGTGAAGAAGGAAGAGCATAGCGCTGCATCCCTACCTGGGGGCGGATGCCAGAAATTTGGGATACCGAAGACCGACTCCCAGGCATCGCTTAGGGTACCCAAGTCTTTCTGACTGAGGCTCACTCCATGGACTGTGTTAGGCCGGTAGCGACCACCGAAGCACCAAGATCAGGTCGTCCTGGAGTCAAATTGCTTGGGAATGCACCCCAAGGTGGGTGGTAAAGTCCAATTAAGGCTAAATACAGAGGCAAGACCTATAGCCAGCAAGTACCATAGGAAAAGTTGAAAATAAATTTGAAGAGAGAATGCAAGAGGGCGTCCATCCTTCGAGAGGTAAACGGGTGTAATCCATTCAGTTCAACAAGAAGATTTAATTTGGTCCAAGCGTTGCCCACCCAGAAGAGTGTGTACCCTCTGCAGGACTGCCACCTGCCCCTGCAGTGCTCCTTCTCTCTGTGGCGGTGTGCCGGGACTTGCTCCGGTCATCTGGAAAGGCTTTGGGGCGGCAAATGGTTCTCTGCTCAAGTGGAGAGTGTTACTGCCCCCTAGCAGCAGCTTCACATATCTGTGGGGCAGAGGGAGACTGACTGCCTCTGCACCCTCTGCCAGCAACAGACCGTACAGAACAGAAGTTGAACATGGGTCCTAAGAGAGGGGCAAGCTCCATTTGGAAAGGAGGGGCAATGGCCTCCGTTGCCCTCGACCATTCAAAAAGAAGTCATGTTCAGAACCCTGAACCTGGAGTGGCAGAGGTGTCCGCCCTCATGGCGTCCGGTGCCGTAACACAAACAATCCCAGAGAAGCTGATGTGAACCGTGGGGAGAGTACGCTAACCCATGCTGAAGGGCAGGGTGTCCTGGAATGGGTTTGACCTGAGAGAGGGGCCTGAACCATGGGAAGCGTTAGGGTTCCGGCAGTATCCAGTGAGATCTCATTGGTCCTTGAAAATCTGAGGTAAATAGTAAATCTCATGCTGCGCCGTACCCATTTCTGCAGCAGGTCTGCAAAGTGAACAGCCTCTGAGTTGTGGGAACAATATAGGTAAGGGAAGTCAGTTAATCAGACCTGAAACTTTGGGATAAGGATTGGCCCTAAGGGATGAGCCATTCGGGTGGGGCACAATGCAGAGCTAGGTGCACTCTGCAGCTGTGCAAGGTGTTACACTTTGGCGCAGCAGCCACTCCGGTCATGCGCTGGGCGAAGGCCCGAGGCGGGTGTTGACGCAATGTGCTTTCTGCCCAGTGCTCGGTGGGAGTAATTATGACTCTCTCTCTTCTCAGCCATAGTGCCCTTTCCCAAGTGGTACCGCTGGTAACTATCTCTATACTACTAATGTATTTGAGGAGAAGTCTATAGTAATAGGCCAAACCAGGTATCTATCATGGTTGTGACCATGATAGTGAGAAATGGTGACTCCAACAATCCCAATTCCAGATGGGTTAGATCCTGTATAAGAAAAACAGATTAAGATGGTGAAAGGAAGTGCTGTCTTTTCCACAAATCATTAACCTCCTTACAGATTTTTTGAACTTACACCCAGCTCCAATAACACAATGAATAACATTGAAATGAATCACACTTTGTTGCCATAAACACCATCTGTACTAAGTGACAATGGGGAAATTATCGACCTCAGTAAAAGCATTGAATTTGTAGCTAGATCAATGAGCAGCGCAACAGACTCAAAAAGACTTGAAAAACTGCCAGCTATTTATGAGGTCAATGATAAATCCAACGACAAGAAAAGTGACTTCACAAAGAAAGTCAGGTATTGGAAATATCCCATTCAAAAATACAATTGCAAGCTCTGCTGAGACATAATGGGAACTGTCAAAGAAAACATGTTTCCAGCAAGCACAAGGGATTCTACCTAAAAATGTATTGCTCAAAATGTGACAGCGGTTGAGTTTTATAATAGTGCATGTCACTATGCCAAATGCAAAGGTAGAATAACTAAAGTAGAACTACAATTCCTATGTAGCTTTTGTGATTTGAGATTTGCAACAAAAAGTGGAATGTCACACCATGCAAGAAATGTACAGCTAAAAGCACAAAATAATGTAGGTTCTCAGCTCTAGTAAGCAGCAAAGCTATGAATACTATCAAAGGCGAGTACCAAAATTTTTCAGTCCCAAATAACATCCCAAGAAGGACAAGAAAAATGAAACTCTTGATAGAAATCATAAGAAAAGATCTGCAAAATCAAAGGATATCAGACAAAAAGACAAAAGACAAGACAAAAAGAAAATTAGCACAATAATTACTGATGGGCCAGACGAAGCCCCTTGCTGGATCTGTGCTGAAGAAATTTACAAATATTAAAAATTCTTTATTAAAAGAGAAACAAGAAAAACCTGAAATTCTTCCCTTTTGATGGAATCCCAAAAGGATGGAACTACAAAAATCTGTGTAAGGAAATCACAATTCTTGCATATCTGGTGCAATTGAAGAAGCCAACTTAAAGAAAGTAGGGGTCCTGACAATGTTGGAGTAAATGATCTGAACAATGTTCAAAAGAAAGAACTAAGGACCAGATGTATGAAGCAATTTTGCATTCGCAAACGGTGCGAATCGCAAAATTCGGCCGTTTGCGAATGCAAAAATGCCTTTCAAGATGTATGAAAGGCATTTGCTGTGTAATTTTAAGGAATCACTAAAATAGTGATTCCTTAAAATTGCGACCCCAGTTAGAGAATCGCAAATTGCGATTCTCTAAATAGGAAATCGCAAATAGGGAATTCCTATTTGCGATTTACAAAGTACATGTATCAAGCATTTCCTAAATGAGAATTGGGCATTTAGAAAATGCAATTACCACCAAACCCAATTTGGTGGTAAGCATGTGCAATTTTTAAAAATGCATTGTAAATGCATTTTTTACAATGACATGTAGCGCACACATGCCCCTAGGGCATGTGTGTGCTTCACATGTCTGCAAATATGTTTTGGGGGTGCATCAGAGGGGGCCTTAGGCTCCCAACACCCTGGGTTTTGGATTACCTAATTTGTGAATTCCTAACTGGAATTTGCAAATTGGGAAATGCAAAACCATTCGCACCTATGGGCCTGCAGGCCCATAGGGATGAATGGAGTCGCAATCTCTAATTGCGATTCGGTAATAGCGATTGCTAATTTTAAGAAATCGCTATTACCAAATCGCAAATTTCATACATCCCATTTTGCATTTCCTAAATAGCGAATTATTAAAATTCTCTATTTAAGAAATGCAAAACAGATCTTTGATACATCTGGCCCTACGTCTGCTTCCAGAATACTATCAACCTGGTTAGAAATGTAAAAAAAAGTCCCAGAATGTATCAAATATATAAAGAACTGATCATAATTAATTCCCAAGAACATACCCATCCACAAATGGACTAAAATAAGCAATTGGAGACTGATTACAATTGGTACAGCATTCATGAAGTTACTAAAAAAATACTGACCATAAGACTCACTTGTTTAATAAACTTGAATAAAAAACAGGAAGGCTTCATGAAAGTGAGATGTCTTGAAAACCTGACACTCCTACAAAATATCATAAAAAGGGGAATGTAAGGATAAGTACTCTCTTGCACTGATGTTTGTTGACTTTTCAAAAATATTTGAATCTGGCAGTCACTATCACATCATACAGAGTCTCAAAAGACAAAGAGTTCCATCATACATCTAAGATCTCATAGGAGACTTACACACAGATTAATCTATATACTTCAAGGGACAAATAATGAATCTACACTAGAAATAATAATGAATAATGAAGTCTAGGGTTTAATGAGGTGGCTCACTATCCCCACTGTTGTTTAGTATTGCCGTGGTTACTCTAATATGTGTTATTCAGAAAGAAGTAAAGGGCTTAAGATTTGGCGCAGATAGACTTATTGAACAAATCACTGTTTTAGACTTTGCAGATGACATAGCAGTACTCAGTAACACATGGAAAGGCATGAATACTAACATCAAGATAATTGAAGAAATCAGCAAAACAATAGGTCTAAAACTAAATGTCATAAAGACACACAGATTTTTCATAAGTCATCACAAAGACAAAATGTGCATGAATGATTGAAAATCATGCCAATTTGAAAAACAAAACATCAATAACATACAGCTAGATGACAGTGAGATGTCACACAGGTCATGCAAAAACAACATAATAAATGATGTTTTCATAAGGCTTGACAGTCTACCATTCAAGACAATAAAGAAATATGTCAGGAACTACCTCCACCTACCTGCTTACACATGTGATGGTCTTTTGTACTCAAAAAGATCAAATGGTGGCTTAGGTATACCAAAGTTGTGTACAACTATAAGAATTAACAAAGTGAACATACTATTGTATCTCAGAGAAACTCCAGACTTGTACATTGCTCACTCTTACATGTACGCAGGAGATATAATAAACATTAGAATTGATAACGTGATCAAAACTCACATCCTAAACATATCAGACAACAGATTCTGACTACTCTTTGCAATTACTAGCATCTTATGACAGGAGAAAAGAAAAACTTGAAAAATAGAAACATCATTCAGTATGAGGAGATGGTATAAAAATAACCCAGTCTCAAATGTTTGGATTATGAAGCACATGAAACAAAAGGAAAATCAGTACAAAGCTACACTTATGCTGAGAGTAAATGCCATAAACACTAGAGAAACAATAGCCAGAGGAAGAGTTTGACTATTTACTACTTGTTGATATTACGAAGTTGTATGCAAAACACAGGTATCAAGTGCATGTCCTAAAATAAAGGACATAAGAATAAAAGACACAACACATTTCTGGGGCTACTCATTGATATAGCAAACAGATGTGTTTGGCCAAGATAGAGAGAATGTCATTTAAAGAATGATCAAGGTGAATTAAGAAAACCTGATATAGTGCATAGCAAAAATGACACCACTGTGGTGATTAATATTTCAATTCCTTACAAAACTTACAGAATTCCCTAGAACAAGCATGTAAAAATAAAGTCAATTATTATCGTGAACTATCTCAAGAAATCAAAACTGTCACAAACTGTAGCACTGTGAGAAAGTATGGCTTCTTCATAGGTTGTCAGGGAATGTTGTCTCAGTGTAATGATTCTGCGGTAACTGATCTAGGAGTGCAAATGTGATTAGCCTTCAGGAAATATGTACATCTTACTACTCTGATGGATATTTAAAAATTGTGCCAAGTACTTATAGACAATTAATAGATTAGCAAAGCTCAATAAATGTATACTGAATGTGTGTGCTATGTTTTAACTGAAATATTAACATTAGAAATGTTGAAACTTCTTAGTTTCGAACTTTAGTGTGAGATTAGATTCAGAAGTGTGGGAAGAAATAGACAATTTAAAATTGCTATAGAGGTACTGAAGGTTGTACTCATTCTATCTTATATGCAATTTCTGTTTCTGTGAGGACAACTTGAAGTGTAGTTGCACTCCAGAACAATATTTGTGTTGTTGGAAGCATGACTGCAGGAGGCTGGCCTGGTTTGTAGTGGGTACCTTGGGTACTTACACCTTATACCAGGTCCAGTTATCCCTTATTAGTGAAATGTAGTAGTGTTCTAGCAGCTTAGGCTGATAGTGGTAGCTGTGGCAGAGCAGCTTAGGCTGAACTAAGAGAGATGCAAAGCTCCTGCAATACCACTATAGTTACACAGTACTTATACACAATAAAAGACAATACTCAGTGTTACCAAAAATAAAGATACTTTATTTTAGTGACACAAAGCCAAAAATATCTTGGAGGCAATACTCCTTCTGGAGGTAAGTATTATACACAATATAAACACTAGACACCAAAACCAGGAAAGGAAATAGTCATAGGATAGTGCAAACAAAAGGAAATACCATAGAATGCAATAGGAAGAAATAGGTCTAGGGGCAACACAAACCATATACTAAGAAAGTGGAATACTGAATCACAAATTCCCCCCCTAGACAAGTGTAGGGTGTAGAGAATTGCTGGGAAAGCAGGAAAACCACAAAGGTGAGTAAAATACCCCACCCCTAGCTCAGGAAAGTAGGAGTAAAGTACTGTAAGTTTCATTAGGACACACTACAAGTCATGATTAGAGTTATTGCAAGAACCAAGCAAGACTGCAAGCAACAAATGATGGATTCCTGGACCTGAAGACCTGTGAAGAGAGGAGACCAAGTCCAGAAGTCGCAGAAGATTCCAGGAAGGACAGTAGCCCCTGCCAATCTAGAAGATGGTGCAAAAGAGGATTCTCTGGTTCAAAGAAGTCTGCAGAAGAGCACTAAAGAAGATGGCTGCGGGTTCCTGCATGATACAAAGGAGGTCCCACATGGAGATGTTGGATGCAGGGGAGTTGCAGTGCTGGATTCGTCCAACAAGCCTTGGTTCAGGCAATGTCGCGGATTGCATCAAAATGGCGTTGCCTGGACCCAGGAGGGAACTGGGGGCCTCAACTCAGACTGGGGAGGAGGAGGGGACTCCCAACACCAGAGGAAATCCACAGATGACCAGGCAGCACCCACGGAGGTCCCAGGTCACCAGGACAAATAAGGTGCAAATTGCAGTTGCTGCAGCACTACAAAAGAAGGTCCCACACCGCCGGAGAGCAACTCAGTGAGTTGAGCGTCACAGGATAGAGTGCTTGGGACCGGGGCCTGGTTGTGCACAAAGGATTGAGGAGGTGAAGATGATGCAGTGCACAGGGGTACTGTCTCAAACCTTTCCAAATTTGGACAGCAGAACATTAGGACAGTCCGTGTAGAAGGGGTCCACCACCTGTGTTCCAAGGAGCACGCTCGTCACCAGGAGAGGAGTCCAAGAGAACCGGTCGTCGTCTTAGGAGGTGCCTGCTGGAGCAGGGAAGTGACTTCGTCACTCCACAGGAGATTTCTTTGGTCCTTCTGGTGGAGGGTGAAGACAGGGAGTCCCCAGAGCATGCACACCGTGGAAACTGTTGCAGTTGGTGTCTGGAGCCGAAGTTGCAGAGTCGAAGTAGCCCTTCTGAATACTTTGTTGCAGTTACAGTGGTTCCTGGAGCAGTCTGCGGTTGATCCGATCTCAGAGGATGAAGCAGTAGTTGCAGAGGATTCCAGATGAAAACTTGCAAGCAGAAACTGAAGAGGAACCCACAGGAGAGACCCTAAATAGCCCTGAGAGGGGGATTGGCTACCTAACCAGTTATGCACCTATCAGGAGGGGTCTCTGACGTCACCTGCTGGCACTGGCCACTCAGAGGCCTCCAGAGTGTTCCCATACCTTGGAAAACAAGATGGCTGAAGTCTGGGACACACAGGAGGAGCTCTGGGCACCACCCCTGGGGGGGTTATGGACAGGGGAGTGGTCACTCCCCTTTTCCTTTTCCCGTTTCACGTCAGAGCAGGGACTGGGGGTCTCTGAACCGGTGTAGACTGGCTTATGCAAGGAGGGCACCATCTGTGCCCTTCAAAGCATTTCCAGGGGCTCTGGGAGGCTACCTCTCCCAAGCCTGTAACACTTATTTCCAAAGGGAGAGGGTATAACACCCTCCTCCCAAAGGAAATGCTTTGTTCTGCCTTCCTGGGACTGAGCTCAGACCCCAGGAGGGCAGAATCCTGTCTGTGAGGTGCCAGCAGCTTTAGCTGCAGTTCAAGCCTCATAGAGCTGGTTTGGCAGTACTGGGGGTCCATGGTGGAGCCCCCAGGATGCATGCAATTGGCTCCCCAATACCGGATTTGGAATAGGGGACCATTCCATGATGTTAGACACCTTACATGGCCATATTAGGAGTTACCATTGTGAAGATACATATCGGTATTGACCTATATGTAGTGCACGCGTGTAATGGTATCCCGCACTCACGAAGTCTGGGGTTTGGCCCTGGGCAGCGTGGGGGCACCTTTGCTAGTGCAAGGTACCCTCACACTTAGGAACTTTGCACCTAGCCTTCAGTAAATGAAGGTTAGACATATAGGTGACTTATAAGTTACTTAAGTGCAGTGAAAATAGCTGTGAAATAGTGTGTGCACTATTTCACGCAGGCTGTAGTGGCAGTCCTGTGAAAGGGTTTGTCTGAGCTCCTTATGGGTGGCAAAAGAAATGCTGCAGCCCAGAAGACTCTTCTGGAACCCCAGTGCCCTGGGTACCTAGGTACCATAAACTAGGACTTATAAGGGGGGTCCAGTGTGCCAATTGGAATTGGTAAATGAAGTCACTAGCCTATAGTGACTAATTTAGAAGCAGAGAGAGCATAAGCACTGAGGTTCTGGTTAGCAGAGCCTCAGTGACACAGTTAAGCACTACTGACAACACACACATTAGGCCACAAACTATGAGCACTGGGGTCCTGGCTAGCAGGATCCCAGTGAGACAGGCAAAACACACTGACATATAGGGTTTTTACTATGAGCACTGGGGTCCTGGCTAGCAGGATCTTAGTGACACAGTAAAACACAGTGACACACACTCACAAACAGGCCAAAAGTGGGGGGAACCATACTAGAAAGAGGATACTTTCTCACAATGACCTATTAGACGATGATGGACAGCAATAATAACCCAGAATGAGCCATCGCATGGTGGTACAAGAATAGCTAAAGTCCTGGTCATCTAATTAGTGACTTGCATGAATGGATGAATGAGATTCACTCTGTCCCTACCGTTAAAAATTGGGTCTCTAGTTGGCATAGGTGTACACCCTTGTTCAAGTAGGGGCCACAGTCCTGGTCAGGGTAAGTCACAACACAGTCCAAATTATCCTGTGCCCACCCTCTCGTAGCTTGGCATGGAGCAGTCAGGCTTTCACTTAGAGGGCAATTTGTAAAGTATTTTTGCAATATCTCATACAGTAACACAGTGAAAACACCACAAAAATACATCATACATGTTCAGAAATATAGATCATATTTACCTGAATAAAATAAGGTTGAAATGACAAAAATCCAATGTACTCACGCAGAGTTATGAAGTTTTAAAGATTAAATCCCACTAAAGCACATTGAAACACAATAGCTCCAACTGGGGCTATCACAGCGTTGTTGACGGAGTCATTCCCAATAAGCCGACACCACAGGCGCCGGGCACGGAGTTGCACAGACCCCCAGGTACAGTACCTTCTGATAACAAAGGAACAAAGACATTGCACGGAGTCGTAGCGATGAGGTGTCGCTGGGGTCGATGCGGCGTCATTCCCTTACGGCATCTGGGGAGATAAGGTGTTGTTCCGCACTGCGTGGCAGGTGGAGGTGAGGCGCCAGTTCCGTCTGGTCCCGGGGGGAGCTGGTGCAGTGTCAGTTGTGATGCGTCGGTCCCTTGTGACCCGGCGTAGTTGATGGATCCAGTATGCAGATGAATGCAGATGTGGCCTAGTGCCCTGTGTTTATAGTGTCTGGGTGGAATGCACAAGGGGAGCTGTCAACCAGCACCAACCAGATGTGGATTGGAGACAGGCTGTAAGGCACAAATGGTAGTAAGTGCAGAGAAATGCCCACTTTCTAAAAGTGACATTTCTAAAATAGTAATATTAAACCCAGCTTCACCAGTAAGCAAGATTTTCTATTACTAGTCTGGCAATACCAAACAAGACATGGCTACTCCTTCCAGATCAGAATCTACCACTTAAGAGTATAGGAGGGCAGTTCTAATGCTAGTCTATGAGAGGAGCTGGCCTCATAGTAGTGGATAATGAATTTATGCGTTTTTCACTACCAGGACATGTAAAACAGATAAGTACATGTCCTGCATTTTACATACATACCAACCTGCCCTATGGGTTACCCAGGGCCTACCTTAGGGGTGACTTACAAATAGAAAAGGTGGAGTTTAACACTTGGCAAGTGGTTTTAAATGCCAAGTCGAAGTGACAGTGAAACTGCACACACAGGCCTTGCAATGGCAGGCGTGAGACATGGTTACGGGGCTACTTATGTGGGTGGCACAATCAGTGCTGCATACCCACTAGTAGCATTTATTATACAGGCCCTGGGCACATGTAGTGCACTTTACTAGGGACTTACGGGTATATTAAGGCCCAGATTTATACTCTGTTTGCACTGAATTAGCGTCATTTTTTAATGCTAATTCAGCTCAAACTTAATTCCATATTTATATTTTGGCGTTAGACAAGTCTAGCACCAAAATATTGGAGTTAAAATCATTTTTTGGATGCGTGAACCTACTTTGCTTCAGTGAGATGCAAGGTAGGCGTTCCCGTCCAAAAAATAACTCTAAGGCCCTAGCACCTTATTTATCCTCCCATGCAAAAATGGTGCACAGGAGGGAGGCAAGCCCAATAAATGGCACTAAGCCTGCATAGCGCCATTATTTAATGCCTGGGTCAAGGCAGGAGTTAGGTGACCTGTGGACCGATTTCCATGGTGAAACACCATGGAAAGAGCCCACAGGTGCCCTTCCCAAGCCCAGGAACACCCACACCCACACCCACATCAGAGGAACACCAGGCGATGGAGGACCCCATCCTAGGTAAGCATAGGTAAATATTGTACTTTTTTTTTAAAGTACCATTCGGGGCCCTGAAATGGGCATCCATACATGGCACTGGGTGCAATGGCCATGCCCAGGGGACCCATGTCCTCTGTGCTGGCAATTGGGGTGGTGGGCATAATTCCTGTCTTTAATAATCAATCAATCAATCAATCAATCAAAGAGACTTATAGAGAACCCTACTCACCCGTGAGGGTCTCAAGGCGCGGGGGAGATCACTTTTCGAAAAGCCAGGTTTTAAGGCTCTTCCTGAAGAGTAGGAGGTCCTGGGTCTTGCGGAGGTGGGTGGGGAGGGAGTTCCAGGCTTTGGGGGCCAGATAGGAGAAAGATCTTCCTCCAGTGGTGGTGTGTTTGATGCGAGGAACTGTGGCGAGAGAGAGGTCGGCGGAGCGGAGGTGGCGTGTGGGAGTGTGGAAGGTCACTCTTTCGTTAAGGTAGGTTGGGCGGGTGTTGTGGAGGGATTTGTGAGCGTGGATGAGGATCTTGAAGGTGATCCTTTTGTCTATGGGGAGCCAATGGAAGGATTTGAGGTGTGGTGAGATGTGTTCATGGTGGGGGAGTTCGAGGATGAGGCTTGCTGCTGAGTTCTGGATTCGCTGAAGTTTGCGCTTGAGTTTGAGTGTGGTGCCGGCGTAGAGGGCGTTGCCGTAGTCTAGCCTACTGCTGATGAGTGCGTGGGTGACTGTCTTTCTGGTCTCTGTGGGGATCCATTTGAATGTTTTTTTTCAGTGTGCGGAGTGTGTTAAAACATGAGGAGGTGAGGGTGTTGATTTGTTGGGCCATTGAGAGGGAGGGGTCCAGGATGATGCCGAGGTAGCGTGCGTGTTTAGCGGGGGTGGGTGCGGGGCCTAACATGGTGGGCCACCATGAGGGGTCCCAAGTGTTTTTGCGTGGGCCAAAAATGATTATCTCGGTTTTGTTGGAGTTGAGTTTAAGGTGGTTGGCTGTCATCCAGGCAGCGGTGTCAAGGAGTGCAGCGTGTAGGTTGGTTTTGGCGGTGGTGGGGTTGTGGGTGAGGGAGAAGATGAGTTGTGTGTCATCAGCATATGAGAGGATGGTGATGCCGTGAGGTTTGAGAATGTTGGCCAGTGGGGCCATGTAGATGTTGAAGAGTGTGGGGCGGAGGGAGGAGCCTTGTGGGACTTTGGTGGCGGAGGATTGGAAGGGTGGGAGACAGACTTTTTGGGTTCTGTCGGTGAGGAAGGAGGTGAGCCAGTCCAGGGCTTTGTGGCGGATCCCGGCGTCGTGAAGTCGTGTGCGGAGTGTGTGGTGGCAGACAGTGTCAAAGGCTGCGGAGAGGTCTAGGAGAATGAGTGCAACGGTCTCGCCCATGTCGACTCTGGATCTGATTTCGTCGGTGCATGCGATGAGAGCGGGGTCCGTGCTGTGGTTTTTGCGGAACCCGGATTGGGAGGGGTTGAGTGTGTGGTTTGCCTCGAGGAAGTGGGATAGGCGGGAGTTGACTAGTTTTTCCGTGACCTTGACTGGGTAAGGGAAGAGGGAGATGGGGCGGTAGTTGGAGAGGTCGTCTGGGTCGGCTTTGGGCTTTTTTAGGAGAGCGGTGACTTCCGCGTGTTTCCAGGGTTCTGGGAAGGTGGCGGTTTCGAATGAGCTGTTGATAATGGCTCTGAGTTTGGGGGCGATGGTGGGGCTGGCCTTGTTATATATTCGGTGGGGGCATGGGTCGGAGGGGGAGCCAGAGTGAATGGAGTTCATTGTCTTTTCGGTTTCTTCGTCGGTGGTGGGTCCCAGGTGGTGAGTAGGTTGGGGGGTGTGTGTGGTGAGTTTGTGTTGGGTGCGTGGGGGTTGCCTGTGGAGGGTGTGTGTGGTATGAAGCTGTTGTGTATGTCCAGGATTTTGCGGTGAAAATGATGTGAGAGGGAGTTGCAGAGGGTTTGTGTGTGCGTGGGGTCTAGGTTGCTGGCTTTGGGTTTGGAGAGCTCTTTGATGATGGTAAAGAGTTATTTGCTGCTTTGGGAGTTGTTGTTAATGCGTTCCTTGTAGTGTGCTCTTTTGGTGGTGCGTATGAGTTGGTGGTGGATGCGTGTGGTGGTTTTGAGGGCGGAGAGGTTAGTGGTGGAGGGTTCTTGTTTCCAAGTTTTCTCTGCTTTGCAGCATTTGCATTTGGACTCGTGTAGTTCAGTGGTGAACCATGGGGCGTTCTTGATATTGCGGGTGGTGATGTTTTTTCTGAGGGGCGCAAGAGCATCTGCACAGGTGGTGATTCATTTGTTGAGGTTGTGTGCGGCGGTGTTGGGGTCGGTGGTGTTGGGGGGGGGTTTGTGTCAGTTGGGAGTTCAGACGGTCTGTGGGGATCTTGTCCCACATGCAGTAGGGGGTGGTGTGTTGGTGGTGGTGTGTGGGTGGTTTGTTGTAGGAGAAGTGGACGCAATGGTGGTCCGCCCATTGGAGTTTGGTGGTGTGGGTGTAGGTGACGTGTTGGCTTGAGGTGAAAATTGCGTCGAGTGTGTGTCCAGCCGAGTGGGTGGGTGCTGTGACCAGTTGTTTGAGTCCCAGGTTGGTGAGATTGTCCTGGAGGGAGGAGGAGTTGCGGTCGTGAGGGTTTTCCAGGTGGAAGTTGAAGTCGCCGAGGAGTATGTAGTCTGTGGAGGTGAGAGCGTGCGTGCTGATGGTGTCAGCGATGGTGTCACAGAAGGGGGGTCGTGGTCCTGGGGGTCTGTATATGAGTGTGCCTCTGAGGGTGGTGGTGTTGTTGATGTAGATGAGGAAGTGCATGTGTTCTGCGTTGCTGAGGGTGTCGAGGGTGTTGGTGGTGACCTTGATGGTGTCTCTGTGAAGGATGGCGATGCCGCCTCCTGGTTTGTTAAGGCGGTCTTTGCGTTGGAGTTTGTAGCCTTCCGGGGTGGCTGTGGCTATATCTGGCTCGGATGAGAGGTTTGTCCAGGTTTCTGTGTGGAAGACGATGTCGGGAGAGTGTAATGTGATGAGATCCCAGAGTTCTATGGCATGTTTGTGTAGAGACCGGGTGTTTAGTAGCAGGCAACTGAGATGGTTGCGAGTGGTATGGTTGTTGTGATGTGAGATTGTGTTGGCGGGGGTGTTTGTGGTGTTGCTGTAGGTTGAGGTGGTATTGGCGTGGGGCTTGTGCAGGTTGTGGGTTTTTTTGGTGGGTGCGGGTGTTGTTGTGTGGAGGCTGTTGCGTTTGGTGTTGGTGTGGGGTGCGTGGAAGGTGGAGCAGGAGAATAGGCAGGTGCGGCAGGAGAAGGGGCCTTGTGTGTGTGGGGGGCTGGTTTGAATGCAGGTGGTGCGAGCTCCGGGGTTGAGGGAGAGGAGGGAGTGGGGGTGGTAGTGTAGTCTGGGGGGAATTTAGCTGGTTGGGCCAGGGGGGACTGGCACTGGGTGCGGTCCGGGCGCGGACGGGCGCAGATGGGCTTGCCTCTGGGGCGACTCCGGCGTGCCAGCGGCGCGTCCGCGCAGCAACCGCCATTAAGAGGGGGAGGTGGGAGGGAGGAGCAGCTTGGAGGCGGGAGGCGGGCGGGAACAGGAGAGCGAATGGGGGCAGGTGGGGGGCGGGGCCGCAGGGACGCAGCGGCGGGGAATAGCAGAAGCCGGGGGAGCGCACAAGGGTCGAGATGGCTCAAAAAAGGCAAACAGAAAGGAAATAGGTAAGGTGAGAGAAGCAGTGGAAAGGCACAAAAAACAGAAAGCAATACAACAGGCAGCAAAACAGAAAGCAATACAATGCACAGACTAGTAGCGCAAAAGCGTCGGACAGAAGGAAATAGTTGAGGTGAGAGAGATAGTGGAAAGGCACAAAAGCAGAAAACAATACTATGCACAGACAAGTAACGCAAGAGCGGCGGGCAGAAGGGAAATAGATAAGGTGAGAGAAATAGTGGAAAGGCACAAAAGCGGAAAACAATAATGCACAGACTAGTAACGCAAGAGCGGCGGGCAGAAGGGAAATAGATGAGGTGAAAGAAATGGTGGAAAGGCACAAGAGCGGAAAACAATAATGCACAGACTGGTAACAATTACCAGCGTCCACTAGGCACCAGGGAGGGCCTTGAACATGCGTTCGGTCGCGTGGGTGGGGGTCGTGGGAAACGGCACAGCAAGTTGGTGCTGTCGGCGCAGGGGAGCGAGCTATGGCCAAGAAGGTCAGGGGTCTCTCCCAGGAGTCATGTGGTATGGATGGTTTTGTGTCAAGAAATTTACACGAGGCTAGTTAGAATCATCTTTTTTTACCCTAACCAGCCTAACGTCCTTTTTTGGTGCAAAACTCCCTTCACCCATACCGCCACCCCCACCCCGCTAACGTCATTTTCCATGATGGTAGACCACCCTTTGCGCCAGATTGTGCCATTCCATAAATTTGGTGCCGGGCTGGCGTCCTGGAATGGTGCAAGCTGGCGCTATACTTTTTGATGCAAAACTGCATTTACGCAGTTTTGCGTCAAAAAGTGTAAATCTGGGCCTAAATATGCCAAGTGGGTAGGACCCAATGTTACCATGTTTAGGGAAGAGAGCATATTCACTTTAGACTGGACTGCAGGGGTAGAGTACACAGAGGACTAAAACCAGCAAAAACAGTGTCAGTAAAATAGAGGAAGGCAGGCAAAAAGTTGGGGGATTACCACCCTGAGGCTGTCAGGTCTAACACCTACCTACTATGTTACGAAACACAGCCAAGGGAATGGGTTTGGCCGAATCAATAGGGAAAGAAGGTTCTCTTGACCTTGACTCAAGTTTGCACTGTAATGAAACATGAGAGGTATAGGATAAATGTAAGGCCCTCTGGCCGCTGGTGAAATCCTAGTAATCTTATAATTTTTTTTACTTACCTGGTGAGGCGAGCCCCATGGGGCTCTTGATTCGGTGTCTAAGGCCCCGGCACCAGCTAGGTATGACCCACTCTGGACACATTGGCAGATGGAGAGTTTGACTAGGTGCAGTACACCTGCCAAATGATAATGCAGGTATCCTAATGCAAGCTTAGGGAGTATAGAAACCTCCTGTGGAGTAAAAGGGCAAAATCTCACTTGATCTCAATTTTCAGTACAAATAGAGACATGAAAGTGGGGCATCATGATCCTTTTGAATTTCAAGCAGGAGGTGTCAGGATAGTTACCAAAGGGATAACTTGCTTGTAGCAGCCAAGCCTTTACGGCGATGTCACGTTTCAATCCTTCAATGTCGGCTGTTCCTATCATCGTGAAGCAGAATTCCCCAACCGTTGCATTGTTCACTCACTAATAGGGAACGTGAGCTGGGTTTAGACTGTCATGAGACAGGTTAGTTTTACCCTACTGATGATGTGTTGTTGCAGTAGTCCTGCTCAGTACGAGAGGAACTGCAGGTTCAGACATTTGGTGAGGAGCCAATGGGATGAAGCTACCATCTGTGGGATTATGAATAAAGGTCTCTAAATTAGAATATCCCCAAACCATATTGATACTGCAGTGCTGTGGCACCTCTGTTAGCCTGGAGTAGCGCTGTCCCTGGGCCGGTGCATAGAGCCCCTCACTTTGGGACCGGAGTACAGATGAAAGGGGTTGCCTCTATCGCCTGTAGTGCACCACATGTTCGTGGGGCACCTGGTGCTGAATCATTCATTGAAAACCTGATTCTGGGTCACGGTTCACAAGTAGCAGAGCACCTACATTGCTATGATTCATTGAAAGTCATCCTATGAGCCAAGCTTTTGTCTCCGTCCATGGGTGCCAGTCCCCCATATTGTTCCTTTGTTGCCAAGCCAGTGGGTGGGATGGATGAATCCTCACAGGTCAGCAGGATTGCCAGAGTGGGCACCAGCGGAGGCTCTTGGAGGCAAGAAGCCAGTGGGTGGTTCTGGGAAGGAACCTCCTGAGCGTTGACCTCGTCGTGGCTGTCACCTGGGCGCTCTGGTTGCCAGGTTGGCCTGAGCCATCTGGTCGCTGATGTGAAAAAGTTTTTCGGGTTTATATTTTTGGGCATTCATAATATGCACTTTCACACATGATTCTACATACACACTGAATTAACATAATCACAATTCAAAATAATTTCTTATGATGTATAGCAATAAGGTTATTATTGTATATTAGTTAGGCCATATATGTATGTAAAACTCCATTTTGAACAAGATGATTCTATCTCTGTCATTCACTTATGCTCCTTTCCCCACGCACAGCCTACCATCACAGGCTCTGTTGAGCACAGACAAACTGATGTCATAATAGTTTTTTTCCACTGCTGTTGTCCAGTTCACTTTAAATCTGTCATGGTACGGGTGTAGTATTGATGCATATTGCTTTGTTTTCCGTTCTTTCACTAATCCTAGTCATTCAGAGAAAGTCTTATTGTTAAATGTTTCATACTTCTTCAAACATCTCCAAAGGCCTGTTAGGGTTGTATCTGGTCCTCATGAAATGTCTAGAAAATAAACGGGTACCCCACAGAAACTGATACGGAGTGGACAGGGACAATCTCACAGTAGAAACGCAAAACCCATCTTCTATAAAGGTTCCAAGAGGAATCCAACCAATAATTAAGTTGACATTGAGCCTGAAAAGTAACAATCAATATATATATTTTATACAATACAGATATCTATTTATTACAATAATTAAAAAAAAAAATATCACAAATATAATTATATAAACAAACATTTTAAGACAAACTGGACAGCTCTCTTACGATCAACACTCATACTCATTTATACCCCATTCAACCATAAAGAAAATAAAACAATAAATAGCATTGGCAAATTATTGAATACAGTACATGTGTCAACCCTGATTATTATTTCCAGAAAAATAATGTTCTGCGTATTGAAATTCCATAGAATCCATTGTCATTGGAACGATTTCCTATACTAGCTAAAGTGTGTCACTGGTCCAAACCCTTCTTTAGAGAGCTATTATAAGGATTCCTCCTTGTATAGTCCTCAATTTTATCAGTTGTAGACGTCTAGTACTTCAAATTCACCAATCAAGCAATTGGACTTTTCATCTTCTCCAAACGTGCCAACGTACGCTTCGGTGTAATGTGGCCAGACGGTCACACACCTTCTTCAGGGCACGAATACATTGTCCATAGTCAATAAAATACGTAGAAAGAGAGATTCCATCCAGCAAGTCAAACTCTAAACAAATTAGAAACAGTAAATGAAATGCTCAATCAAAAGATTTAAAATGTGTCTCTGCATTACACACCCAGTGATAAATTCCAACACAACAACATAGTGCTGAGTCCCAATCACCTACCACGTGATGAAAAGAAGATAAAATGTGTGTTCTGATTATGAATACACACCCTAGAGTGCTTCTCACACTCAGAAGTGCCAAAAGGAAATAGCAGACAACTACGATGAAGCGTCTACTTATAAACTTATGTTAGAAACTACCACCGTACCAACAAACCAACAATAAACATGCTAAAATAAACATAAGAAAATCAGTGAGAAAGGCTATGGAAATTCACCCAGCGATGTAGAATAATCTACGTATAATCCTGAATCACAACATGTGGCCTCTGATCTGTATCCATAGCCAGATTACATAGTTTTTATGCAGCAATAACTATACAGGGCCAAAGATAAAGAAAAAGAAGCACAAGAAAATTCACAAGAAAAAACAGAAAAGGCTAGAAAGAAAGTCCTTTTAACCTTCTATATTGCATATACCGAAGAGTGGTAACAAGAGATTCAGTATATAAAAAATAATTTCTAGATGACTCAATTACCCTAAGGAGCAGCTAAAAAAATAGATAATAAACCTCTGATAGCCCTCAAACTATATACCTACAAATCTGTCTTGTAAAAAATATATAATGTCAGTAAGCAACGCGCCCGTAATTCATAGCGGCGTTGCGACTAATAGTTAGACCTTCACTTTCCCAAGATATTCAAAAATGGGTACACGCTAAAATGTTACAGTCCGCAATGAAATCCTTACCCAGGTACTTTGCACGAGGCACCTCCAGAAGAATCTATCACGCCAGGGCGCCTGTCTTTATTTATATTAGTGCGAGTGGCGTCCACAGACACCTGCACGATCCGTCGTGTCTCATGGACCTCGAGCCGCTAAGCAAATCAAATATATGTCAAGTCCGGAAACGCAACATGCATATCTTCCGGCCAACGAAATAGAAAACGGGCTAGGCTGAACGTCCCAAAGAGTAGTAATCAAACAGGCCGCCATGATGGAACGGAACCAAGTATTGTATAGAGCATGTATGAAGAACATGTATATAGAAGGTCGGACCACCTGGCAAATAATTACAAAAAATAAAAATACAATACATGAAGTAAAATAACAAGTTAATAAAGGAGAATAAGCCGGGCTCCGGAACAGTAGCGTGCTGATAGAATAAACTAGAAAAGGCAAATGGACCAGCCAGGTGCTGAATTTTGACTCCATTCTTCTCATGTAATGGAGGAACAAGCTTTGTGTAGGCCTAATTGTTTTTTATAAAGAGCCTGGATTTTTTAATAATGCAACTGAGTAGCATTGATTTATAATCTAAGGGAATGAATATATATATGGTCTTCTCGACAGACATCAAATTTATATTGTTAGATGTACCATATTTTGAAACGTTTCAAAATAATTCACTCACTTTGTTATGTTTCAGCTGTAAGTAAGACACCTGTGTTTAACTTAGAAAAAGCTTTATGGTGAAATATGAGCATTGCAGCAGTCATGCTAGATTTACTGTATCTGATGGTGTCTGTAATGGAATCATGAAAAAGAGAGAACAGATTATACTATCAAATTATTAACATAAAGACTGGGACACTGCCCAGTGCAGTACAAGGGCTTTAACTGGCTATAACCCCCTACTAGAAGGGAGAGGTAAGATGTTGTATGTGGCCCATTAAACAACAAAATAACAATAAATCAACCCCCAAGTGAACTAATACCTAAGTGTGTGATCCTGAAACCAAAAAAAAAAAAAGCTAAAAGCACCTATAGGTCCCTATAGACAAGGTCCCCATAAAGGTAAAGATTTGAAATGCCACCTTGGTATTGACTAATAACCAGAGTAAATACTCTCTTGAGAATCAATGAATATATACTTATAAAGATCACCTTAGAATTAAATAATAGACAAAATGTGTATGGACCATATCAATAAAGAAGAGGAACAAGAGAGAGTAGATCCCCAAAGGATGTTTCAAATGCAACGTCCATCCTCTAAATCAGAGGAGAAAATGAAAGATGTAACCAAACAATTTCTAGATCTCAATAAAGCTATCTCTTAATGTGTCAAAGCAGGGAAAATTCAGAGAATAGGGAGCATAGCCTCAAAATCCAGATCTAAATTGCATTCTCCCATGGATTTCTATCATTCAAACCCTTTTCCACTGTGTCAAGATAGAAAATCCAAAACACTTCCAGTTTTTTTCTATATTTATCTGGATCTACATGTTTTGCCGGTTAGTTTTTTCCAAAATAGTCCAGTGGAGATCCCTTTCAGTATGTTGCTGTTCAATGCAATGAAAGGCTAATGGTGCTTGGAGTCTAGTATTCCTAATAGCTGATTTATGTTCGCTAAATCTAATTCTAAACTCCCTGCCTCTCTCCCACATATGCTAAATTGCAGGGGTAGAAAATGCAGTAAATAACATTACTACTTCTGCAGTTAGTCATGCTTCTCAAACTGATGTCCTTATTATTATATGTCAAATTGTCAGATACTATAGCCTGTGGGAATGCATGACATTGCCCACATCTATGGTTTCCTAAAATAGGATTAGTACCTGTTATACTTTTCTGTATATATGTATGTTTTAGAGGTAACCTTGCTTTAACCAATTTATCTTTTAGATTAGAATTTCTCTTGTATGCAAATAACAGAGAGGGAAGAGGTTCTTTATTGTCATTGATGTTCAAAACATTCCACTGTGCATTGATAATTCCTCTGATTTTGTTATTAATATTGGAATGCTTGATCACACATAACCAATCTTTGTTGTTCCTTTTTCTGTTTCCCTTGGAACATACTGTCACGATTATAATATTTGGCTCTCTTATATGCATCCCTGATAAGCCTTCTGGGGTAACCCCTCTGTAGGGATTTATCTTTAAATTCATTGGAATGTTTATCAAATTCCAAAATATCACTACAGTTCCTCCTAATCCTCAGAAACTGACTAAATGGAATACTTTGGCGTTGGCACCTCGAATAATAGCTCTCAAAATGTAATAATGTATTTCGAGCTGTTGCTTTAGTATACAAGGACACCAATATATGTCCTTGATCGCCAGATATACTGTAGAGATATCCAAAAATTCCACTTGTTGATCACTTATATTGGGAGAAAATTTCAGATTATCATCACAGAGATTAAGCCATTCAATGAACTCATATAGAGCATCCCTTTCTCCTCCCCAAATTAAGAAAATGTCATCTATATATTGTGACTAATATTTGACACTTTCTAAAAAAGGTGCAACTTCAATGTATATGAATCTCTTTTAAAATATTCCCATGAAAATATTAGCTACACAGGGAGCACAAGCTGCTCCCATGCTGACTCCTTTAATTTGTTTATATATAGTGCCATTGAAGTCAAAATAATTTTCCCATAGCACGATCTTTAGACAGCTAAGGATAAAGTCAGTAGGTATTTGGGACTTTGTTGTCCTAAGTATTACCTCTACAGCCTTATAGGCACCATCCTGTGGAATGTTGGTATACAAAGCTTCAAAGTCTAGAGTAACTAATAGATGTTTTTCAGGATTAAAAGGTAGACCTTCTATTATAGATATCATATGAGACGTATCTTTAATGTATGATGAAAACTCTTGGACCAGAGGTTTAAAAAAACATCAATGTACTTTGAAAGTGGCTCAGTAACTGAGCCTATAGTTGACACAATAGGTCTTAGAGGGGGGTCTTTGATATGTTTATGAGTCTTGGGTACTCCATATATGGTGGGAAGAATATAATTACCACCTGTAAGGAAATCAAACTTGCTTCTATAGATTTGGCCATTCTGTACTCCTTCTTCACAGAGGATTTTGATTGTAGGGGAAATCTGCGTAGAGGGATTACTTCGAACCTTACAATAATGATCCTCAATGCCTAGCATAGTTTGCATCTTAGATATGTATCTTTCAGTATTCATAACTACTATACCCCCACCTTTATCGCAAGGTTTTATAGTAAGAAGCTTATCACATTGAAGTTCTCTTAAAGCAGTCTGTTGTACTGGAGTGAGATTGTAAAAAAGGAAGGGGGAACATATTGCATAACTTTGTTGATTTTACTCATAACCACTTTTTCAGAAATGGCAACTTCTGGTACCACAGAATCCAGGCCAGAGAGAAAAATAGATTTGGATCTGAGACCAGAGACTTTGTTGTCTAATTGTACTTCTCTATCGAAGGAGAATCTATTGAGTCTGATCTTACGAAAAAATGCTTGAAGATCCTTCACTAGTTCTGATTTATTAATCCTTTGGCTAGGTATAAAAGAAAGACCTTTCTTTAAAAGTTCCACAGTGGGTTGTGTCAGATTGATTTCAGACAAATTAAAAATAGGTAAAGTCTTAGAAACATCTAAGCTTTCCAATATCGGTGTTTGCGTGTCCGCAGATACTGATGGGACTGATCTGACTGATAGAAGGGTCTCCCTCTGACTCTGTTCTGTTGTCTTCTCCGAGAGCTGCTCCTGCCTCTTCGATATTCTAAAAAAGTTAAAGCCTTTGTACTGCATTGGGAAGTGTTGCAGTCTTTATGTTAATAATTTGATAGTGTAATCTGTTCTCTCTTTTTCATGATTCCACTACAGACACCATCAAATACAGTACACCTAGCATGACTGTGGGCGATGCCCATATTTCACCATAAAGCTTTTACTAAGTTAAACACAGGTGTCTTACTTACAGCTGAAACATAACAAAGTGAGTGGATTATTTTGAAATGTTTCAAAATATGGTACATCTAACAATATACATTTGATGTCTGTCGAGAAGACCATATACATATTCATTCCTTTAGATTATAAATCAATACTACTCAGTTGCATCATTAAAAAATTCAGGCTCTTTATAAAAAACAAATACGTCCACACATAGCTTGTTCCTCCATTATTAACTTGTTATTTTACTTTATGTATTGTATTTTAATTTTTTGTAATTGTTTGCCAGGTGGTCAGACCTTCTATATACATGTTCTTCATAAATGCTCTATACAATACTAGGTTCCGTTCCATCATGGCGGCCTGTTTGATTACTATTCTTTGGGACGTTCAGCCTAGCCCATTTTCTATTTCGTTGGCCGGAAGATACGCATGTTACGTTTCCAGACTTGACATCTATTTGATTTGCTTAGCGGCTCGAGGTCCATGCGACACGACGGATCATTTGTGGATGCCGCTCGCACTAATATAAATAAAGACGGGGCGCCCTGGCGTGACGGATATCTTCTGGAGGTGCCTGGTGTGAAGTACCTTAGTAAGCATTTCATTGCGGACTGTAACATTTTAGCATGTACCCATTTCTGAATGTCTTGGGAAAGTGAAGGTCTAACTATTAGTCGCAAAGCCGCTATGAATTACGGGCACGTTGCTTACAGAATTTTTTTTTTTTTACAAGACGGATTTGTAGGTATATAGTTTGAGGGCTATCAGAGGTTTAATATCAATTTTTTTAGCTGCTCCTTAGCGTAATTGAGTCATCTAGAAATTATTTTTTATATACTGAATCTATTGTCACCACTCTTCGGTAAATGCAATATAGAAGGTTTAAAGGACTTTCTTTCTAGCCTTTTCTGGCTTTTTTCTAGTGATTTTTCTTATGCTTTTTTCTTTATCTTTGGCCCTGTATAGTTATTGCAGCATAAAAAATATGTAATCTGGGTATGGATACAGATCAGAGGCCGCATGTTGTGATTCAGGATTATATGTAGATTATACTACATAGCCTTTCTCACTGATTTTCTTATGTTTATTTTAGCATGTTTATTGTTGGTTTGTTGGTACGGTGGTAGTTTCTAACATAAGTTTATAAGTAGACGCTTCATCGTAGTTGTCTGCTATTTCCTTTTGGCACTTCTGAGTGTGAGATGCACTCTAGGGTGTGCATTCATAATCAGAACACACATTCTATCTTCTTTTCATCACGTGGTAGGTGATTGGGACTCAGCACTATGTCGTTGTGTTGGAATTTATCACTGGGTGTGTAATGCAGAGACACTTTTTGAATCTTTTGATTGAGCATTTCATTTACTGTTTCTAATTTGTTTAGAGTTTGACTTGCTGGATGGAATCTCTCTTTCTACGTATTTTATTGAATATGGACAATATATTTGTGCCCTGAAGAAGGTGTGTGACCGTCTGGCCATATTACACCGAAACGTACGTTTGCACGTTTGGAGAAGATGAAAAGTCCAATTGCTTGATTGGCGAATTTGAAGTACTAGATGTCTACAACTGATAAAATTGAGGACTATACAGGGAGGAATCATTATATTAGCTCCCTGGAGAAGGGTTTGAACCAGTGACATACTTTAGCTAGTATAGGAAATCGTTCCAATGACAACGGATTCTATGGAATTGCAATTGGATGAACATTATTTTTCTGGAAATAATAATCAAGGTTGACACATGTAATGCATTAAATATTTTGCCACTGCAATTTATTGTTTTATTTTCTTTATGGTTGAATGGGGTATAAATGAGTATGAGTGTTGATCGTAAGAAAGCTGTCCAGTTTGTCTTAAAATGTTTGTTTATATAATTATATTTGTGATATTGTTTTTTTTTATTATTGTAATAAATAGATGTCTGTATTGTATAAAATATATATATTGATAGTTGCTTTTCAGGCTCAACGTTAACTTAATTATTGGTTGGATTCCTCTTAGAACCTTTATAGGAGGTGGGTTTTGCATTTCTACCCTCATGAAATGTCTTCCACCCCTTGGGGCAACTAGTGATTGAAACATGCTATCTAACTGTGAAACCAAGGGCTTTTCATCATGATAACTTTTCTTATTAATCTTGGCACTGACACTCCCCAGGAATAAACAGTGTTAACGGAGTGCCCGTAGCCAGTATTAACTTCACCCGTACACAGTCTACCTTCTTTTCTTGACCTACTCTAAAAGAACAGTGACCTGAGCTTTGGCAAATACCAGGCTACGAGGAGAAAAGATCTCAGGGAAAGAGCCCCACTTTTGGGAGCCCGCTGGGTATTGCAGCGCCCACCCAACGAGAATCTAGCCCGATGATGATGAATGCCATGTAGCTAGGTGAGAGATATTCCATCCTATGTACAGGACTCTCCTTGAAGAGTGGCAGGACACTGTTTCCACCAGTCTGACTGTTGGTGGTCAAGCAGAGCAGCACACCAAAATTACTTTGAAATTGATGAGACATCACCACAAAGCTGCAGTGCTGGCATTGGTTGGCTGCTGACAGAGATGCACTGTGATAGGTTGACCTTTGACAAAGCCATGCTGGGATTGGTTATTGTTCACTGGATTGTTTTGTGTGATTGATTTATTTAGGTTGTGATGGGTGCTGTGTTGAAAAAGCATAAGGTTTCAGTTGTGTCTTCTACTGAGGTTCAGAAATTACCTGCTGAAGAAGCTCCTTCTTATGAAATGACGATGGACATTGGGTTTCATATGTGAACCTGAAATTCTGAATGGCATGAATTAACTGCTTCTGATTAAAAACCTGCAGAGGGCACCTTCAACATTAGAAAGCTAGATTTCTTAAGAAAAAACATGAATGGTAGAAAGCCGTTACCTAGACCTACACAGTTTGAAGAGCTGATCAAATGGGCCTCGATGGCCGCAGAAGAGGAAAGAAAGAAAATGAGAAAGCAAGTGAAGGGCTAGATTAGATAATGGTTAGAAGACAAATGGGATCAACAGGAGGAATGCTGGTGGGAGGATATGATGGACAGTTTGAGAGTTCTTCTTGCAGTATTAAAAAAACTGAAGACAAAAAGAAATCTAATGAGGGAGAAACACATAATCACAATACAAATGAGGAGGATCCTTTTCTAAATGATCTTTTGAATTTCTGACCTCCTCCATATACTGATAGAGCACAGGGACAGGAAACTGGTCCTGGCCCTAATGGAGTACCTGATATGGGAGCAACAGGAGACATACAGTTGTGCAAATATAGAGTCCATCTACAAATGTGGTTGTGATTACAGCAGCAAGTGTCCCACCTGAGACTGCAGTGACAGTTTTGCAGAATACTAAATGGGATAACCAAGGGATTTCTCGAATTCAAATTGAATTACCTATTAATAGAGTGATGGTTGAGGAACCGTCGAAGGAGAGAGCTATTAATATGGGACTTTAAAAAAAATTACTTTGGAGAAATTTTAAGGGGGTCAATTGATTTGAACAGATTATTGACCTACAGTGTTGATGAGATGAGGTACCTGATTAAAGAAGCACCCAAATGTGCAAATGGAATGAAGCACACAATAAATTAGAAGAATTGGCTGGTGAACATGAGGATGAAATCAGCAAAATGAAAAATGTGAGAAAGAATTAGAAGATGGATTTGACTCATAATGAAATAAACAAATAAGGTTGATGACTTTACGAGCTCATATCAACAATTTGATTGATAAAGCAAGGGGATGGAGTGATTTGAAGAAATAGAAAGAAAAATGGAAGAGGGACAGCAAGCAAAAAGAAAACTAAAAAGCCAGAAACAGGGTAAAGGGTTCAGCTAGTGATCCGGGGACAGGAATAATTCTGGAGTTTCCATTAAGACTACATGGAGGGAACTTACCGCATGTGCCTTGGATGAGAGATGATCTTTAAGCTTTTTTTACGAATTTTCCACAAGAGGTCCATAGGTTAACCACAATTTCACAAAAGCTGTGGGCTGATTTGATTTCATTGTTTGAAATTGCAGTTCATAGACTCTTGTGGTCTGTGTGTAAGGTTGCTGTCACTTGGCCAACTGAAGAACTAGCTAGGATTGCTCCTACCAGTGCTCCTTCTGAGAAGGTAGCTAACAAATATATACAGGTGAGTGAACTTTTGAAAAAGAAGGTGCCTGAAAAGGGTATTAATTAGGCAAACATTTGGAGAACACCACAAGACCCAAAAGAGTCAGTGCATGCTTACTAAGAGAGGCTTGTGCAGATTTTTCAGAAATGTATAGGAGTCGAGGATCCAGAGAAAGATGCTGTCAGTGGTTTCCTTTCTGCTTTTGTTATGGATTTGCATCCAGAGCTTAGTAATCACATACAGAAAAGTGAAATGTGCTAGCAGACAAAGAGTATAGATTATATTTTGAAGCTGGCTAAATACTAAGGGGCAGATTTATTGAAATTGGCGCAACGCGGTGCTGCGCCAAAATTGACAACACCATGCTGCATCACTTTAGAAATGCAGGGATGCGTTGTATTTAACTGAAAATGGCGCACCCCTGGGTTTCCCCCTGCGCTGGTGCTAAATGTAGCTGTCAGCGCCAACGCAGGCATCTTGCACCATTGTGCAAGGATGTCTGTGTTGATGGGTGTGATTGTTTATGTGCGGGAAGGTGTCCCTTCCTGCACATAAACAATCACTAATGGCGCTTTGGCAATTCAGTGCGTGCTGCGCAATGCAGCACACACAGAAGTGCCAAAGCGTCATTTTCAAATGATTGTTTATGTGCAGGAAGGGACATCTTCCTGCACATAAACAATAATTTCTGGCATTTTGCTTTTTCTATGCATGTTGCAGAATGCAGTACGCATAGAAAAAGCAAAAAACAAGGAGGAAAAAAAGTATTCCTCCTTGTTGCGCCCTGCTAACGCCACCCCTGGGGATGGTGTAAGATTTTGGCATTGCCTCAGGTTTACGTAATGTCATAACGCAACATAGGCAGCGTCAAAACACAATGGGTGTTGCTGTGGCATGCCCACAGCAACACCCATTGCATGTCCCTTCCACGCACAGTGCTGCGTGGGAATGGGCCTTATTTACAAGGTGGCGTTAAGCCACAAAATGTGGCTTAACGCCACCTTGTAAATATGGCGCTGTGCTTAGCGCCACAGGAGCGTCACTTTTTGTGACGCTCCTGTGGCACTAGGGCTGTATTTATACGGCCATAAATACAGTAGTGATTAGTTTCATGCAAAGCACAATAGATTTAAGGAGAATCTCATAGTTGCCCAGGCAAATCAATTTGAGAGGAGTTCCTGGAATCATTTAATGAGTTCAGATTTGGGTTAGATGCAATCTGGAAATGTTGGAATGAATGGATTGACTCAGATGCAAGGTGGGAGAATAGGAAATGAGGAATGCAAATGCAAAGAAGTGAAAGAGGAGGATTGACAATTATGAAATTAATGTTAATGTTGAAATGTTGAAGAAGAACACAGCTTGTAACTTCTGTGGTATAACTAGGTACTGGAAATGGGAATGTAGTCGACATTCTGATTAGATTCAGAATGAATTTGTTACTCAGATCCAGAAAAATACATTCTCAATAGTCCCAACCGACTTCTATGCAGAGTGTGTAGGATCAGAAACAGTTTTGCATGACATTGCCTTCAGCTCCAGTGTTGCAGCAAAACACTATAAACAAAATGCCATGCAGTCCAAGGTACCAACAGAATCCATTGATTCTTAATCATGAATTTCTCCGTATGCTTCAGGAAAAGTTTCACAATGCGAGTGCCTGGGGAGGGGGGGAGGATTGCCTAGTTGTAGTCGTTCTGGATGTAGCCCAAAGTGGCCAATACATTGACAGTGAAGTCAATGGCTTACACTGTTTCATTTTCAATTGATACAGGAGCTAATCATTCTACAGTTGATTCTGTGGAAGTCCCAAACCTACTCCTCTTGAGAAGAGAAGTCCATGTTGCAGGGATCAGTATTAAAAAATGGTTAATCACATTACATCAGAATTCTTAGTTCAAATAGGGCAAATGGGAAACAAACATCAGTTTATTTTGTGTGATTCAAATCCTGTAAATTTGATGGACAGAGACTTGCTTTGCAAAATAAATGATGTGATTTACTGTACACCAAATGGTGTTGCGATTGAATCTGAAGATGAAGATTTAGGGGGTCATTCCGACCCTGGCGGTCCATGACCGCCAGGGCCGGGGACCGCGGAATCACCGCCAACAGGCTGGCGGTGCTTCCAGGGCCATTCTGACCGCGGTCAGAAAAGGGCAACCGGCCGGTTTACCCCTGGCCCAAGGAATCCGCCATGGCGGCGCTGCTTGCAGCACCGCCATGGGGATTCCGACCCCCTTCTCGCCATCCTGGTCCTGGCGGTAAATACCGCCAGGAACAGGATGGCGGGAACGGGTGTCGTGGGGCCCCTTGGGGCCCCTGCACTTCCCATGCCACTGGCATGGGCAGTGCAGGGGCCCCCTCACAGGCCCCATAATGATTTTCAGTGTCTGCAAAGCAGACACTGAGAATCGCGACGGGTGCCACTGCACCCGTCGCACACCAGCAACTCCGCCGGCTCCATTCGGAGCCGGCTTCATCGTTGCTGGGGCTTTCCCGCTGGGCCGGCGGGCGGCCTTTTGGCGGTTGGAATGACCGCCTTAGTGTTTAAAATTAAATAACAAGACTAGACCTGGGTGAAGTTCGTGGAGATCTGCTACAGGGACCTCCACAAAGTGCCGAAAATACTTTGCTGGGCTACGCGGAGTTCCACCAATGGCAGAGTTTGAGTAAATTGCGCTGTTCGCACTGATTTGTAGTGCTGGAGTTTCTCCCATGCTGTAAAATCAACACGAATGGCATCACGTGGAGCGCCAGAGGGCACTAACTTCTTCCTGCTGCTCAAAAAGATTTTTTACTCAAGCGGCAACTTTCTCAAACCGAGCAGCAGCTTTCTCATTGCAGGCAGTCACGGCCTACTGTGACCGCTCGTGTTCAGAAATCTTGCTCGTGCTCGCCAACCTTAGGATTTTTCTTGCTCGCCAACTTAACATTGGCAAGAGAAAAAAACTCCGCTCAGCATTACTTTGCGTAGTTTTTCAGAACTCCGCACTCTGTGCAGATCGCAAAGTGGGGAAAACTCTGCTGGCAGAGCGGAATTCTTCACCTACCCCTACACAAGGCTCAAGGGCCCAGTTGTTTGCAGCATTGACAAAGGATGACGTTCGTCTTGATTTAAGACATGCTGTCAAGGAAGAGGTATATGATTTTTCTGGAAAAAAGATGTTGATAAAAAGTGAAGAACCAGTTAAGATTAGAGCAATGGCTTGCACAGTTTTCCACAGAATGAAACAGTATAAACTTTCAAAAGAGGCAGAAGAGAGAATGAAACCTCTCATTAAAAAAAATGATTGAACAGGGAATTCTTCTGGAAGTACTTGGTAGTCTTTTCATCTCTCCTGTGATGAGCATAAGGAAACCAAGTGGGCACTTTGTTGAATTTTTTTTTTAATCTACCAAAATTGCCATCCCACGAGGTCCAGTGGTACCAAATCCAGCAGTAATTTTGTTCCAAATGTCATCAGATGCAGAATGGTATACAGTCATTGACTTATGACAAGCGTTCTTCTCTATTTCTCTCCACAAGGAGATTCAATTTTTATTTGCATTTCAATTCCAAAATAGAGTTCTCGTTTGGTTTATAATTCCACAAAGGTATATTGAAAATCCTTCAATCTTTAGACAAACCTTGAAGAAAGAACTAGAAAATTTGAGGTTGCCCTTCACCTCATTCTTGGTGCAGTATATTGATGACCTGTTGGTTGCATCAAAGATGAAGGAGGTCTGTAGACTTGACACACTTGCCTTAGTGAACTGAATCATCTAGCTGACAGTGTTCACAAGGTTTCCCAAATAAAGACGTTGTACTGTAAAACAAAGTCATTTAACTTGGTTACCCCAATGAAAAAGGTGCAAGTAAAGTCTCAAAAGAATGTGTTTCTGCAGTTCTGAAAATGAATGCCCCTACCATCAAAAGGGAGATGAGGATGATCCTAGTAATTGTTGACTACTGTTATCAGTAGATTCCAAACTTTTCATTGATTGCAAAACCTTTGTTAAGGTCGACTCCCAATGACAGGACCAGGTGCCATTTGACAAAGAATGTGGGAGGACGTTTATGTAAAGCACCAGCCCCTTGGAATGCCTGGCAATAATTTGAATTTCTTTATGTACTGCCAAGAAAAAAGGTGGGTGTGCGTTACCCATTAATACCCAGAGATATGATGGGATTATGAAACAGGTTGCTTACCTTTGAGCAGTAATGGATACAATAGCTATAAATCACCCCAGTTGTTTGAATTTGGTTGCAGCTGTTTGTGTTGACATTGAACAAATGAAGGAATAGTAATGGGCGATACTTTAATTGTATATGCCCCACACTCAGTTGAGATCCTATTGACATGTACACAAACTCAGCATTTGACAGACAGCAGACTGACCAGATATGAGCAAAGTCATACTGGCAGCAGAGAACATCCTAATTAGGAGTAGGAAGTCACTCAATCCAGCAATGTTATTTCTGATTCCAGACAAAGATTGTTAAGAAAGTGATAATGGTGATGATGATAACTATGAACAGGTGCATGACTCCATAGCAGTTACTGAATTGTGTACCAAACTAGGACCAGATATTTAAGAAACTCCTCTAGAGTTGACTGATCTGACTTTATTTGTTGATTGTACCTGTTTGAGAGACTAATATGGAGCATCGAAGGCTGCTAATGCAGTATGTTCCAGTCCTGAAATTCTTGAAGAATCCTATCTGCTGAATGTAACTTAACACAAGTGGTGGAACTGGTTGCATTGACAAGAGCTTGTTGCTTGTCAGAAAATTTGAATGTGATGATTTATACAGACAGCCAGGATAGTTTTGGCGTGGTACATGATTTCGTTCAACTGTAGTCACAAAGGGGTTTTATGACATCTTCTGAAGCTCCCATTAAGAACGCTCTCTATATACTTGATTTGTTGAAAGCAATATACCAGGCAAAAGAGATTGCTGCTGTCAAGTTTACTGCTCATAAGGACGGAAAGGATTTGGCTACTCTTGGTAACAACTATGCGGCTCAAGTAGCCAAATGTTGTGTACTCGAAAATGAAACAGTAGTTCAAAAAACTGAGCAGTCAGATGAATCAAGTATAAGGGCCATGCAAATTTAGAATATGATAATTGTTTCTTATAAGTTCAAATCAAACTTCTCTAAGAGAGTTGAGAGATCTTCAGGAGGAAATGACAGAAAATGAGAAAAAGAGACAAGAAAAATGAATAAGTTCTAAAAAGAGAATTATGAAGATTTGTGTGTTACTCCTGAACATAAGTATGTACTACCCAATGCGATGTTGTATCCCATGCCTAGATACATCTAGGGACAACCACATTGAGAGAGTGATGCTATGGTCAGGACCTTTAGAAAATATTGGGGAATTCAAATTTCTGTTCTAGATGTCTAGTGTGTCAGACAAATTATCAGGACAAACGAACAATAACTGTTATGAACCATGCTAACAAATCTGAAAGCCCATTAACAAAACTCCATGCAGATGTTGGGGTAATGCTAGATTGCAATAAACTGACATATATCCTTGTAACTGTTTGTTTTCTAAATGGGTTGAGGCTTATTCCACCCAGAGATCAGACATCTGCCAAACTTTTGCTGCAGGAATTGGTTCCGCGTTTCGGATTCCAACTTCTCTTGAGACGGATATTCTGAAAATTACATTTTGCAATTAAATGTAAAGCTCTTTAGGTTCATCAGAGGTTCAGCTGTAGAGTTCCTCAATCTTCCGGAGTGGTTAAGAGGATAAATGAAACTCTCAGGAACAAACTGGCCAAAGCCAATGCTGGGAATATTGTTGTGAACCTCACTGGCAGATTAAAGATGTGTGGTGTTATTAGTCCACGGTTTGATGTGCAACTGAAGAATGTGGAAAAGTGGCAGAACAATCTGTTGCCATCCCGTCAGTTTAGAAACATTGTTCTCACAACGACAGCTGGCATTATGGACCACGAAGAAGCTAGGCAAAAACATACAAAAGGCAGTATCCTGGGATTATTTTTCTAGAATGTAAAAAGGCAGACAAATAAATTGTAAAACAGAAAAAAACAAGAGGAGTCAAAGATCTTCAGTGTATATGAATTGTTGCCAATATACGTTTGAAAGTGAACTGGATAGTGAATCAGAAGTGGAAGAACCACCTTGAAAGTTTTGAAGGGATGTAAATATTAAGATAAAAGTGAGAGTTCTTGGTTAAACACATGAAGAAAAGGTGTGTTGAGAGCACAAAACATTTATTTTAAATATTGTTTGAATTATTGCTTTTAAAGAACTAAGAAGAAAAGAAGAAACCTATTATTGCATTAAAGAAATGTTGTTGATTTAAACATTTTTGAGCCTAACAATAATTTTGTTTTAGTCTCAATAGAAAATGGAGTACAGCTGATGCTGTGAAATTCTTAGTTTAATTGTCATAGTAATAATACTAATAGCTTTAGTTGGTCTGTTATGGTGCCTAGTATCCCCAGTGGGATATGTCTCCACAAGAGTTGAATGAGCTAGAGTACAATATTAAGTGACACATAACACACTGTCATGAAGGAAAAGTTTAGATACTGGATTATAAAGTAACATATACGCTAAAATGATAAAAGAATATTCTGAAATAATGAAAGTTAAAATTTGTTTTATATGTACTTTTCTTCCTTCCTCTGTAGGTGAGGGTTCCACTTATTCACAACTTCCCATTTTGTACAATTTGTTGTGCACGGTGTTTGTTAGTATACTTAATAATAACACATTTTTGTCTCCTTACTTGTCGGATGTCAATGTGTTGTTGGAGAATTTGATTATATTAGAGAATATAGAATCTAACAATGATGTTCAATATGCTAAATTTCTGAAAATGATTGCTCAAATTAAGCATGAAAATCTGTCTACTAAACATAGGTGTGTGGTTTGAGTGAAGGGGAGCAGGAGTTCATTAAGGAATATGAAGAAGGGTAAAGACAGTGAGAGACTGGAGAGATGAATAGGCAATAGGAGAACAAATTAAAGAAAGAGAATTTAATTGTCAAACCTATATCCTAGACTTAGAATAAAAAAAGAAAGAAGATACGAAATGTTTATGGTTCGTCATGGATATTCAGAAGGTAGCAAGGCTGAATATGTAAGCAAGAGTGAGTGTGAAAGAAGTTAGGTTGTAGCTGTGATTATTTGATTGGTGGAGAGCCAATTTTAAGAGGAATTTAATATGTGTGTAATAAGACTGTTCATTTCGGTTTGCCACATAATTAGATTTGATCATGTTATCTTGTTTTAGTGTTCCGTAGAGTCTATCATATGAGATAAACAGATAATACAGTTGGTTTGAAAAGAGTGAAATGTGGATTTGGACAATTAGTTTTAGATATATTAGGTGCTGTTATCCCTCAAACAGGAATGGTGGTGAATGATGTGAAAATTAGAGATTTATCAGAATTAACGGACAGACTAGCTGTAAGTAAAGCTGGAGCTCTAATTCAAATTAATACAGAACTCATTGCTAGTAGAGCCGTGGTAAGGCAGAACTGCTTAGCGAAAGATATCATTCTTGCAAAGGAAGGTGATGTCTACAAGGTACTAAAAGTTAAGAGAATGCTGAACTTTCATTCTTGATAATAATACTAATATTATCTTTTATATAACAAATGTGTCTAACAACACTTTTGAACTTCAATATTTAAAAGAGGATGGCTTGAGGGAAACTATAGGTCACTGGATTAGGTAAAGAGGGAAGGTTTTTAGTAAGGTTACTGGAGTGATTGATAACTTGGCTGGAAGAACTATACGTGTTACACTTACCCCTGTAACAATAATCATATGTGCAATTGTTGTGTTTCTCTTACTAAAATTCCCTGGGTGTTTAATTAAAAATTGTGGGCATAAAAGTGAGAGAAAATCATCAAAGAGGAAACATGATCATGTCTACAGCCAGTTTAAGAAAATGGGGAATTACAGAAAGAAACAGAAAGTGATGAAGAGTGAATAGATTCCAGATTAATAAAGATGTATAGTGATTATAAAATATTCTGAGGGAGGATTTGTGGAAAAGTTGTTTCTGGTTTATATTTTTGGGCATTAATAATAATGTGTACCATACGTTTTCGCACACGATTTTACATATACAGACTGAATTAACAAAATTGCAATTGAAACAAATTTCTTAAGATGTACAGAGATGAAGTTAATAATGTGTTTAGTTAGGCCTTATATCTCTGTAAAATTAAATTTTTGAACGAGATAAAAGCTATCTCTGTCACTCACCATGCTCCTCCCCTGACCCCCATCCCTGTGCACTCCTCCCAAAGGCTTCATAGAACACAGACAAAATGATGTCATGATTGTTTATTTCCACTACTGTTGTTGTCCTGCTCACTCTGAATATTTCATGGTGCAAATGTAATATTGATACATGTTCCAATGTCTTCCATTCTTTCACTAGTCCTATACATTCAGAAAAAGTATATTTGTTAAAAGTTTCATATTTGCTCAAACATCTCTGGACGACATTAGCACAGAAGATGTTAAATGACTATTAGAAAAAAATGGGAGAGTGCTATATGTGTTGAGGTAATGACGTTTATTTTTCTTTTGATCTGATTTGTTAAGGAAATTATACTTTTGCTCACACCATAATGAATCTGCAATAATGCTAATTTTCTATGCAAGAATTGGAGGATGAGCCAGAATTTTTGACAAGATTCATTTGTTCTGCTAGTGTTGTTGTCTGCTTTCTTAATGATTTTGCTGCCCACTGGAAATTATAATATTTGCTGAGTTTTTACATACTTTGTATAACTTTGCTTCTGAGAGATTTAATGGCATGCATTTATTTTGTGGCACTCAAGTCAATTTTTTTGTAATAAAATCCTTTAACTTTTTGTTGATGTAAAACTCAGTGCTTGAGGAGGTCCATTTACTTAATGTGCTGTATTACTCCGCTAATTGGATGTTCAGTGATGTGCCTTTACGCGGGGACACATTGCCTCATGAAATTGAGGTATAACACAATTTCAGAAACATTAAACTGTGGGACAACCAAATGAGGTAAATGTTAGGGTGTGTAAATTTTGGAGTATGGATCTGCTCCCACACCAGCCTGGCCAACCAGGTGACAAGTTGGTGGCTGGCTGAACCAGGTGAACGGTCGCTGGCTGGCCAACCAGAAGATCGGCAGGCTGGCCGGAGCAACTAACTCTGACTTGAGTCCCCCTCCCCAATTTCTGGAAGCCCTCACTTCTGGGGACATAAAATTCAAAGAAAAATGGCATCTCCAACAGGCTCCAGAGGACAGAGGGTTGTCTGGGAGTTTAACCCTTTTCAGCTTTCCCAGGCTCAGGCACCAGAAAGGTGGTAGTCACCAGCCTGGGGCACCCTTAGCTGAAGGACTGTGGTAACAGTCCCTCCACAGGGCACAGTAGCTACAGACTGGGGACATGATAGGCCAGGGCACCATATTTAAAGTGCCCCCCATTAGCAAATAAGATAGTGAAATAACAGTGGCCCACATTTGCACATCAGGGCAGCTTTTAACTTATAAAGACAAGCTGTATAGATGTTGTGCAAGGCATAGGAGAGACAGCATGCAATTGGCCTTGCTGCAGACAATGTCTGTTGTAATATCAGGGAAATCAACAGTAAAAAATAGCTCACAAGACCATACAACAGGCCTGCAAACAGACATAAAACAGTCCATACACTCACCTGTGAGTTCAGCCCTTCGGGCACTTTCATATTGCCCTACAGACCAGTCTGACCATATGCTTATGATTTGTTTACTCACTACTGCCCTTAACTACCTATCCACAACCTCAATCCATTCGTCCCTCCTTTTCCTATTCCTAGGTACTGTTTCCCACTGTGCTTTTGGCCTGGCCCCTTATGACCTTTTTCCTGTTTTTATTCTCATTGCACTGGTTGCATAGTCATGGTAGATAGATTACCACAGCCAGTTTTTACTCACATCTATCCTGTGTTGTTAAATGAATTATTTTAATTTACTGTAGTTTCTTTGTGATATATTAAAAATAATATTAATCAGGTATTATCATTAATGGGTTAAGTGTTTCAATAGAAGGCAATACACATGGTATTAACAAAGACTTTCACACAGTTTTTTGTGGTCTCTGCTGACTCTTATGGGGTGTACCCCTTTTGGCTCAAATGGCTGCTTGAATCTAGGTTACACCAATGTTATCTTGAAAGCTATCTTCTTCCTGGTCCTCATAAGATTCTGGAACCTACAGGTTTGACAAAGATGCTCATCTAATTAAAATGCCTATGACCTAATTGATATTATTTTTAATGCACCACAAATAAACTCGAGTAAATGCATGAGTTTTTCCCCTTGAGAGCACATGCTTAATCCCAAAAAACAGCAATATCAGTGGATTAACCAGTGGGTAACTGGAGCAGCCTGCTACTCACCGTAAAGTGCTCAACACCTTGCCAGGGGGCTATGAATACAGGTTCACACATCCTATGTATAAGTATAATATACTAGAGAAAACAATGTCCATATGTTGCAGATAGTGCTGCCGATGGTGGCAAACTGGAAGGCACCCAACCACCTCGGTGCAGTTGTGTCGGATGAAGGATCAATCAACACGTAGAGGTCAAATATTGTTGTACCAAGGCACTCAACAATAGTCATAAAGGTCCATTCCTTGTTGTGTTGTGGCAATCACAGTTCAAACCATAGGTAAGTGTATGTAAATATTTTATTCATCCAATGCATCATGAATCCAGAGATACAACAGCCAACATGTTTTGTCAACAAGACTTTCTCAAGGCTGTAAAACTGAACACACAAGAGAGGAATACAATCAAGTCACTGAACGATAAACAGGGAATCTACTAATCGTGAATTACCAAGTCCAAAACCGTGCCAGGCAAATTCATAATAGTGTCTGTGCTAAAATGCAATAAATACTGAATGCTTACATCCACATGTGTAATAAAGCAGAAGTAGAAGATGCCCCGACTCGATAGACCCAACACCCAAATCACACTAAGCAACCACCACAGGGTGAAGTGAGACATGAGTAAAGGAATGCAATCTATAAACAACCTCAAGTGAGGACCTCCTAGGAAGATGGTGAAGAGGTGAGACAAAATAAAACCTAGGTAAAAGAATATAAAAACAAACATACCCCGCAAGTAAATATAGTCAAATGTTACAAAAATGTTGGAGGTTCAAAAGTTCGAGAACCAACATAGTTCTTTGATTGTAGATGCCAAATCCTGAGATATTATATGAAACAACTGATTGCCACAACAGAACAAGGAATGGACCTTTATGACTGTTGTTGAGTGCCTTGGTACAACAATATGTGACCTCACGAGGGGTAGTAAGAGCTATATAAAACATGCCTACAGCTAGCAGGATATGGAAGTTATCTCAGCACTTGTGGAAATGGCTTGAATTTGTGCATAAGAAGGCTTTTCACAACAGTCTGGAGGCCACTTCGCATAGCGTTAGTTTCATATAGTCGGACAATACAAAATATAAATAAAATGCAACAAGAAATGTATAAAAGTTATTTCACTTTATTTATTTTTTTAATGAAAGAACACTTCTCAATAAAAACAATTAGGTGGCACCAAAAAAAAAGAAAACAAGAGAACTTCTCTCTTTTTTTAGAAAAAAAAACATCGTCCTTTTTTTCTTTTTTTGCCCAGACCCTTGTTCCGTCTGAGATTTTCACCCATAGATCACAGCACCACGACATGAACACGGGTGCCACGTAGACCCGGGGGAGGGCTTTGCCTCAAGGGCATCCGATCGGCTAGTCAGAGGTCGCACTACCTCTGTATTCCTTTCCCTTCCCCCACCCACCTGTTTTCCTGTTAACCTGCACCCCTTTCCCCCATTTTTCAGAGAAGACGTTTAAAACGGTTGGCATCTAAGGGTTTAGGGGTAGAGGGGACAATGCTGGTGTCATGTGTGGTAGAAACTGGCTTAGAAATCGAGTTTTTCGTAAACAGTTAAGATGGCCACCGCCACCCCAGGAGCAGAGGTATAAGTAAGTGCTTCTGCCGTTTACCAGGGAGGATCTACTCCGTGTTTGAAAGGGGTAGGTGGGGAGTTATGTTAGGAGCCCATGTGAATTATTTGTTGTAAAGTAATGTGCTATGTTGGGGTTGCCTCTTCACCCCCCATCAGATACATTAAAGACTACTCTCCGCTGCACGGTGTCAGCAAGCATCCAAATGTGAACAGTTTATAAATATCTAAATATATATATATACAGATATGTATATACAGTATATATATTTGACTTAAAATGTTTTTGGGGGCGAGGAGTCATGGACCCTGGTTCCTTAGACACTGGCCCTCCTTGTCTTCTGCACTCAGACCGAACGGGCCCCCCTACGATCGCGCACCCGGCGTGACAGTCAGACAAATAGCAAAAACGGGCAAAGGAATGAATAAAGGAGGAAGTAAGAAAAAACAAGTCTTACATCGATTTGTACAAAGGAAATGCGAAAAAAAGATATTTACAAAATAATTCTTTTTCCCCCTCTTGATTCTGCCGAACAGCTTTAACCTGTGACCTTTAACTTTTCCACTAGGTGGGCTGCAGTTCCTAAATTTTGAAAGTATTTTCTAGTTTGTTTTTTTGTTTGCATCAGTGCCTGGGTAAGATTTTGCCATGTACCTCCCAAACTATAGCTCCACCTGCTCAACCCCATTTGTTATAAGATGTCATCTTTTTTTGGCAGCTTGGAGTGGTTCGACCTCCTTTGTATCACCATAGTGTCAATCATTTACGACTTTCTTTGTTCTTTTGCTCATGGGACATCGCCAGTGCATGTGTCATTGAGCAAACATTGACCAGGCTCCCAGATTGTACCTAGCTGTCCTGAAAGTGCTAGGTTTGACTAGAAGATGCGGGAGTGGAGACTGGAGATCATTCTAGAAGGTGAACACACAGCTCTTACACATTCAAAATCCACTTTGTGTTGGTGTTCGAACGTTTTTGAGACACCACTCAGTAAAGAGTAAACAGTGTGTCAGAAGTGCCACATCACGTTTAACCTGGGTCTGTATTTTCAGGAAGTACCTGGGTAAGACATGGTGAAGATATTTCAAACACCAGGGGTGTAAATACCAGAGAGGAGGTAGTGTATTCCAACTGAGCACTGTCTCCAACCAAAATAAGAACTCATGAAGTAAAGTGTGGAACGTGCTCAGGATTGACATCAGGGCGCGGGTTTATTAAATCATCTTGTTAAAGGTGTTCTGCATATTTCCACGCTGGTCCCCACCCCTATACTTCTTCCCTTCACCAGCAAACAGTGCTTTAAATGGGCAGGTGCTATCAGGTAGTAAGGACCTGCATTTCTTTAATATGGAAGGGACAGTACCATGTTTTAATGGGAGAGTACCCACACTTCTAAGCAGCAAACAGGTACTCTGGGACAATGAGTACCTGCCAGGGTGCCAGGGGCGGCTCCGTTAGGGCGCAAGAACGTGACCTCCCCAAGCAGCTGCAAAACCTTTTCAAGAAACGATAATAAACTCTGTTTATTATCGATTTCTTGAAAAGGGGTGAGACATTGGTGGTGACGAGCACTTGAGGAGAGTGCACAGAGCACTCCCCTCAGAACACGTGTGTTTGGCCGGCCGTCTCGGGCCAGTCAAACACACATGCGCAGTAGGCTCTCTCCAGTCCAGCAATATAGTTGCCGGGCTTGAGAGAGAGCCTGCATAGGCTCCCAGTCTGCCTGGGAGCGCCCTGGCTGGGCACTCCCAGCCAATCCTGACACTACTTTGAGCAGCGTCAGGATTGGCCACAGGGCAGGAAGGAGCCTACGCCTACAGCTATGAGGGACAGAGGAGCAGCACACCCCTTCTGGTTGTTGTGAGCCGCTACTGGTACCTGCACTTCTATATTTCAATTTAAAGCACTGGCACCAAACCTAAAATGTTTTCCCATCCAAGCCACAAACATTTGATAAATTCCTACTTCCACATTTTTTCTGACTCCTTGCACATCTTAGACCTTTGTGGCCTGATATTTTGTGCCACGCCTCTTATATGACAGCAGCCAGCGAGGCTGTATCAGGAGCTTCCATAAGAAACACTCCCAACTTGAGATAACATTTCCAAAAGAACATAATAGAAGTTTCACTGAATTCTGGCTTGAAAGCCTTGCATGAGGAAGGGTGTTCACAGTGTATGTGGTGTTTTGGGAAGGTTACACTGCTGTTTTAGGCTGCGTGCCCCCCGTCTCCATGGAGACTCTATCTAACCTTGTTACAAATAGCTAAAAAACTTTGAGATTTACTTGAAACTGCAGTCAGTCTGAGCGTTCCTGAATATTAGGGCATCTCATTGGTAGGTTTAGAATCTCCCTGAATCTGATTTGTTACCCAAAAGCTCCCTGAAGTAGATACATACTTACATAAAGTCCATATTCACTCGAGTTGGATGACAATGTTACCAAATCTAGTTAAACAGGGATGGTAGACTGAGAAAATGGATTAAAGGAATTTTGCATTATAGCTACTAATCACTCTGCTCCACTTTCCTAGGTTTAGACAACTGACCCTCCAAATTGCATGACACTCATCTGAAATGTGCACTTAAAACTAAATACTGCCATCTGCCCATCCTTCACTGTTCCGAGTCAAAATTTCTGTGAAAGTTGGAAAAATCCCAGAAAAATAGCTCCCAAAACTACTTGCTTAACACACAACCAAAAGCCGAATTTGAAATTATTATTGCACAGTCGCAACTAATGTATTCCTCGTCTAACTACCTCTATTGTGAATGATGAACAGTTAAGTGTCCTATGTTTAACGCCTCTGTACAACAACCCATGGCATTGTGTGGCTCTCATGCTTTGTATTTATTGGCCCTTACTCTCAAACGATTGACTTCTGAGACGATTTATCTGTTGTCAGCACATGAAATGGCAAGAATTAACAAAAGGAATCAGTGACTCCCACTGTAAGAGTGACATTTCACATCAAGGGTCCAGGAATCTCGAAATGGGCAGCAAAACCATTACAGTACTCCAACTTTTGTGGAAGACGTATAGGCCAATGAGAAATCATGACGGGGCCTGCCGTGGCCTGAATTACCTTGTTTGGCCAATAAAAATCCGGGCAGTTGTATAAATGACTCAATGGCTTCAACTGATCGTACAACCTTAGTTTAGAGTTATTATAACTTTGTATCCATATGAAAGCTGGTTTATATTGCTTTTTGTTTGTGGGTTTTGAGAGTCTGAAGTGATGCCCACGGTGCTGGCAGACATTTTTTCATCACAGCAGCAGATTTGTGGTTCGCACTATCAACAGAAGATGATATCATTGACCCAACTGAGGTTTGGACTATTCAGAGCAGTTCACTGTTTTATTTGGGGATTGAGACTGAAATGATCAAATCAGATTAAATGCATTTAGCAGATGTGCATAGTGTGGTGGGAGAGGATGGAAAACTATATACACGAGATGAGAACTTTAATGAAAACCACAGCTGGTACATCCCAAACCATTCATTTATTAAGTCTAGGCCAAGGAGAGAACTTGCCGAGATGAGAAGTGAAGTCTTATGAATAGGGTACCTTCATGGGACCCTCTTTTTGCAAACATGCATGCAACCAGCTTTGGTCTGTAGGAACAGCAACCAGAACACAATAATTAAATTTGACAACAGCCAAACTGGATTGGCAAGCTTTTGGCCTGAAGAGGCGCACTGGGTGGGAATTTGTTATCTTTGGATCAATTTACCTGAAGTTACAGTCTCGGCTGGACTCTGGAGAGCTTTATGAGGCAGGAATTTGAGAGCTCTTATTAGCCACAAATATCATAAGACTTCAGAACTATGTACACACCATTTAATGGCATTACTGTGCTTGGAGTGTCTCAAGAACTCTCATGACATCACTTACTATGGCAGAGTCCCAGCTGAAGTATCCCCTGCCTTGGAAATCACTGGGATGCAGAGTCAGGCCAATTGATACCTATTTTGAATATCACCAGTCTTGGTCTAATAGAAAGTGAGCAAGCTAGTTCACAATGCCCTACTATAAAGCAACAGTGGTTTAATCCCTAACTCCCCCTGATAAAATAGATTTCAGTAAGAAGGTGGGGAGTTAGCAAAGAGGAGACACCTCATCATTCAAGCTGGGAAATATGCCATGCAAAATTCTACTTGGTAGTGCATTCCGCGCACGTCTGCCCTACTGGTAAAAGTATCCAGCAGACTGCTCTTAGAGTGCCGCTGAGTGCATGTGGGTTTGGACGAGATGCGGCCAAAATTGAAAAGTACAAAGCCCCAGCTTCATTGAGTTTATCTGGTTTGAGCTCCGATGTGTCCACAGTAACCAAAAGATTGTCTCTTGAAAGCATCAAAGCTCAGCATGCAAAGGGGACTGCAGAAACATCGGCATCGAAACAGATTGAGGGGGAGAGACGGCAGCCCTTCTGAGGTCCTTGCTAAGCAAGGTGGCTTTAGTATAGGTGGCAGCCCTTAAGTGATTGGTCGAGGGCAACTATTTTGTGGAATCTGTTTCAGACAGAAAGTGATATCATCACAGGTGAAAGGTCCCTTGAGGTTCCATGGTGGGACTTTCTCTTCCCCCACCTCCCCCACAATGACATCAGTGTGGCTATGTGGGGACTGCCTGACACTATGATGAGGGCAGGGGGATGTACATTTTGAGGTGCCCTCAGACAGGAAGTGATGGTGCTCCAAGGTGATGGATCCCATAAGGTTAAGTGATGGGACACCACATCATCACAGTGGCTACGCTGGCACTGCCTGCCACTTGCATGACACCCAAGAGCCCTCTCCCTTCTCCTTGGGCCGCACCCTCATCTGTTGTTCCATTGTAAAAAAAAAAAAAAACAGCTAGTCCTCCTCAGCTTACTGCTGCGTGACCGCTCTAAGACACTTGAACAGAACCCTACCAAGTCCCCAGTATGGTAAGCACGTAATTGTCAGTTTCGTTTAAATACACCTCAAAGTTAATGTACTGTACACAGAAAAATAACCCTAAAAAATGTACATTGTTAAGAAAATTCCAAATGCAATACCTTTATGTATACCAACAAAACGTATGGTAAGCCACCCAGGTTTTTTGGGATGGGTGGGTTACTAGATTTTCCACTCCCTCTGATCCCGATACCACCCCCACCCCCTGTACTCCCTCCCATTACAATCACAATGGCTTATGAAAATACAAAATAACAGGTACCCGCTCAAAGTTTAGGAGCTGGAATACCTTTAACCAAACAACCTGAAATTCTAGGCCTTTCCGCACACCAATTCTGTACCCTTTTTTTCACCATTTTGTTCTTATTTAAGCTTAAAAAGTAAAGAATTAAGGTGGGCAGCCTGCGGAAAAAAGCAAAAAAAGCAATCAACAAGTGCCTTAAAAAACAAGGCCTTCACGGCTGTTGGGCCTACATATCTCCTAATGGAGACCTTCTCTCCCCCTTTCCCCAGTGTCTCTCAATTTCCATTCCCACTCAGAAATACAGCAAGCAGTTGAAACCAGTGGTTGCTCATGAAGCCCATCACCCTCCCTCCTCCTATCGCCTGCAATCTACCAGAGATGCCGCCACTCTTCAAAAAGCGGTTCGCAGATTGAAGGAGAAGTCAATGTCTTTTCTTATTTCGCTGCTGCAGAGGGAAAGGCTCTCCTCCATTTTGTATGATGCCCGCTCAAACGCCTGAAGTTGTGTGTGCCGAAGTCGGGGGCACTTCCTCCCACTGAGGGTTCCTCCACGCACTTCTTCCCTGCCACTGCCTTGAATTTGAAGTCTGTGTTCCCTGTATTTCCTGTTATTGGCACTGCCTTAAAATCCACACTTCAACCACTGTGCGCTTCTCTGGGGCGCTGACGTCTGTAAGTCAAACCACCTGTGATTAACAAGAGGGGTTGCTTCCCCTTGTCCCTTCACTCAATTTTTTCCCAGCATTGTATTAAATAACTATTTTTTTAAAAAATGTTTTTTTTGGGAAGAATTCCTTGAAAAATATGTACTCTTTGTTCTCCCATTTTTTCCCCCACTGCCCTCCCACTTCCCCGCTTACACACATCTATCAGCTATTTTCCCTCATTTTTCCTGTCAAAACAGAAACAAAACAAAACAACAGAAAAATGTAATTTGGGTGTTCTCCTCTTCCCCTCCCAAGTTGTTTTTACTTGCCCAGCTGGATCATCAACTAGGTCAACCTTTAAGCAACAGTAGCAGAGAGGTCATAGGTCGTAGCACAAGGGAGAGGAAGGAAGAGAGGGCGATGCTCATGGCTGACTTCGCTGTAACCCCCACAAACTCTGATAATTCAAAATCAGTGTGACAGAGCATCAGGAGGGAGTGGTGAGGGTGGGACCCCCACAATCCCTTCTCTCAGACATCAGACTCTATGCTGGAGAGTTTCTCATACACATGACCATTGCTGGAGCCGTTCATAGGGCGTGGGATCTTATTGTTAGGCACACAGGCGTTGGACTGGTTCCCTATACAGATATCCTTCTGGAAGCGGGCCGGCACAGACCCGTGCAGACCTGTAACATTCTTGCCCGTGGCCCGGAAGTCCGGCTTCCCTTTCAAGCCCCCAGGGAGCTGCCTGTAGTAGAAGGATTTGTTCCCATGCAGCAAGCACTGATCATCCCCAAAGGTGGGGATGAATGGGTTCTGGGTCACCCTGTCAGGATAAAGTGATCGGCTCAGCATGTAGCCACTAGGGTTGTGGTTGGGCATCGAGGGCTTGCTGGCGAAGTTGGCTTCTGGGGGCATGTTGAACATGTGGGAATAAGGGCTGCCATCTAGAAAGCGGTCCTTGTCCTTGAGGCTCACACTGCGGGGGGCCAGCTCCACATCCTCCTTTTGCAGGTCCACAAAGGTGTCATAGGAATGCTGGCGTCTTAGCTTGCTGCGATTCTTCTTCTGGCCCTTGGCAGAGTTGGCAGGGCTCTGAGGATATTTGGACGAGCTCTGTGGTGCCACTGGTTGATCCAGATCCTGCAATGAGTTGTCTTCACTTATGTCATAGAGATTGCCAGCTTTCTTGCAGGCCTCGCAGCGGATGCAGGGTACACGGTTGGTGTTCTGAGTAACATAATTGTGAAGCTTGGATGGGCAACTGCGGCACACATTGGCTGCTTGGCGTTCCTCCCAGTCCAAATTACCCAGGTTCTTCTCCCATGGTGTTCCAGCTGGGATGTGCTTGCGGTCATTTGGGGTAAAGTCCCCGCCATGCTTGTGATTGTGCCGGCTGGGGCAGGGCCCATCATGCTTAAAGTCATTGCCACGTTCCTTGTAAATATCTGTTAAGTCCACATGCTCCCAATGGGGGTTGTTCTCCTTGGGTCGGAACTGGTCCAGGTAGAAGTCTCGCAGACCCTCCTTGTCCCTGAAGTAGCGCTTGTGGTCAGGGGAGCGTGGACGCCGCCGGTAGGCCAATTCAATCTCATCAAACTCCCGTCGAGACTTGGCTGAGGCAGGTCGCTTCTTAAGACTGTCCTTGTACTGTTTGCGGCGCTTGGCATTGCCCTCAATGTTGCCATAGGTGACTGTGTGGGTGGAGATGTCAGAGACATCTGAGCGAATGCCATCATCATGGCAATAGCGGTCACTCTTGAAAGAGAACTTTCCATAGAGGTCTCCCAAGTTGCCCGAAGTATGCTTGGAAGGCAGGCCAATGTCCAGAGGCTTCTTGGGCAGTGCCCGTGGTTGGCTTGTGAAAGGGGGATTGTCGCAGTCATATCCATCAATGGAGCTGGAACTCCCAATGCTATGTGGCCGGTGGTGGTGGAAGTGGTCTTGGTAAATATTGCTGTCCTTGAGCTGCAAGTTGCCAAAAGTCCTCTCCACTTCTGAGATATAGTCGCTGAAAAGGTTTTCCTCAGGCTGGTAGGACTTGCAGTCAGAGTGGGTGAAGCTGCGCCTGTGCTCTGAAATATCATAAACTGAAGACTCACGTCGGATGAAGTCCAGGGCACTCTGGGGTGAGCCGTTCACCCCAGACAAGTTGGCCATGTTTTTGGCAGTCCGCAACAGCCGCAGAATGTTTGAATGTGTGTTGTTCATTGTTGCAGAGGGAGAGTTCATCACTGATTGCCTGTCGTCCAGGGGAACCCCATGGATGCAGCTGTAGATACCCTATAAAGGAAAGACATTGAGCATGAGGGAAGCAAGGTTAAACCAAGGCATATCTGACATAACAATTCACATTTCTGATGACTGCTGTCATGGCCATGTTTAACAGTGATAACAGTAAAATAGATCAACAAAGCATACTTGATTGTTTCATGTCAGAGAAACACTTTTTTCTTATTTAACATACTTGATATTATCTTGAGGAAAGCAAGGGCAGCAAGTCCCATCACCAGAGCCAAAACATATGTAGACAACACAACTGTTATGTGTTTATGTTCTTTATCTAAAGACTAAACTTTGCACCCTGCACCTAAAATCCATGATGTGTCAGGAAAGTGCTATATTTAGATTAGATCCCATCCTATCCCGAATAGACTACTGGAGTCTTCACAACATGCTGGCTCAGTCCAGACCTTAGCGTTTTCAAACCAGTCCACTTTGAATAAGTCTCCCATTAAAAAAATCCCTGAATAGGAAGCCCCTAAATCTCTGCAGGAGTTGTAAAGACTGAACCCATGCCATATCTATGGGGCTCACAGCCTAACTCAATCTAGGAAGCCTGGAGAGTGAAAGAGACATGTAGTAATACATAAATCATTATCCCAATGATAAACGTTTTAAACTTCCTCTACCCTCAATCAGACTGAAGAAGTTTCTGCTCTAATAAATATTAGTCCAACCTATTTTATGCAAGATGAGAAGAGAGTGCACTGAAGGTATCCCAAGTTCATTGAACATTAGACCTATTCTAAACTGGTATAGGTTGAAGGAATTCCACTATGTCTACATTAAGTCTAGATCTCCGTTGCCCTTCAGCTTACCTCAGTTGTGTCAAGCCTTTGAGGGAAGAGGGAGAATCTTGTTTTGCCCTTACAAAAGGGATTATAACTTGAGCCACTACTCTGGATTTTCTCAGAAGTAGATTTAGCCCTAACATAGGTAAGTGGAAGATTCTTCTCCCGGTATCAGCCTACTCAGTATTCAGTCTCAGACTTGTAGGAACAAAGAGATCGGGATATCACCTTTATAAGGCAGACCTAGCTCCCATGTCAGTATGCATGTTCCTGATCCTCATATACCAAGCTAAGATTGCCTCTGGGGTACCTTGCTTTCAGTATACATCTGTCCAGTAGAAGAAAGTTTGTTACTCTGCCTCTGACTAGCCCACAGTGAAAAATTATGCTACCACATTTAACCTAAAATAGAATGGGGAGAACTATTGCCTTACTTCAGCCTACTCTAGACTTAAGGCGGTCACAAACTGCCAGATGTATGAGGGCTTGCATTACCCCTGTGTCACACAAGGCAACGCAATGCAACACAAGCCCTTAAATCAGATTTACTATGCCACCCAGAGCCACCTTGAGTGACTCTGTGTGGCATAGTAAATCTGGAGTAACACAAGGCAGGGCAAGTTGCTGATTTGTGTTACCCTGCGATGGGAAGGCTTTCCATGGGTGGAGCGTGTGTGTTCCCTCTCACCCACCCATGGATTTTGGCACATTTCTAGATTTACTTACACTGGTAAACCTGAAAATTCGCCAAAATGGTAATGCCTTCGCAGGCGAGGTGTAACGAGGAGAAATATCTATTTCTCCTTTTTATTTCCTCTTTCTACGTGTACTGCATTCTGCAGCACACATAGAAAGAGGAAATCGCCTCAAAGGATTGTGTTGTGCAGGAAGGTGCCCTTTCCTGCATAAAAACAATCCTATGTGTATCGTAGGAACCCTTGCACCATAACGCAAGGGTACCTGCATTGGTGCTAGGTTGCACTCAGTGAGTTAGCGCAGAGGGAGAGAAGGAATGTGCCGTATCTTAACAGATATGGTAGATTTCTGCCCTCTCCATTTGACGCAGCGTGGCACAGCTCAGGAAGTTATCTTGCTATGTTGTATTGCGTTGCGTCAAATCTTTGTAAATCTGCCCCTATGTGTAGGCAGGAGTAAATTAGGATTTTCCACACATGCCCTTACATGGAACAGACTAACGTTATCCTTTAAAATATTGTAGCCAAGCCTCTACAATAGGAGCCATGTACGTTTTTTAGCCTGTTGTCGTTTCTCAACAGACCAAGGAGGCACATGCATGCTTTACACAATAGCACAGATTAAGGGATTATTGTTTTTGTCTAAAACTAGTCCACAACTGGGTGCCCCCTCTTCTTACACCATGGCACACTAGGGTCCCCTACTCTCTTTCCATAAAGCACATGAGGGCCCTCCCTCTTCTGTCATTAAAACACAAACCGAGACAATGCTCCTCTTACCTTAGTATTTATTACCAGGGATCATAGTGACATCACCTCTCCTTTGCAAAAGCTAAGCAGTTTAGGGGAATCCCTCCCCTCCTTGACACATGTTAGAAACAGAACATGTACTGTTCTGTGTGTATTTGTTAGGCACCCTACTGTCAGCTTCATGATGCATGTACCTCAATATCCCTAACTACGGTATGTTCAGCCCTCAGGGTCTTAACGTGTACATCTATACCTGAGCCGACCAGCAAATCAGAAAACCCTTTTCACCACAGCCGTGCTAGAAATTCTACTACTGGCACCACTTGATACATTAAGTATCCAGTGTCCCGGTAATGTTTCAAGATCTCCAACTGGAGGGATGGATTGGGAGTGGGTTCACACCCCAGAATCCTGACTTGTATGTTTATGACTGTGATGAACAGCTTGTCAAAACTTTACCTTGTTGGGTGAAATATCCAACCACTGCCACCATTTGTATAGATTAATGCTCTACATCCAGCTTAATTTTGCAAGGATCTCTGTTCCCACGTCCAGGGGCTAGGCAGAATGTTCAACCCTCAGGCTGTTAATGTTTATGTGCATAATTGAACTGAACAGCTTATCTGAATCTCCTGTACACAGGGCACGTAAATTATTCTATCTCTGCCACTAGGTGTGGGCATTAAGTATCCAGTGGTCTATAAGTGATTATAGCAATTATTTCAAATAGAATCCTCTATGTATTTAGTTAAAGTATCCTTTTGCTTCAACAATTTTATATGTTTACACAGTCTTGTGAGACTTAGGGCTTCTTAGACCCTTAGAATGGTCATCTCGGAAAGTGGAACACTCCTTGAGTTACTTACCCTACTGATGGAGAATACCATGCCAGGCTTGCCGGAACAGACACCCATGAAGCAGTGGCGGAACTGCCAGAAGAAGAGATGCTCACAGATGAAGGTAATGAGGCTCAGGGCCATTGCCGCACCCAACATATAGAAGACACCTGCCATATTGTCGATGTCCAGCTGGCTGCTCATTACCTCGTTCTTCTCGTTATGGCAGATGCCCGTCAGCCAAAGGGCTTCAAGCTCCTCCATCTCACCTGGGCAGGGAGAAAGCACAGGATCAACATCATGATACCATACCATGTGGACCCCAATAGTCAAACCTTTATCAATCCCCTAAATCATTCAGCTGTATATAGGTGACTGGCTCTTTGTCTCTGTGCCAGTCCTCTGAGTCCATCCAGTGGAGAGGTGACAAGCTTTATATTGGTGCATCGTTTCTCTAGACCATGCACTGCAAGATATGAATGGCTTGCATCCTGTAACAGGGGCATCACACAGGCTCCTGCAGCTCTTGTGGCCCATGAGGGCCTCAGACCTACAGCCCTCCACCCCCTAAATACTTCAGGGGGGACTTTTCCAAGGCTAGTGAGTATCTTTGCGATAAGGGAGACTCAGGGGCCCCTCATTACATTCAGAAGAAGGGCCCCATCATTTTAAGTTACGACACCGCCCTGTAAAAGAGAAGCCTCATATCCCTCTGGCAATCTCTTGACTCCATCCACCCCTAGAGATGACATGATGTGTTTCCCTGAGCCTCTCCCAAGAAATTGAATGTTACTGGTGAGAGTCTCTTTGCCATATGCAAATTTCCTTGAGAAAAATGACTCTGCATTATCGTGGCAAATCGTAAGTCTACCCAGCCTTATTGCTGTCAGGGTCTGTATCTGTGTTCCAATCCCTGCAGCTTTCCAGGCCTTGGGCAATGAGCTATCATCTCCTTGTAATTATGTTTGAAAAACTAATCTATAGAACAGACCTTCCTTGTGCCTTTGCATCACGTCTCTGAGCCATCAAGACCCTTAACATAGAGTCAATGAATCTCTGTGTGAATTCCTGGACCTTCCAGTCCAAGAGACAAGTGGTGGTGTATCTCTGTGTCGATGCCATATATCAATCTAATCGTAAATGTAACAGCCTACATACTGCTATCCCAGTCAACTGACCCTTTCAGCTGTACAGCTAATTGTGTGTCTTTGTATCAAATCCCAGTGCCAACTATCATTTCAGTTGGATCTGTATGTCTGTGCCAACCACTTGGGTCCCCTAGGCCTAGTACTGGCATGCTTTGTATCTCTCTACCAATCTCTTGACTTAACTCATTTAAAATCTTCTGCATCCTTGTGCTAATTCCTAGTTCCACTCAGCACTGAGGTAGAAATATGCCCATTGCCTGGTTCCTCTTGTTTCCCTGTCCCCTTACCATCACCAAAAAGCTGTAAGATAGCCAGATCCACTTGTCTCTTCCATCCCGAATCCTTCTGGATGGCGATGCCGTACCCAGTGGAGGCAAAGACTTTCCCACTGCCAATTGTCACCAGCTTACAGCCTTCATCTCTGCCAGCCATGTAATTCAGGACTGCGGCATCATAGATGAAGGCATCGAGCTTCCTGCAAAGGGAGATCACAGCATGAGTGAGAGGTCTGGAGACCAAGGCTGATCAGGACATATTTGACAGAATCAGTTGCAACTGTGGCAGCATTTAGGCAGGAAATATCAGACAGAAACAATAACAATCCTGACAATTGCTTACTAGGCCATATCTGATGGAAAGAACAGTACTGGATTTGTATTGCTGGGCACACTAGGTTAGTATAAGTTGGACACATGTTTTGATTTAACATAATCATATTGTCCAGAAGAAGGCTAAGGTGGAAAAGCACTACCATACAGCCGAAGCTTGTGTATGCAACATAATTGTTATGAAGCTTTGGACCAGCTTTTGCCCAGTACCAAATGACCTTGTAGCACAGTGCAACCTGTACCAACAAACCATAGCCACGTTCTGAACGTTACCTCACAAACACTTCACTAACATCTGCTCCATTCTAACTGCAGCAAGCTGGGCTCCAAACATATGTGCATGTTTATTGCTTGCAGCAATAATCAATTAAATACATTTTTATTCCCCATGACGGTTGCCAAGATGAGAGCAAAATGTATAATTTTCATATCCTTACAGATGCTCAACCAATGAGAGGAGGATGCAGAGGTGGTGGTGGCTGCAAACTGGCACAGCGTGTGTGTGTGTGGTAGCTGTTGAATGTGCCTATTCATGCCTTTACCTTTGACCTCTTTCGCTATGCGGATCGTCCCTGTCTCAGCCCTCCTGTCTCTGGGCTAGGGCCAAAGCCTCCCCAGATTTTAGGAAGATAGATGTTGATAGTAGGTCCCAGTCCTTTAAGTTATGAGGAGCCTAGTGCCTCACTAGGTGGTGTAAATGGGCACCTTCGATGGGACTTGATAACATGCAGCTGTGCTTCTATGTCAGAAGTGGGGTGGAACTGAATAAAGATGCCATACATATTTTTTAAACCACTGGGGGCAAAGTCAAATTGCATGCCCATAAGCTTTGAACTCCTATGGAAACATTTAAGCTTCAAGCACTTTTTTAATTAAATTGAGCTAAATAGTTAACACGTTTGGCTGTGTTTTAAAAGTGGTGAACTCCCAAGCTCTGATGTGGAGGGCTGGGCTTCCTTAGCACACCAGGAAAATATTAAAATGATTCATGAGTGCCCTTTCAGAATACCTGCAAAAACGGTGGCCTTTAGCCTATGTATGTGAAAATCATGTTGCAAAACGAATCATTTCGTCCATTTTTAAATTGTTTGGGCTGTAGACCCCCACCACCCCAGTCCAGTCTCATGAGTGCAGGCTGCTTGTTTGAATCACCTGCTGTGTGAAATTTGGAACAGCTATGCCTACCCCACAACTTCCAGCCAGGCCCATCACATGTAAGCATTATAAAAGGGTGGATACCTTCAAATGGCAGCAAGACGATACCTTCACAGAAAAGGCTCCAGAGGTGCTTCCGATTCATGGAGAATTATAGTAGCTACAGGGTGGGCACCTTTACATTGACCCTACTCATGTTAATTTTCACTTTCCATATCTCAACACTGTTACATTCTATATTTGAAATAAAATGTAGTTCTTTGGAACACTGTGATACTTGTTGTAGCCTCTAAGTGTTTTATTTATTTGACCGTGCCTGCCTATTATCTTCAGGGAGGATGTTTTCCTTTACTGGCAGCAAGAGGGAGCAAGCGTGCTTGAACAGCGCCCTTGAGTTCTTTTAGACAACCCGACCCAGCCTGATTTAGTGCATAGGCCTAGACTTGACCATCCACCTGACACTAGTTCCGCTTCTGTTCTCTTTGTCAACCCTAGATCTGTCTTTCATCTGCAGTCTCTGCCCTCAGAGCCCCTTCCTTATGGCCCAGGTGCACACACCACCAGCTTTATAGGAAGAGCTGAGTCAGAACCGAGCCGTCAAGGGCCAGGGCACGAGACCTGGCTTGCCTTTGGCTTATCCTTCAGCTGGACCCCAGAGATGAGCCACAGGCCAGCCAGAGCCACACCCTTGGCCCGACCCTGCCTCGAGTCTTTGTTGACTCGCCCACTCATACCTGATGGCTCCACAAACATACATGCTATCTGCTAGAGCAGATTGTCACAAGAAACCAACGCAACAATCAACCGTGACTTTTGTGTACCCTGTGACCCCGACGTGCCTGCCAATTTCAAGGTAAGGCTGAGAAACATCTGGGTCTTCCACGTAATAAGCTGCCCGAGTGGCACCTGCCGTGCCCTCGTGCAACAAAAGCATGTGAAAATGTACACTAGAAAAATATAAATTAACAAAGGCCCAAAGATCAGCGTACATACAAGTATCAACCTACTGGAATTATTTTACGCACCTAAACCCACAATGTCACGCTCTTCAAAGTCACAAACATGCAAGTTATGAAGTTAGAATACTCGGGGTGATTTTTAACGCACGCATGTAGAACGTTTCTTACAGTCTTTCCCTCTGCAAGTTTTCATTTCGCAATCATTTTTTTTGCATTGTTTATTTTTAGTCTACACTAATTTATTTTTTTCCATTATTTTTCCGGGCTTTCTTTTTTCCTGTCTTTAGTTTTGCTTTTTTTTTGGTTTGCAATTTTCATATTATCCCGATTTGCAGTGCTCTTCGCCCCAGTCCTTAATTGTGAAGCGGAGTAGCATCGCAACTGAGGACTGGGACCCGGGGTGGCAGATGAGGGAGGGGGTAATTACAAGGATTAAGGAGTACCTTTAAGAACTATTGAAACGCATGTAGTAAATCACACTCATACACGTAAAAAGGAAAGGCAAAAGTATGAAACTTGGTTAGGTGGCATTGTATGTATTAATTCAGACTGCCATTTGCATTCAGATCGTCAGCTGTAGAGCCCAGGGGAGCGATTATGGAGGAACAAAGCGGCACGTGGCGCGGCCCAACAAGCGCATCGATTTAGTTTTTGGTCGTGCGTCTTGGGGAACATGGCCCCCAACATGCTCCGCGTCGGGTGAGGCTCGAAACCGATTACCGGAAAGCCCGCCGGGACCAGGCCCGACGCAGCTCGTACATTACGGGCGTCGCCGCCTCGCCGGTCCTCGCGCGGCGTGGCTCCTGAGGGCGCCTGTGCGGAGTATTCACCTTGTCGCGGAAGATGATGGATGGTCTGGGCCAGCGCAATGTTTATATTCATGGGCAGACATATTTAAAGAGCCCCAGGGTGATGCATGAGCCTGCAGTGAACAGCTTTATCGGGAGGAGACATTATTTACACTGAAAGGGATTACAGGCTGCACAATGTGAAGACATACGTTCAGACGAGACACTCCCGATTTTTTTAAGCCCAAAAAGGTGCTATTTTAGGTGTCTCCGGTCTAAAATTGCCTTTACTTCAATATGTGTCAATAGAGAAAATAGCTGCCCCCTTGAATTTTGCAAAATCCCCAATGTGTGCACGTATGGTCAAGGCTCCTTACACTGGGAGGCTACAGAGGGGGGGATATGCACTTCACAGGCTGAAAAGTGCTCTGCTCTTTAAGCGTGGATACAGACCGTGCAATATGCACCTTACAGGCAGGGAAGGACTCATACAGAGCGGGTACAGGCTGCGTGTGATGACCTTCACACCCAGGAACGGGCACTTAACAGAGGGAGGTTACAGACTGTAAGATTTGCACCTTACAGATAGGATTTCTTTCTTGACATGGGGTTTACATATTCTGCAACATCCAAATTATAGAAAAGTTGGAATCTGTGGGAAATGTAGGTTAGAGAGGGGAAATGTTCTTCCCGCAGAGGAGTTAACGATTGCACGATATTTACTTTCTAGAGGAGAAAAAGGCTCTTCACAGAGCGATCACAGACTGCACACTTATGGCGTTGAAAGAGCTTTTTATTCAGCAAGATATGACTGCCTGTGGGATATGCACCTCTCAGAGAAGGGGTAACAGACTGTAGTCCATACATTGTACACAAGAAAGAGGATCTCCTTACAGAGGGGTAACACACTGGGGGTATTCATTTTAATAGAAAAGGGTTCCATGCCATGCTGTTACAGACTGCAGAATGAGCATCTTACAGACAGAAAAGAGCTCTGAAACGAGTGGTTACAGGTCGCTGGATATGTACACTTAAACAGTAAAGGGCACCTTATTCAGAGAGGTTAGAGACTGTGACATTTGCGCCAAGGAGCACCTTTCACTGAAAGACTATAGTTGGTTGAACACGCAATTTTTCACTGAGGAATAATCTCTCCTTTCTCTGGTGAGCACCAAACAAAAGAGACCATTATTGCACAGTCACTTCAACAGTTGAAGATATTCAGTGATGACACACGTTTTATATGGATATTTGCGGACTGAGAAAGGCATGAAGACGGACTTCAAATAAACAATTTCAACACTATTGTATCCAACGAAGGTGAGAAATAAACATTCTTGTAGTGCTGTGTGCATTTGGAAATATTTGTTGATCACTGGCATACTTATGCTGTCAATTGGCAGGAGTTTTCTCCCGAAAATCAAGTTGCAAGCAGAGACTGCTTGTTTCCAGATTCACAACGAGAAGAGCCTACTATTTTGCATATGGAGCTTTGAGAATGGTCGAGCCGCCCACAGCTCTGTACCACTCCTGTTACTTTGGGCGGTATTTGTGCCACTGTAATTCACCTAGAACAGCCTTACATAGACTGGGTGTGGGATAATTCTCACCAGCATTCTGTCTAGACTGGAATGTAGGGAACAGAGTCGCTGTCCTAGTGAACCAATCTGTCTCCGATGACCACTGGCGCTAGCCCAAGGCATACATCAAGCAGGAAAATGGCAAGCAAGGTACTGAACAATGACTTACCCAGTTTTGAGAGAGTGGAGGGCATCCTGCACCCCTTTCTGGTTAAACTTCACCATGTAGCCATGCATCTCTGGGTAGTTGTTCCTAATGTTTCGCTCTGTACTCCCATTTGGGACGGTACCAAATCGGAAGGCTGGCGAAAAATCATTCGGTCTTTGGAACTAGGAGAGTTGGAGAAAGGCACCAAATTAGAATGCGTATGTGCAGGTCAGTTTTCTGCCGCCCAGAAATGCATTTCGGTTGCATATATATTCAATGAGCATCAACAGTATAGTTAAAAAAACATAACAAAGACAGATGGAAACCAAGGTCAACTCTAGGGCCTTTGACGATGGTAGAGAAATGGCCTGAAACAGGCAATTTGACCCAAACATTGTGTGCTGCAGTTGCTAGCACATATTTCTGTTATTTTCACACCTTTGAGTATTAGAGATGCCATGCAGAGGGGGCATATGGCACGAATAATTAAGGTGCTCTTTACCCAGCTGAGCAAATGCAGGAACCTCTGACCTAGTTCGTATGCATCTCCTGTTGTGCACCCATAAGCACCTTTGTGAATTACGGATCTCGGTGAAGGCTGGATCTATGGTAGATTATCAGGGTGAACAGATGGGATAAATGTGTATACAATAAAGATATATGGGAATAATAGACATGCATAAACTGTGGTTATCCTGAAAAGCGATCAAACAAATTCCCTTTAGCTTAATATTAAACTACAAAATGTAGTGTACCAACGAAATCTTTAAATCATCCTTTTTTCATCAAAAGTCTTGGTAATACAAATAAACAAACATGTACAACTTTACTAGACAAATTATACCATTTATTCCTAATATATTATAAATTACAGGCACTTCTTATATTTTTTGATGAGAAATGTTTCTCAAGTTGTTATTATTATTATATTACTATACATAATTTGTAGAGAGCATGGCTATGAACAAGGTTTCCCAGTGCTTGCATGAAATTACGGATTCCAGCACTCCAAGCTGTTTAAAATTAATCAATGAGGACCCGATGACTGGAACATCCAGGTTTTTAAGAGTTTTCGGAATGCCAAGAGAGACTCACATCCTCTCAAAGTAACAGGCAGGTAATTCCAAAGTTTTGGCCCCAAGTAGGAAAAGGCCCAACCACCTAGACACATTTTCCAGATTCTAGGAGTTGCAGCCAGCTTCTGCTGGCTCGACCTCAGCAGCTAGGGGAATAAAGGGAGATCAATGAGCTCAAATAAGTAGGCCCGGTGTTATGTTGACGTTTACGCATATAGCATAATGCCTTAAATTACACCCTCTGCTCAATGGGCAGTCAATGTAGAGATCTTAACATGCTGGCAGTGCTGGTGAACTTAGAGGGACGAAGCAAGAGACACACAACAGCGTCTTGTACAATTTGTAGGCATTTAAGTGATGATTTAGCCTCACCTAAGTATAAGACATTCCCATAATCCAGCCTGGACATAACCAGTGCTTGGACCACTGTCCTTTGAGCCGCAAATGGGAGACAGTGAAGGATCTTCTTGAGATATTTCAGTATTCAAAAGCAAGTAGCAGCTACCTTGGTAGCCTGTTGCTTCATCATGAGTTCCTGGTCCAGCTAAACTCCCAGGGTTCTTACAGCCAACACAGGATTGTGGGGGTTGCCCATAGAATCAGGCCACAGAAGTGCGTCCCAAGGTATGGCAGGGTTCTCCACCAACAGAAACTCTGTCTTGTCTCCATTTAACTTTATGGAATTTGCTCCCTTCCAAGCTGAAACCTGAGCAACACAAGAGGGCAGGGCCGCAACATTCTGCGTGTCCTTAGGTGACAAAGATACCACAATTTGTGTATCATCTGCATATGAAAAAAGAGCAGGGCCCCAGTTGTCTACAATGTCTGCCAAACGTCTCACATATACATTGAAAAACAATGGACTCAGGATTGGAGCCTTGTGGCACATCTGGAGTTAAGATGTGTGGTTTAGATATGCAGATTGCTATGCACCCGAAAGGAACAATGGTCTAGAATGGATTTAATCCATTCTAAAGTGGTGTCCTGAATTCCCATTCCTTCCTGTATTTGAAGAAGCATATTATGACTAACGGTGTTAAATGCTGCACTGAGTTCTAACAAAAGCATTGCAGCAGCTCCTCCTTCATCCAGCTGATGTCTTAGATCCTCCATAACACTGAGAATCGCAAATTCCGTACTGTGACCCGCTCGAAATCCAGACTGAGATTGCTGGAGTAGGTCATTCTGCTCAAAGTGTCTTGTTAGTAGTGCATTCACATGTTTTTCCAACACTTTAGAAAAGGTGGGTAGCAGAGATATTGGTCTAAAATTGGTCCTTATAAGGGGGTCAACATTTGACTTTTTTGACAGCTATGCAACAGCTTTTGAAGGCTGTGTTCCAAATTTTTGGGGCTATTCCCTCTGCCAACGAATGATTCAGTAGCCGGCCAATCTGCTCCAAACCTTGCTCAGAAGGATTACTCATAATACCTGGAGGATACAGGTCCACTGAGGAACTCGATTTGATAGAGGAAGGGGTTGAAACCTCATCAGAATAGTGTGACCTTTGGGAATACTTATCTGGAAATTAGCCACAGTTGTGTTGGAAAAGGTAGCCATGATATCCTCGATCTTTTTGATGACGAATTCAGCAATTTCTTCACAATATAAGGAAAACTGGATGATTGGAACCACCTTAGTTTGATCTGATAGAGATGACACAACTTTAAATAACGTTTTAGGACAGCTTTGGGTTGCAGTGATTTTGTTTGTAAAGTAAGTAGCTTTAGCTTCCCAATAGGCTTTACGATGGGATTTTAAGGCACTTGTTATGCAGTAATAAAAACAACCGGATGGTGAAATATGTATTGTGTTAAAAAGAAGTGGCACTGATTTGGATGTTTATACTTCCAAGATTATTGGGCAACAAGAATGTATTTATTATTGAACGATTTTATGTGTTTCAATGTCTATAATTAATAATATATTGACATTAAGTACTATATTTTGTCTAGTAAAAGTTGTATATGTTTGTTTATTTGTAATACACCAATTGGTTAAATAATAGAGAGATCTTTGATTGAAATAGGTTTGGTTTAAAAATTTAGTTGGTATATTTCATTTTGTGGTCTAATGTTAGGCTGAAATAAAGTCTGTTGATTAGTGTTAGACACCTCAACTTCTTTGGCACTGAGGAGTGACCCTCTTATTTGGAGTTTGCCTTCCTGAAAATCTGACATGGATTTGGCCCGCTTTGACTTACGTTGGCGACCACTGTTTCACACAATATTGAATTAATTGGAGAAAAATATAAATGCAGTTCCATCATAGCCAAGGTAGACCTTCAACAATGTTTGTGCTGGAAACTGTCTTCTGTGGTGCTGATAATAAGGTTTTGCGGTCATGTCACTGTTTGATATGAGGGTAAATATAGTGATGTTGCAGTGTTATCTCAGTTTCCTTGAGATATGTCACAGCGTGTTACATTCTGAATGGATGTTCCTGCTACGATGCAATGCTCTGATATTAGGCTTTGGGGCAATTACACAATTTGAAACCCAGCCTTTGGTGTGGTGTTACCGCCTGATGCAGGTTCCTGGAGTGATGTCAAAGCCTGATCTGAGGCTCCTGGAGTGATGTCCCAGTCTGTTGTTGGGTTTCTCTAAGATGTAACAATTTCACTTTAGGTGCCAGGATTTATTTTTCAAACAGGTCCCTGGATGCACCATCAAGCCTTATCCTGGCAAAATGTTTATACATTCTTTGATTATGAGATTTATTCACAAATACGTTGCTCACACATGCCCAGTGTTAGAATTCTGTGGAGGTCATTGGTATGGCCTGATTTCAATACTAAACTGCTGCTGATATTGGCCTAGCTTAATCGAGGCCCGGATGTCTGACATACTAGTTCCCAACACCCAGTGTGGTCTGTAGACATCTGGGATAGGGTCTCCTGATGCAACCAAATGAAGACATTTTTTGTGACAGCCATGTAGGAATGACAACTGATGTATTTGAAATTAACCTGCGTCAAAACTGAATTTCTATTTTTCACTACTAATCCCAATATTTACACAAAGAAACTCCAAGTAAAAGCTTTGAGAACCACTGGCATTAAGCTGAAAATAGGTTAATTGGCAAATTCCCTTAAAATCATATACAATGAAAATCTGCATTTTAGGGAGCTCAATCAAAGCAAGTGTTGATGATCGAGTACTGCATAGGAACAACTTGGGAAACATGGGAAGAGTCACCTAAAAAGGTGAGCTTACTTCAAGGACATGGATTCAGGTCAATGGACAATGTAATAATTACTGAGGGAGAACTTCTAATCTCGTATATAGACTAGACATGACTTGCATCTTAACCTCTTTTGACTATAGGATTATTGCAACATTAGTAGATTTATATAGCCTCTTCTTCGGAAATATTACTACAAATAATGGTACATATTTGCTTCCTCTACATGTTTGAAACAACTAAAGTGATTTCTCTGTGAAAACTGAGGCCCTCATACCCTTCTACAATGGTTGATAAAGCCATGATTGTGGTATCACAACACATTAAAAGACTGGGCATCATCCCCGTTGTAGCCTTAACTCTGACAGAGTGCATTATTCTTAGTACTGAAGTTCCCTGTTTGCATTAGCATGTAAAAAACTTACAACAACTTACATTTTACAATTTGTGATATACTAAATTGCATTAGTTATGTTACAAAACCAGACCCATCTACATCAGACACTTCACTAAGATGTGTCCTTGAATACCACATCACTCCAGTCGTTGATAAAAGATTAAATATTGCAGTTCTTTATCGTGTGAATCACAAAGGAACCGAAAAAAGGGGACACTTCTTGAGAACACTTTGAGCACTGAATCCACAGTTCAGCAGAGTAACTCCTGTCGATGAAGAGTACGTGAGATTTTAAAAATGTAAAGGATATTGCATATCTCAATTAAAATTCACATAGCAGATCAAGGATTGTACAGAAAATTTCTCATTTAACTCAGACTTTAAGTTCTGTATAAGAAACAACGGATGTGCACAATGCATGCCGTAAATTTATGTTTACTTACCCTATTCAATTACTTTCCTTCTGAGCATAGGTATATGGTCTGGTTTGGATTTGATACATACGTCTGTTAGTAAGAGATGGTTACAATGCAGGTAAAGTATTTGATGTACTATCAGGAACCATGTTAATAGCCCTGTGTCTTAGAATCTTTTGCATTTTTTAAATATTTATGTGATAATGATTCATAAACTATGATATTGAAGTTTTATCATTTTAGATCTTTCTTGATAGCACAGGTGTTTGCAAGGCTGATTGTTCGCAAATCTTTAGCATATAAATAAAGTGGAATTTGTCTGTGCCCCACGGGAGTATCTCACTTCATGCTATTGGCTGTTTCATGTATCATTCTGCCTCTGATGGAGATTTCCATCGGAATGCACGAGGGACTATTTTACATCAGACAAGTCCACTAAATCATCACACATTACATTTGTGATCTCATAGATGGACTGTATATAGAAGGCAAGCGTTCTTTTGCACTGCAGCACACTTTCTGTTAAATTAGGCTTTAAAATGCAAGTCAGACCTAATGGCATTACCTATGCTTGTTTTAAATAATTTTCTTTAATCTCCTTTCCTCCATTATTAGGAAATTAAATCCAAGACACAAAAAGAACAACACTCTGATCGCATATGAAACACCAAAACGTTTGTCACATAGACCTCAGTGCAAATAAAACATGCTTTGCACAGAGCAGCGCACTACCAGTCAGATGTGTGTCTGCTTCATAACGTTTGGAACAAGTGGTAATGTAGCCGAGACAAAATAGGGAAATGGCATCATTTAAATATGAATGAGGTTTGGCCCGCCCTTGAGAGGAAACGTGATTGTGAACCCCTCTTACCCAAAAGGCACCAAGAGAACATGCTGGCAGAACTGCCTGGGAAATGATTGTGGGAGCTGGCAGCAGACATGCAGTGCTATATCTCATGCGCTCAGCTATAACAGACGGCCATGGTAATTGAATCTTAATTTTTTTTTAAACAGGAGGATGTAAGATGGAATGCCATAATAATACGATTATAATGGTGAATCCGTCTGTGGTAATTAGGATTGAGTGACTGACCGATTTGCCGTGATGTGCTTGAGTTCAAGGGCTGTATTTTATCTTGTGGAGCAAGCAATTCCGGGGTCACTGTCCCTGGCTAAAACGGCTGCTGAGTTACCTCAAATTCTTCTACCAAGCTGTCCCACATTAAAATGGCTACTGCTCAACTTACTGTTTGGTCCATTACAGTAGCCATCAGAGAAAGACACTCCGTTTACATGGGTTTATTCAAATAATCCTTAAAAAAGAACTGCGGACTAATGTAAGCGCTCCACAAACTCTGCTAACCTCCTTCACAACTCTAACCTTAGACTACCACCTGACTGAAACCTATCACCCTACACTGCCTACCAACAGACGCCCTCCAAAAGAACAGAGTAAAGCCCAGGATCACCGACCACGTGGAATGAAACACAGAGCCAGCTGACAGAGTCCTGGCCACCAGGTCACCTTTCCCAAAATGGTGCCAGTGGCCACAAAATGTCCGGCTAAATACGTAGCCCACCCACCCTAATTGGCACCCCGGACGCCCAACCGCGTCGCGGGTCGTGCCACCTCTCCCAAAAACCCCGGGGGGGAACTCCTCGTTCCTCCTCTTCCCCCCCGAGGCCCCATTCAAATAATCCTTAAAAAAGGAGAACTGCAGACTAATGTAAACTTTGGAAAGCTGCAGTGTCTACCGTAAAAGGTTTCTTACCCTTTGTGTGACTCAATCCCACAAAGTTATTAGTGCCCCCGCTCCCCCCCCCCCCACGCCAATATTCAGTTTAAAAAAAAACTTAATAACCTAACATAATATGAATGGTCGTGGGCCATTACTTACCGGTAATCTTCTTTATCCCGAATTAGGTCATCCTCGCCCCAGTCATGTCCCCTCCCTCCCTCCCCACCCTCTATTGTTGTGTTTATTCTTGTTACTAGCAGGCATGGAGGCGGGTGGAGGGGGCTTTTATTCACAAAAAAAAAAATACTAGCCTGTTAGGGTGCCTTTTGGGAGGCGGGACAGCCTCATACTGTACTGACAGGAAAATGCGGACCTATGAGGGGGTAATGCTGCTCCTGAGGGCTCTTCTAATATGAGGGTAATCTGAAAAAAAAAAACAATATGGGGGAGCGGTAAATGTATGATTCTACCAGGACATTATGGAGAGATATGCCACGGTGGTGGGAGAAAGGATATCACCAGCAAAGGTAATCAGACTACCACAAGAGTTCTGTACTTCCTTACGGCACAACATTTTGTGGCATGAAGGGAACACACCGAGTCTAGGGAGTGAGGAGTAGTTTTTCTTGATCAACCAAGGCTCTGCTCTTGCACTGTGACCTTAGACACCTCTAGAGATTCCCCTTTTTCATGGGTATTTTATCTCTCAGCATTTACACCATCTGTTGAGCCATTAACGCACAAGTGCAGTAGATGCTGAACAAGTGCAAGAACAGAGGGAGTAATCTGCGAGAATAATATGAGAGGCTACAAGAGTCGAGCCCACTCAACACTGGACAGAATGTTACATTGCGCGCAAGAGTGAAAACTACACAGCAAGGGGGACGGTTTCCGGCACAGAGAGATGATTATTGTTGGATGCAGTAATAACGTTGCATACAAGTGTAAACTGGATGGAACAGGAGAGAAGTTGAACAATAGATATAGTAGTGTGTTTGGATACAAGACCACAACCGGTGCAACCAGCGATGAACATTAAACAGAGTCATATGTTGATGTCGAGAGCATGAGGAGGTTTACACTCGAGACAATTGTGTTGTTGGGAAGAGAACAGAATCTATGCAAAAAAGACAATGAACCCTGGATACTGTAGTACGACTGATCAAAGGTTAGAATCTATTCATTAAGTGATTATTAATACTGGATAAAGTAATACGGATGGGTACAGGAGAAAAGTCTATGAAACAAAGACAAGTAACATTGGATAGAGTAGTACAGATGGGTGCAACTATGCAACAAGAGAGTTGATTAACATTGGGCAAAGTATTACTGTTGGGCACAAGGGTCGAATCTATGAGAAAGAGAGAAGATAAACATTGAGTGCAGAAATGTACTTTTGTACCAGAGTTAGATCTATGCAACAAGAGAAAATAAAAAATGGATATAGTAATATAGTTGGGTTAAAAGTAGAGGATAATAAACCATAGAAATAAATATTTAATGCAGTAATATGTGGGATACAAGTGTCAAATCTGTGGAACACAAGGCTGTTAACATTGATTAGAGGAGTGTGATTGCATATAAATATCTAATCCGCAAAATAAAAGAGACGAGGATGGTAACTGGTCTGACTCATTCACTTTAACCAGCTTCCAGGAGTTCACATTTTAGGTAAGTATGATACGTTCTTTGGGTAGGGAGGAGGCGAACACTGGCCTAAAAGAAGTGTAGATGTAGCAAGTAAGATTGGGCCTATTGAAGACTTTTTGTGGATTATGGTTTGGTCCCTATTTTTTATAATTCCGTTATGACAGAGCCAGCCAGACCTAGCTGTAATTGTGCATGCAACCGTGCTCTTGCCGACAATACTTCACCTTCAGATGGTTATTCTGCTAGTAATCTAATTTACCCAGAAAACATACTCCACACTTTATTTGAGTAGTAAAGTCACATGCAGTTATTCTGCCCATTTCTGATGTGGAGCTTTCATCAGTATTTGGGATCAGCATTAAGTGACCCTAGCAGGATCTCCTGCTATCCTGAGGTGCACACCGGGTCAGCACTGCTGGTCAGTACACTATACCTTTTTGTCGCTGAGGCCCGACACCTGGTCCACGTACTCCTCTTGGATCATGAAGGCTGCCAGGTTGGCAGTGTAGCTGGCCAGGAAGATGACAGCAAAGAAGGCCCAGACCGACACCATGATTTTGCTGGTGGTGCCCTTTGGATTCTGCACAGGCACAGAGTTGTTGAAGACCAGACCCCACAGCAACCAGATGGCTTTACCGATGGTGAAAGAGGGGCCGCCCGGCTCTACAGGAAACAAAGGACAAAATTCAGTAGTGGGAGGTGAATGTTCACATACAAGACCCTCCACTGTTAGTCAATTCTTGCAGACGTACATCCTTTAACCTCCAAATTGTAAACGATATTACCTCTTGCACAGGTCCATGCATATGTCCACAAACACAAGCCTGAAACAAAGTTTGTAGTGCCGGTCAAAAGTGAAATGTTAACACATGGCTGTTTAGTTGAATAAATGTTTAAATTTTTACATACTGTCCTTTCAATGTAAGCAGTCATCATCAAACAGAAATGGGAGGAAGCCAGCTCAGCAGCCACATGATAACAACAGTGAACACAGTACCTAGGGCCATATGTACGAACATTTGGAATTGCGATTTCCTAATTGGAATTTTATGCGAATTGCAATTAGGAAATCACAATTCCAAACGTAAGAAACTCTACTGAGTTTCTTTTGCGATTTACGGTGGGTCGCAAATAGATCTACCTCATTGATATTAATGTGGTAGGTCGCAATTTGCGACCCACTAGGAATCGCAAAAATCACAGGATGGTGGCCTGCTGGGGTCAGCAGACCACCATGTCTGTAACTGCTTTCAAATAAAGCCACATTTGTTTTAAAAACACAGTCCGTTTTCCTTAAAGGAAAACATGAAACGTTTCAGTTTCATTTTTTAAGAGTAGGCAGAGAATGGTCTGTGGGACCACTGCCTGCTCTTAAAAAACGTTTTCACATGCATTCACAAAAGGGAATGGGTTAACACCAATTTAAAATTGGTGCTAACTGTGATTGTTTTACAACCGCATTCACGGTCACAAAACAATCATACTTACCATTCAGATTTGGTATTAGGAAAGGACGCCCTGATCACGCCCTCTTCTAATACCAAATCTCAAAACCCAAACTGCGATTTGGTAATAAGTCACCAATTTGGGCTTTGTACATCCAAAAAAGCAGTTTTCTAGTCGCAAACGGGCCAATTCTGTGAATCGGCCTGTTTGCGATTGGAAAAATGCTTTGTACTTGTGGCCATAATGTGTTAAAAATGAGTAATGGTAGGGTCCAACATTTTTCCTAGGACCCACCGCAGGTACAGCTGAATGTTTCAGCTGCACCAAATACCAAAGCTGCATAGTCTTGCTTGATTCCACCTTATGCTTCTTTCTTCCAGTACCTTACGCTGCTAGTCTCTTTATCTCACTCTTGCAGATTGTTTTTATCCATATTTCTTCCCTTTGTTGCTGCCTCTTATTCCATATTTTCTCCCTTTCTAGCCCTTCTCGCTTTGGCTGGGTCAAAGCTTGATGATGAAAATCAAGCCCCAGTCCCCAATGGCGGCCAAATTTTAACGGGGTGGCCTGGTGGGGAGTATTAAAACATTTTTTTTTTTTAAATACCTTTATGTTGGGAGAGACGGTTTAGTCTCTCCTTCCTCCTCGGACTCGTGGAAGCACAAGGCTTCTAGACTTCCCTCCAATCATGATGCTGCTGTCAAAAGCATGACAGCAGCGTCGTGATTGGTCTGAGTCCCCTTCTTCGGCATTCATACAGGGATTAGGGCCCTGTGCACTTTCTCCTTCCGGTTGTTCAATACAGCTGAGTGTAGAAATGCAAAGTGTGCATGACTGTTTGGCCAGCCCAACCCGGCCGGCCAAAGGGTCATGTGCACTTATGTGCACATAACACTCCTCTAGCCCAGCTCTGTACCCCCTCGCCCTAACCCTGCTCCAGAGGAAACATAAAATGATGATAATGCTACATTATTATTATCAATTTATTTTTCCCTTCGCACACTGCATAAATCAGTGTGGCGACGCTCCTCCGCCTTGGCGGAGGAGCCGCCACTGCCAGTCCCTAAAAATGCAGGCTGGCACCCACCATCCTGCACAAATCTATAACTCTATCATTCAAGGAGCAATTAACATTTCCACCACTGCGGTCTCAAAGTCCATGTTTTTTCATGGAATATGAGGCAATGCTATCGACTCCAAAATAATGAATTTACGTTATCTCTTCATCAGTTTCTTCCACCAGTCCTAAGAACAAGAGGTGTGTGTGTAACATCCGAACAGGCAACCTGCTGCCCATTAAAAATAAAAAAAATGTCCTGGGCCTTAATGGGATTCCACTACCTCCCCCTCCCCCAGCACTATAGCCCATTGGTTCCTAATCTTTTGACTTCTGGGGACCCACACTTTATCATTCCTGGATCCCAGGGACTGCCACTGAATTATTATTGGAATCCAGGGACACCCCACATGACTGAAAGCTGGGGACCCAATCTGTTAATATTATTTAATTTCATAAGTAGTTGGGAACCTCCAGGCGTCCCCGAACCACAGGTTGGGAGCCACTGCTATAGCCCACAGCAACACTAACAAAAACATCTTTTTGATGTATTTCTGAAAATGGATCTCTGCTGTACCCCTGTCTGGGGGTTCACCATTTTTTTTTTACTTCTCTCTGGGCATTATGCCTGCACAGATCTACAAGGGCTGCATAATGGTTTTTCAGACCCTGCATGGGAAAGAGGCTCCAGTCTGCTGCAGCTACTTCAGGTGAATTCTGTCTTTGGCATTGCTTGGCCCTTCACCTCACTGCTTCATTGGTTGGCCACTCAGCTCACTGCTTTCTGAGTGCTCTGTTTTTAGGATGTAACGTAGCAGGTTGTGCCATTGCCTGCTGGCTAAGATTGGTTTATTTTCTTATCCTTTCCCCAGCTGTGATGGACAGGTGCTGCTCGCGGTTGCATGCTGATGTGAACAGACAGCTTTGCATTAGTGCAGTCCAATCCTGGCCACTGTTTTGCGGCTCTTAGCTCGTTATTGGTGGCAGGGGTGATATTTAAGCACCACCTCTCTCATCCCTTTGCACCTACAGGATAGATGGTTGCTAATCCAAAGGTCTGAACTCTGGTTTCTGTGGAAAATCACAGCTTGCGCAAAGGATGGTCTTTCACTCTTGCTACTGGGTGGAGAGGGTTCCCTTTCTAAAGCAGACCTGAAAAGCCCTGATGAAGAAGACTCTAGCTGAACTCCTAGAATAGAGGGGCTCTGAAAAAAAGGGATGAAAAGAGTGAGCATGTTGTTCCCTCTTTCCTCTTCTGGCTGTTCAGCATCTTCTTTTCTTTGCATCTTCCTTCCTCCTGCTGGCCTTTGCCAGAATGCAACAAAGAATGGGATGAGGCATTTTGATTCTGATCCTAATTGCAAATATGTTCTACCTGCTGTCTTGTCTCAGAGGTCATCTTCGCCTTCCAACTGCTGAACCTTTATCAAGTACTAGCCGGGAGAGGTTCTGCTAGTTGGAGTAGCCCCTTGCTGCAAAACATCACATACATCTGGTAGTCAACAACTTGATCTATATTGGGTGGCGTGATCTTGGCATGGCTGCCATCACCTAGTTTATGTCATCTGTCTGGCCTATTGAAAGTCAGAAACTGATTTCCTACAAGCTTTGTGAATGGACCCAATGTTTGCGAAGCTGATGAGCTGGTCCACTGTAAACCCTGGGACGCTAAATCCTTTGGCTCAAGTGTATCACTGAGTGAAAGATGGATTTCATCATACCTAACCTTAGCCTTAGCCTCATTCTATCAACAGCTATCCAGGAACCAGGAACACATATTCATTGTAATCACTGGTGAAAGACTTCTGTTTACTTTCTGCAGTCATTTTAGATGGAATGGACTGTTCTGAGCTCTTGGCTACAATGGAGGCCGAAGCTAATTGTTTTAGGTACTGCATTTGATGTTCAACACTCGTCCACTTTGGCTGGCTTCAATGTTGGTGCATCAGCAGATGTGAGTCTGTGACTTGAAGAAATCCAGAAGGCTGCTATCATCAAAGTCCCCATGTGGGGTTCAAGGTCTTTTATTCTGCTCGGAATGACATGCTACATCAAGCGTTTTAGGTTAGCAAACATACAGTCTCTTTAAAGAAGGATGATGGAAAGTGCCATGTGGCCCATCTTCCAGGCCTCTTTAGGGGTGTGGACTTGTCTGATGTCCCACTTTTAGTGGGTGCTCACCTCCAATCATTCCAGGGAACATGGTAAGGCTCCGTATTGGATTGATGGGTCCGTGAAGGGATCTGCAGGGAATATAGATTAAATATATATGCCATCGCTCGTCCAGGTTCAAGTCAATATTTCTTTGGCCTCAGAACAGGACCAAGAGGGTGGTACTGCAAGACAGCCTGAGGAAGTTTACATCCAAGGTAAGGATCTGCCTGGTTCTCTTCCTGCAAAGCATCCGGCTATCTACTACAAAATATTCCTTGTTGTAATAAAAACTTGATCCTTCTGGATGATCATTAGTCTTCAGCGGGCCACCTTTTATATATCTAAAATACATTTCTAAATGGACACTTCATTGCATCATTCTATTGGTGCTTCTAGGGAATTCATGAAATTGTTTGACCTGGAAGGAGCTTACCTGCACATGGCCATCCATCCCAGTCACCATCAGTAACTCTGGTCCATTGTGTGGGGTCTTTTTTTTCATTTCTGAGAACTACTCTTTGGTCTCAAGCCTTCTCCCTGCACCTTCACAAACATGTTGGCCTTTTTTGGGTGTTATCCACTATGAAGGAATCTCTGCCCCAACTGTATCTGAATCGTTGGATGATTCATTCAAGTTCTGCCTACCTAACCCAAGTGACCTCATCCAGGGGTGTGCAACGTTCTCCATCTTCCTGGGATTCTCATCAGCCTGCACAAGTACTACCTACTTCCGATGCTGCTTCTTCAGTTAATTGGAGCCCAGTTCCATATGAATTTGGGTGCTGTATTGCTGACTATAGTTCATATTCTAATACCACGCTCTCACATGAGGATCCTGCTGAAGGTTGGTTAGTGCCCTGATCAATGCCTGGTGAGGCTTCAGTGTGGCATAAGTAGCTTTGCCTTTCACACTTCCTGTGTAACCTGGAGGTGGCTGTCTTTTCCAGATATTTGGTCAAGTTGTTCGTCTCTTGCAGGTTTGGTCTGGTGTCCCACCATATTCTGCATCATCAGGAACCTGAAATCTCCTTGTCTGGATGCTCTCATTTCATTTGCGCTAGAATTCCCCTGGGACTGGTAGTGATGGATGGTTCCTCAGTGCTTCTCTCAGGGTAAATTGCTGGTCATTCCAGAATCTGATATCCCCACCAGATGCTTCAGAACTTGTTTGGGGGGGGGCTATTATGGGCAGACCTTCCCACTTAGGACTAATGCTCTCGAAGGGACTTTGGGCCTGATTTAGAGATTTGCGGACAGGTTACTCTGTCACAAACGTAATGGATATTCCACCTGCCATATTACAATCTCCATCAGCTATTATGGGAAAACAATACAGCGGACAGGATATCTGTCTTGTTTGTGATGGAGTAATCCCCTTTGCCAAACTCTAAATCAGGTTCTTGGTCTGATCGTGAAACCGAAAGGAACTCATCATGTTTTTCCTTGCTCTCAAGACCTTTGACTTTCGGTTCTTTCACCTAGTGGTGGTGATCTTGACTAAAAGCAGTCTCCTACGTCTAGGGTGGAATCTTTAAAGTCCATGTCAGTAGTGGCAGTCATGATTTGCTCAGGGGCTCATTTGCTCACTTGTAGCTGTTTAAATCTGTCAGTATCTGAAAAGTGAACAAGTGGATGGCAGATTCTCTAAGTCAGGCCTTCTCTTCTTGTCAGTGCAGTTTCTCTCAAGAACTTCTTGCTGTCTCAGGCAGGCATTTCAGAATTCATTTTGTGAACCTCTTTGCTTTGAGAGCAAATTGACTGTTACCTCTTTTTTTATACCAGGTTCAAGAAAACGGGTAGGAGTACAGGATGCTCTCTTATGTCCCTGGCTGTCCAATTTCCTCTATGCCTTTTCTCCTTTTAGTATCCATCCTTGGCGCCTGGCCAGACTTTGGCGGGAACAAGCACATGCTATTCTTATAGTGCTCATGTGGAAAGTAATGTGCTTATTTCTCCTGTATTTCTTGACTTCTAGGGAATTAATTCTTTTTCTGTCCTCTCAAATTCCATATCTTCTCCTGGAGACCTCCTGGAGACTTCAGCTGTCAGCCTGGTATGTAGGAGGTTTGGGTTCCAGTGATTAGATTTGATATAGGTATGGCTGTGGTAGTTCAGATCTACTGTACTCCATCCACTTTAAAGGTATTTGACCATCAATGATCTTCCTTCAGTGACTGGTGTGATCATAGAGGGACGTCCATCCTTTGGATAACGATCCTACCCTTATTCTTCAGCTTCTTTTTGGACCTTTCTGCTGCCAATCTGTGTTAAATGGTCTGCCATCAACACTTTTCGTGACCTGTGAATATTGTGCAATTAGTTACCCATCTTTTGAAGGGATTGTCTAGATCCTCTTCTTGTATCAACTCTGTTTTTCCTGTGTGGTAACTTGGCTGGTATCACCTTTCAATCCCTTGGACGATTATTCTCTGCACTTGCTGTCATTTAAGGCCCTATTCAGAGTGGCCATCATCACATCTCAACCACTGGGTGAATGGTGTTGTCTAGTCAGCTGTGCCCCTTACCTGAGGGTCTTTACAAACTGCTTTGTTCTTTGGAAGGTTCCAGGGTTTGTTTCCATGACCCATTCATTCTTCAGCTGCTCACAGGAGACTGTACTACCTGTTTTCTTTCCTGATCCCGTGCCACAGCCTAAGGTCTGGCTGCAGTCTTCATGTTGTGCATCGTATGGTAGTCATCTATAGCCTTCCAGCACTGCCCTTCATCTGTGTGATTCACTGTTAACAGTAGGCATGCTCAACCAGGCCCCAATCCTTTTGTACCCGTGCACTGTCACTTGATGAGAGCTGTTATTTTCATGGCCTAAGACCTCTCCAATCTCTCCTCTCCAGTAGACGTGGTAGGTCATTCCACATGAGGCATTTGCACTTGCTGGACAGAGTCCTTGCGTGCAGAAGTGCAAGACATCTTGGCTGCTGCTACCTAGTCCTGTCATTCCACATTTGTTTTACATTACCAGGTAGTAGTAGATTTGTATGGGGCTAGTACACTAGTGTTGTCTTCCATTCTCATGGAAGTATCTCAGTAATGAAATTATTTTTGTTGATTAAAGTTGGTATGCATGCTGACATTGATTTGTTCTTGTGATATAATGTGTCTGGTCAGAGCATAAATCTTCTTAGATATACTCTCAATTTGTAAGGACTAGGATGATGATGTGTTTAAGGAGATAACAGTTTAATTTTCCTCATCTCAGTCCTTAGGTCACACCCTCTTTCCTAGGTGGAATTATGGCTTCTTTCTTGGAAGCTTGAACAAACTGTTTAAGAGTTGAGATTCGAGGTGCTTTGGGTTATAGTGTCCGGAATGGGTGAGGACCTTGGGCATTTTCATCTGTATGGGCCAAGGGTGCGTTCAGGTGGGCCAGTGAGAGCCCCATTTACTTCAATTCTGGAGGTAGCCTACAAGCTACTTGGATGTCAATTCACCAAAATGCCTGGGGTAGTGGAAATTACATCACACATCCTTCACCCTAATGGCTTCAAAGGAAGTGACATCTTATCACCTTTGTCCTTCAGTCTTCCTACAAAGTAATGCCACATGACCTTAACCCTGATGGCATCACAATAATTGACAATGCTGAAGTTATAATTAAAGCCATAATAAAAGCACGACTAATATAATCACAGTAGCTCACAAGAACCAACCAGTAGGCCCACTGGACCGGGGTGAATAAAATCAACATACAACAATGGGACTTATTTTAATTGGGGCTTCTAATCCAAATGGTCTGTGAGCAGTAAACTCCCATTTCCTCCCTTAAAATAGAATCCCCATTTTAATTGAGCACCAGTTTCTGTAGTAGTATAGTTATTGCTACAGAAAGCATACTTCCGATAAAGATGCTGGGCACAATATCTGAACTCATCATGTAAGAATATGTGTTAAATCCAATTAATGATCAAATATCACAAAATGAACAGTGCGTGAAGAAATTAATCGATAGTGCAGATGACGCAGTGCTCACATAAACATACAAAGCACATATTTACACCATATTACAATTGCACATTATAAATTTCCCAATGGTGTTGCCAGACTGGTAACTCCGTCAGGTAGCCTGTATGTCAAGACTACTCCCTTCACTCATAAGTCATCTTTAACCATATGGCAGAATATGTTTGATATTTCACCCCGACTAGCTCAAGTGGTGTCCCCGGGATGCCACCATCCACCTCACACACATACTAAGGAGTAGATGAATGACCCCCACAGGTCAAATTTAGGTGCCCCAAAGGAAAATGAATGTCTCAAGCAAGACGAAACTTCCAAATAGTAGCATTCGCAGCAGTACCAAATTTGCTGTAAGTCAACTGCTGTAGGCCTAGAGGTCCGTAAACAAAACAAAGTTACAAGGATTGGAAATCTATGTCCCAGGGGAACTCATCCACGTCCTGCCAAGTTCTCCTCATGGGCTCACAGACAATTTGGATTAGAAGTCCTGATGAAAATAAGTCCCATGATGAAAATAAGTCCCATGTGACAACTGTTGCACATTGATAATATAATAATACAGCATAGAAAAACATCTCTTTTAGATACTACTAGTATTAGGGTGCTGAAGTGATATGCAAGGAGATCATTAGTGGTTTCTCTTAGTATTACATGAAAGATTATGTGTCCATCTGCAGAGAATGGAGTACCACAAAACACACATAGGGCCAACATGTTTTATACTACCAACTGTTGTTATTTAATAGTTTCCCTTCTGCATACTGCAATGAGACTTTTTTTGATAAATCATAGTAAGAGAAAAAAAGGGGTTCAAATAAAACAATAGTAGTTATGTCCACATGTGTTAATTAATGTAGAGTTGACCATATATTGATTATAAGATATATTATTGTCCTAAATTATTCTTCATTGTTAATACATTTTGAAATAAGATCTCCTGCAAGGTTCTGTCACTCATGTGAAGCACAGAGGTGAAGGTTTTATTCAGATGCCTAATTTTTCATGTATTCACAATAATAAAAAATCACAACAAATCATTTAAGTTTGTCCTTTAGTTTTTTTTAATTTAATTTGAAGAGTGCACATTGCACTGCTGAATTTATTAATTTAACAAAATCTAACGTGTAATGTCCCAATGCCAGTGGAAGCTGCTAAAAAGTAAACAATGCTCATGAAGACACTGTTTGCCTGCTGTTTTTGAAGTCGCAGGTGGTGATTTTTTAAAGTGGTGAGTTGTAATTATTGCCCTGAATTGTACAGAGTGAAGCGAGTGAGCCTGACATCTTTAAAGGGAGGGTTCCAGCAGTCTACCCTGATAAACATTTTGAAAAAATGGGACTGACAGTGCATTTTTAAACAGGTTTTTCACATACATTTTCTAAAAAGCCAAAGGCTCTGCTCTCATTTAATAATCGCCTTTTATGATGTGCCAGGCCAGTTTAGTTTGATACTCCCAAGAGGTCATGCCAATTTTCCAAAATGTGCTTAAGATGCTCCCATATGACAAAACGTACCTCCATTTTGTCATTTACAGCATATTGTCATGGGTACTCCACATATGTGACCCAGAAGTCCAAAATTTAAATACAATATGTCACTACCAGAATCTTGCTATTTGTGCCCCCAATGTCAAAAACATCCCAATGTCAACAACATCTAGAATGTCAGGCCCAGCTCTTAGTCATAATTGCCCCCTCCTATATACCAAGGTTGTCCTCCTTTATGCCAAAAATTACCTTCAATGTGCCAGCATTCTGACATGGGTGGCCCCAATGCCAAGAATTGTCTTCAGTATGACAGCAATTTTCCCCTGTGCCACAAATTGCATACAGTATTCTGATGCCAGCATTTTGTCATAGTTGTCCCCATATCCTAAATATAACGTCTAGTGTGCCCTCGTTTGCTAGCATTATCTCGCAGGTGCTTGTTATACAAAGAACTGCCTGCAGGATGCCAGTGCCAGAATTGTGCAGTGGGTGTCTCTTTGAGTCAACAATTACCTTCAGTATTCTAGGGTAAAGGGCAAACTCGCAAGCATAACACTACATTCTCACTCATACTCACTTATATTCACTCATTCACAATTACATTCTCATTAATTTTCACTAACTTGCACACATTTATTCTCACTCACATTTGTGCTCGCTAACTGCCACTCACTCTCACTCCTTCCTGTTCACACTTAAACTTATTCATTCTTACCCACATACTCTCACATTTTTGCAGTCACTCCATTTCTCACTCACATTCTTACTCACTGACTCACGCAAGCTTGCTGACAGGGACACATTTACTAGACAAAAAGAGCAACATGCAGCACAGCAACCAATGTTGCTATGCTGCACAGCACAAGGGGAAGAGAGCACTGTAGAGCCATATCGACTGAAATATTGACTGATGCTCTTCCCCAGCACTGGTGCCTAGCACCACGCACACATACTTTTGCACCATGGTGCAAAAGCATGCGCATGATGTCTAGCATAAGTTTTGTACTTGACAGTTAACCTTCCAGTACAAATCTCAAAATACTGCACCTAGACAAACTTTAAAATGTTTAACACATTGGGTGTGCACGGTATAGTGCAGCACACATGCAGCGTGCAAAAAAAGTAGAACAAATTAAAACATTTCTCCAACTTAACACCTGCCTCAAGAAGATGTTGTTTTTGGTGCAAAGTCCTGTATAATATTTTTAGTAGAAACGACTTTGTGTCAAAAACACCAGGTTGTAGAGTGGGAACTCCCATATAGCACCCAGGACATACTCACATGATGCAAAGTAGCAAAAAGGTAGCATAAATTATTATCTGTGCTACCCTGAGGCTATTTTCCAATGTAAAAATAGTTTTGCACTGAAAAGGAAATAGTGTATCAAGACTTTGCACCCGGCGTGTGTCCCTTTGTGTGACTGTGCAGTGGCACGAAGTCTTGATAAACACTCTCAGAATCCTCACAAAGAAACAGATAACTGAGGTTACAAGGACGCTTGCAGTCCTGGTCCCTGGTGGCACTGCATCTGCTGCATCATTGGAAGGTAACACTGTCCCCACTCCCCAGTACACACCGCCCAACTGCAGCTTGCCTCAGACACAACCTACTGTTGTCACAGGGCCATTTTCTTCCCACATGAACATTTTAATGTTTCAGTCAGTACAAAAATTGAGAAAATAATGTAAAGCCCGCATTTTTTCCCCTTTTCAGTACATACTTTAAAAGTATTTATAAAAATAATGTACTAGAGATTCCTTAGTGAGCCTTGATTAGGGTTGCCATCTGGCATCTTTTCTTCTGGCACTTTAATGTCCAGTTTGGTGAAAAAATGACCAATATCACTAAACGCAGGTATTTTTAGCCCTTATCTGTACATACTTCAAACAGCAAATACAAACAGAAAACTCTTTTAAATGTGTTCTAGAGCTGCAGAGAGTCCTGACTAATAAATAATGTAAATAAAGACAAAAAAATATGTTACAAACAAATGCATTTCATTTTATTTATAGTCATACTTAGAATCATGTCCAGGCCTTTGCAAACCCTTAAACTAAAGAACATTTATGGTATTTTTATTTTGTAAGTGTGGCAATCCTACAGCTTACTGATAATTAATGTAAAGAAAGTGAAAAAACATCACAGGGTTTGCCATAACCATTGGGGAAGCATTTCACAAGTGCGTTATCCATGGGCACTTCCGTCAACTGGGAGGGCCAAAGGTCATGTTTGGGTGGGCCTGGCCCACCAGCTAAAACCGGACCTGCTCATAAGCCTCATGTTTTCCAAAAAAATCCTAATACAAGTGCATACATACATAAAGGGGCTTTCTGTCAGCCCTCTTCATCTGTTCATCTGTTCAAGTGTCATTCATGTTTTGCTTCTGCCCACCACAGCATACATCAGGTAGCAATGGGTCAGTGTACTTCATTCATTGCGCTGAGCGATGGCATTTTGCTGAGCACGTGTACACACAGTATATCAGTATATGCCACAGCATTTGAAGCAAAATACTACCTGACAGAATTTTCTTGTCCTTAATATTGCCCCACCAAGTTAATAACCAAAATTGTATATCCAATCAAACAATCATTTTCTAAATGCTGTTTAAGGCACAAAGGGCCAGATTTCACAGAAAATGACGGTGTGCAGCGCTGCGCCAAATTTGGCAGCATGACGCACCGCCATTTTTCAAAACGTAGGGATGCACCGTATTTGCTAGAATTCGGCACACCCCTGTGTTTCCCCCTGCGCCGGCGCTAAAATCGCAGCCCTTGCACCAAAGTGCAGAGATGGCTGCGTTGAGGGGGTGACTGTTTTTGTACAGGAAAGAACGCCCTCCTGCACAAAAACAATCTTAAATGGCGATTTGCTCATTCTATGTGTGCTACAGAATGCAGCACACATAGAAAGAGCAAAACACGAGGACAAATGAAAGCATTTTTCCTCGTTGCGCCATGCTAACGCCATCCCGGGGGTGATGTTAGATTTGGGCGCTGCCTTCATTTTACAAAAACCCATAAATCTGAGGCAGCGTCAAAATGCAATGCAACACCCATTGCACGCCCCTTCCTCGCAAAGTGATGCATGTGAAAAAAGTGAAAAAGTGGCTTAACGCCACCTTGTAAATACGTGCAGGGCATTGTGCCACCGGAATGTCACGAAAAGTGACGCTCCGGTGGCTCTAGCGGCTATTAAACATGCCCCAATATTTTTGTCAGACGATAGATGAAAGCTTTTCTGACATAAACCTTGGCACATCCTCCTGAAAAGGGAGAGCACTTCAGTATCAGAGCTGGTGTGCCTGGGCTGCTCGTCCTCCCATATATTTTTTATAAGTTTCAGTTTTTTGCATGTTATATATGTTTAGGAAAAAATATAAATTAATACAGTCTTGCCAAGGCCAGACTTATTTGCTTTTCCACTGCAGGTTTTATTTTAGGTGGACAACGGTGTGCCTGTCTGCCAGGTGAAGACAAATCACTTTGTAAGGTCTGGGTCCGAGGAAAATAAAAAGGGAATAAGGAGTGTGTCAGTAATCGACATGCACCGCATTGTGGACAAATGTAAAACGTGTATAGCTCCTGAACATGTATGAAAGGACTGATCTTTAGAGTTCACTTAAAAATGATAACGGACAACCGCTAGATGGCAGCATTCGATGCTAACGAAAGAACTGGCCTGGTGGAGGCTAAGGCAAAAACAATACCTCACGGTGCCTTGGGGGTTGTGGTTGGGATTCACTGCAAAGTTGCAAACAGAAATACTGACTACATTTTGACACAGACCCAAAAATGCGAATTTTGTGGAAGGAGGATCTTACCTCTGCCGTCTGCAAGGCACCGGTTGTACCCCACAGGGCTGAAGTACTCAAAGACAAATACAGCGACAGCCGACACAATCAGGAGCATGACGAACATCATCACCCAGACATCAGCACTGAAGGGTTCTGGGAGGAAGAGAGAAGGAAGGCGAGCTTAGGACATTTTCAAAGAAGAGCCGTCCGCAGGAGACACTGCCTGAGAAAGTGAACGGAGATGCTTCATTTCATGGCTCTGGTGCTGCTGCTATCCACCGAAATGAGGCTACATCTGATCCGGCGGCAGTATCCACCTCTCCTTCACTCACAGGCCTGATACTCACTGGGGCTCCCTGTCAATCACTGACTGGCTGGGGGGTGCTTGGTTCCACCTGCTTCATCACTGATGGATTCTGTGGCAGCCATCAGTCGTGGATTCTGGGAGCTGCTATCGCTGGTAGGTGCGTGGCCACACTCCCTCTAGTAACTAGTGGCGCTGCCTCCATTTCCTACAAGTTACGTAACTTATCTTCCATTGCATAAAGAAGACACTTCCTCTCCAATGTTTATAAGTACCAACACCTCCCCTCCATTACATGAAAGAAGACACTGCCCCTCTATTGAATATGGGTGCTGGCACTTCCACTCAATTGCATATGAGGTAAGGCACCTATATATTATTACCTAGGAAGGCAGAAGGAGAGACAGTTCCGTTGCTGCGCGAGACCATGACGCTGATACCCGTCTCAATGAAGGGGACAGAGAAATCAACAACTTCAGACCGCTCCTCGTTGATGGTCAGAGATCCCACTGCCATGTATGCTCGCTTTGTGACCACCTGGAGGAAGAGAGACGTAACCACAAAGCCACTCAGAGACAGAAGTGTGGGGTCAACCGAAGGTTGAACAAGCACAGAGCCAATCAGAGAGAGAGATGTGTAGTAACCTGAGGAACGTGTTAAGGGCAAATCAAAGATGGAGGTGTGGGGGCTGCTAAGGGAGACACAAACACAAAGCCAATTAACGCTTGTGGGGCTAACCAAGACGGGAGCAAGGGGAACACTCAGCTGGGGTCATTAACCTTGTAAGAATGGTCGGCACTGAGGGGCAAAGGGTCTTTATTACTCTATGAGGGAACAACACTGAGAGGCATTGCAAACACATACATTCCCTCAGAGTGCAGGGGACACATACTCCCTCCGCCTAAAGAAAACAGATACATACCTCGCCTACCAAACCATTCCAGGTTCCATTGATCTTCTTTCCGTGCTTGCCGTTAGTCACCAGGTAGAGGTCATAGGTAAACTTGACATTTTTGGCAATCTTCTTCAGAATGTCAATGCAAAAGCCCTTACAGCAGCGTTTTATGTAATTACCACCTTCTTCTGTCCGGTTCCTGTAAAGAACAAATGGGGTGAGTTAGGACACAATTTTCACGTGACACGAGTTTGCAGCTCTGCCTAAATGAGGTTGTTGATATTCCAGCATCTTTCAGAAATTAAGGCCTTTTGCTTGTAGTCTTTAGAATAAATAACTGCCTATTAGAATCGGCTATGTCTGCCATATTGGGTACCCTATAGCTCTGACAGACAGTGGGAGGAAATTATATTCCCCAGATGAGCACCTGCCCAAATTAGGTTATTTGTAGAATTACATAATCGTTTGGAAACAAATGACAACTGCTTGTAAACATTCCTAAAAATTGATAAAATTAAAAGGGGTCCCAATCTGACACATACTCGAGACGTATCTGCTTGCGGCACGGCACAGTGTTACGCATGCACGTGCCACTTAGAGGGTCCACATCCTCCACAATGACAAAAGGTGCCTCCTCCAGAGTGACAATACTCAGGTGGTCATCCTCACGCTCTTCAGAGTCAGGGTACAGGTCGAAGCGGGGCCATACATAGTACTTCATCTGCAGGCCCCGGTCCTTGTACTTCCCCACCTGGACAGAAGGGGACAAAAAGTGAGCGTTGAGAATTAAAACTGCTAAAGGTCTGAAAGAATGAACATCACATCACAAGGCAGGAAACTTCAGGTTCATTGACTAACAAAAAGCAAATTACTGAATTGTAATGTCCCACCCACTGCACTGAGGCAGCATCATGGGGTCTTCCATTATCACACTCTTATTGTAAACAAAACATGTTCGGCACATCAATAAATATACGTATGAATTAATTTCAGCATTGTGAAATTACCTTCCACCTTTCCCTGAACTAAGACATAAGACCTATTTTCATCCATATTTAAGCCCCCTGTCCCACTGAACCTTTTTTAGTCCCTAAACAGGGCACAAGTCGGGGGTACACATGGGTGGGCTGCGTACACTCACTATTTTCACATGGTGGACACAAGGAGAAGATGGGCCCTACTGTAAAATGCTGAACATGTCTCGGTGTAATTTTCAGACAAGGGGACACATTCAGCGGGGCCTGCACAGTGCCTGCTTTCGATCGAGCAACAACATGCAGGCGGGAGGAGGCTTTCATAATTCAAGCTCCTGCTGGGCCCATAACAAAGGCCAAATTTAAGGGGCCTTCAGGCCTCCTTTTGTTGGAGTGTCATTATCTGGAGCCTAATCTCCAGATGTAAATACAGTGGAGGGTAAACAAAGGCTCATAGCTTGTTAGCACTTCACAAGTACTTATGAGAGGTACATTTTGAGTTTGTGCAGTCCTTGTGTATGAGCGATATGCATGCACTGCTGCAAGAAAGTCAGATGTGTTGGTCTGTCAAGGTATTTACAGAAAATAACAATTTAAATACTGCTATTTTTTTTATTTCTGTTATAGCGCTACTCAACAAAAAGCAGGGTGTCAGAGTGCTTTAAATCAAACACACTCATTACATTGACATTCAGTTGCACAAGTTTGTACATCAATGTTCAGGATATGGTACATAAGACAGTCAGGGTTACAAGGTGTAGGAGTCATATTGTCCTTCATAGCTCACTGCACTATATTAGAAGGAATACAATATATGAAGTGCAAGTAACAAAAGTATCTCTTTATTAAAAGCAGTAACCCACTTACCTATCTACTTAAAATAAAAATCTGTCATCTGTGTGTTACATGATGTGCTTTGCAGGAGACACATTAACCATCTATGCTACTTTCAGTTGAAAGGGGCACTAGACAAAACACAGATTTTTTCAGTAAATGCATTAACCACCAAAGCTATCTTACCATTATTATTCTCTCAGATTTACTAGGAACCCAAAGATCTCTGCAGCAGGTGTCTTAACCCCATAATTTATTTTGAAATTTAAATTTTGCAACCGATTAAACAGAACAGATTTACTGTCCCATTTCTCCTTGTCACCAATTTCTTTGTGGCAGAGTTTTAATAACAAATGTATACATTGAGATACAGATTTTGCATTAGGGTTGTGTCACTTTTCTGGTGTGACCCTGATGCATAAACTATTTTGGGATTTATAGTGCCACACAAACCCTGGTTGAGTTTTGTTTAAAAAAAAAACATGAACGCAAGACAGCACATTATCCTGCATTACGTTACCTTGTGTCAGGTAGGCATTATATGCGAGGAGTGTCTGTATGTATACTCATAATGCACTGAAATCTACTCATGATAGCATATGTGTAAGGTCTTTAGATCTAATGTCACTTCTTTTGATGTCACTTCCTTTAAAGTCAAGGATTGTGGTGCCTCTTCCTGTGATGTAACTTCCTGTAATGCCACGTGCGACATCACACGCTGTGATATCACTTGCATACTGCCTAACTTGGCAATCCCCCACTTCTTTTTTTAGGACTTGTGCCCTGCCCCTAACAACTGCACCCATTCTTACAATAAAGACTTGTTTGCAATCAGTCATTTTATTACTACAGCATAAAACAATAAACAGAAATACTTTTAAGAGTGGCAAATAAAAACTAAGAACAACAATCACTACCATGCGGAGAATACCACATGATAGAAGATTTTATAGCTTCAAAAAAGTAAACAAAATCTATGGTGTAGGGTTCTTTCTGGTTCTTTCAGTAAATCAGCAGTCAAAAGTTCAATGATGGGAAGTAGATGCCCACCAATAAAAACCTCTTTATATCAACACTTCTGTTTTATGGAAGGTGTACACGCCCTTAGGAAATGCTGTGTCTCGCATGAGGACTGGGGGACAACAGGGTCAAAAGAGGGTCCAAAGTCCCAGTTACGTGCATCAAGATTGGTGTCCCTGTTGTCAGTACCTTCTCTAAAGAAAATATACATCCGAAAATCAAAACTGGAACTTTTTTGCAGTCCTGTTTTGCTCTGTTCTTAAAATCATTTGTTACCAACTACTTCACATCAAAAACACATTTTCAACATCTAAATTATTTGTCTTTTATTTTCACAGAGATCAATTTGTTGTATCAAATTTTCGATCTGCCATCCTCCATGGTCTTTCCACGCATAACTTCATTAAAGAGATAATCCTTTTCTGTCTCTGGTGTGCAAATAAGGCTCTAACTGAGATCCTTGAGTTACTATATCAGGATTCAAACACAATCACCTTAACAATCTATATATCAGCCACCATTTGTGGAGCCACCCTATTCTTCTGACCCTACGATAGCTGACTGAATGGCTCACCCTCTGCATTGTTTAATCTCATCCTCATGTCTTAAGACTCTTCTCTATTACTGCTCTCCCAGCCCTCCTGCAGCCTTCCTGGACCCTTTCTCCAAACTCTTTGCTCTGAGCCACCTTGGCCAGGCATATATTCATCCTGGGAAACATCTGATTAACTTCCCAACTTCACGAAATGTGCATACCACACAGCCTGTCTCTCCCAACACCCACTCAGTATCAAAGATAACTAGCTCAACCTTACCCTATACACAGTGTTAACCAACAACTACTGGTCACCTCTCCCATGCCCCAGACTAATACATTCATAAGACTTTTCCAAGACCAGTTAACTTTTCTAGGAAGCTTTGATGGCTGCAATCCTCATAAAGATTTTCAAACAAACCATATTGTAAGCAGCTCTTTACTGCCTATGGCCGCAACACCCTTAACCTCTTCACTGCCTATGACCTCAGTGCTCCAAACTCCCTTCTGTCTTTTGCCTTCATGGCAATCCATAACAACATCAAACAACTGAGGCTAGAAGATCTCTGCATTGAAGGGGCCATCTTAGATTGGATATCCTCCTACCTTTCTGACAGATCACGCATCATGTTATCCCTGCCTTACTCTTCAAATATTTCCTCACTGACTCTTTCATCCCTCAAGGATCTATCATCTCTTCAGGATATATATTAGCTTGCTGTGGGACTCATCAAGCTCTTCATTTAAGACTGTGACAGTTATGCAGACAACATGCAGTTCATCCTCTAGCTTGGAATCTTGTTTGCCTGAACCATAGCCTCTGAGATATTGTTCAACCACCTCAAACTCGACTCTTCAAAAACTGAGATACTTAGCACCGGACACTGGAAGTATTACCAGCCTCTGACCATCTGGCTCCAGGAATTTGAACCACCTTTGATGACATCGACTGAAATAAGAAAGCTGGCAGTGATCACGGATTCCAACTTGTCAACAGCACAGAAAGTTTTTCAAATTTAATTGAACTGAATCAAGATACAATCTGAGAACACTGCAAAATATTTTTACTCATCCAGGTTTCATTTAGAAATGTAAACCCTGCAATTCATCTGTATGCCATTAGGCCATGACTGCCCTGACAGAGTACATGCAATATTCCAACTCCGCCATCACTCCACTGGTTAGACCTTTTCTTAAAGAAAATATACATCAGAAAATCAAACTCTAGAACTAACTGCCAGCAAAGATAAGAAGCGTCCATAACCATCTGAAATTTAAGAAGGTAACAAAGACCTGGTTGTTCCCTAACAGATAACGACCATACTGTAAACATTGAAGTAACTGGAAGTCCACTGAAGAGGTTTCAAATTTGCCCAAATTGGTTGTTTTATAAAACTGTTTTCCCCTCGTCTTTCAAAAGACACCTTAATAGCCAAACAAGACAGTCTTCCCATTATAATTCAGAAACCTCCAGCACTCCTCATGATTGTACAAGAATTTCGCCATGCTTGTCAACTGCGAGGAGCTAGGTTCCAACACTCATGCATCCTCCAGTTTTACAGCTTGATTTAATGGTTAGGCCCCCAATCTAACTTGAGCTGACCCAGAAAGGCCCCTGCTTGCTCTCGCTAGGTCAGCTCAATTCAATCACCAGGGTGATGTGTGATTCGTTTTCCAAGTACTTCACCCTTCCCAAGTGCTGGAGGTTGGCATCATTGCCTTGATGGTTATAGACGCCACCCAAATTCTCTCGAGATCTGTTGCCCACATATTCAACCCTTAGCTCGCATCCAGACTTCTTCTCATGACTCCTAAAAGGAGTGCCCTACCCTTCACATGTCTTGCTTGATCCCACACTTCTAGTCAGTTATCAACATATTGCAATACCCCTTTGGCTTTATAAAGATTGGAAAAAACTGTAATCTATGAACTCTGAGCTTTATCACTAGATCAAGACTCTTGCCAATCTAGTCTCCGAACTTGGCATGCATTGAGACATCCTTCCTATCCATCTGGGGTGCCATCCTTCTCCTCATTGTGGCTTACTGTTGCTGTTCATACTTCTGGATCTATATGTAACCTTTGTCATGCAGTACATAGCAACTCCCTGGATCACAAGCTCCTTTCACCCCTTTCCATGCCGCTTCCTTTACTGTTATTTTTTTTCTCACCACCAGAGGGCACTGCGTAAGACCCCAAGGATCTGTTGTGATGTGCTCCCTGTACCTTTCAACATAGCCGCACATGGATATGCAGAGACATTAGTCGGGCCTGCTGTTTTTGTTTTAAACTGACCAAAAGATGGTTTGTGGCTTGAGATTCACACTCCCCTGTGAGTATGGCACTGCAGTGTCCAAGGACTCAAATATCTTCAAGAGGATGCAAAGAGCGAGGTGCAGTTAAAAGACTCCACAACTGACATCAAGCACCGGGCATTTTGCATGGAGCTCTACTTGACTCTCAACTAGGGTTGCCAACTTTTTTTTGCAGTTCTTCATAGAAAAACACTGGCCGGGCTGGTAAAAACTAATTGAGGAGTCAACTCTACTAGCAAAAGAGCAAAGAGTTACATCCAAAATGCAATACACCATTCATAAAATACTTTAGGGAAAAGGCCGGGAATATCTAAAGCAAACTTTTGCCTGCTACACCCCAGGAATTACCTAAAGTCAGGTAATGCAAAACTAACATGCAAAGAATATCTGTAGGGTAGAACTAGGAGTGTTGATCCTATCACTCTGAAACACAATGAGCCCAAAGTTGAGGGGCAAACCACACCTGCTCTGTTCAATAGAGCCACAAAGACTAATTGTTTCCAGGGGGGGGGGTTCAGGTACACACCACGCCAGAGCGGGGGCCTCCTCCTGGCTTTAAAAACTATTGGACTTTCAAGCAAGCAGTGACCAGACCCTACATTATACATATCTGAAAAACCAACGAGACAGATCCTATGTGACACACTGCATTTCCACTTCCTTGGTCAGAAGGCCATTTAGTAAGTTCCACATTAAATGTAATTGAAATGCAGTGAAGCGTCCTTGGGGTGACATGCTGGTGCTACAAAAGACTTAATAAACACATAAATACCAAACAAATTATGGCATTTCAATTCTATATTTGCCTCCATTTTTAGTAGCTGCATCATGGGACCCTGTTGTATTTAATTAGCTTTCATATTTCTCCTCACGTGCTTTCCCGTGCACTTGTTCATCTTCCTGGATCCTTTCCTCACTCTCTCATATTGTAAAGTAATGATCTCAAGAATCCTGCCACATAAAGTCACTATTAATGGTGTTGAGTTGTAGGATGCAGGTTGCTGAAAGGGGTACAGGCATGGACTTACAGTTGAGGTGGTTGGTGTACCTTACATGACATACACGAAATGCAGAGGTTTAGGACTTACATCCTCCCATGTGTAGCGTGCCACAGAAAGTTTTTTTTTTTGTTGCAAAATGGGGTCTGTAGGAGTAAACGTCTTCACTAGAAGGTAAGAAAACAGATATCTTTGTTGGGCTCCGCAGCCAGCCGTGTTTTCTGCTCAAGAGCATTAACTATTGATAAGAGGAAAGACACAGAATGCCGATATTTTACAAAGGTGAACAACCTCACACGTATCTGATGGCACCAGGGCAGGCTCAATGGAGCATGAACAGTGATTTAAATGAGCTGGTACTCACAGGTACTAAGTACCCACACCTAATTTAAAAGTACAATACTGATATTGGTAGAGTATCGACTCTTCTAAGTAGTACCCGGGTACTATAGGACAGTACTTTTTTTCCATTTAAAGCGCTGGGCAGGCTTTATGAGACTGAAAGCACACTTTAACCCATACAGGAAAGTCTTCTGGCTCTCAAGCGTCTTGGGTCTATTATTCTTATGGATCTCCTAAAAAGGACTTGACTTCTTTCTCTTCTTGTAGGAAGACATTGACGCTCAAAAAGTCTGCGTAAAAGGCTGGGAGTTCCAAGTGGAAATTATCACAATTACCAGCCCCCCGATCAACCCAGAGGTGGTGGGTGGAAGGATCCAAAACTTTCTCCAGACTTGGGAAAGAAACACCTCAGATCTGTGGAGTTTGAGCATTATCAGGAGAGACTATCACATAGACTTCTTAGACTATCCTCTAGATTCGGGATTCATCCTTACTCCTGTGCCCAGAGGCCCAATCAAGTGCAAAGCTCTGTTTGAAGGGATTGGCGGCTCATGGGACAAGAAAGCCATTGTTAAGGTACCCCAGGTCGTTGAGGGCAAAGGAAATTATCTCAGTCTTACATGCCAATACTGTACTTGAAGAAGGTAAGATACTGGATTTAAACTGTCCGCTTCAACATGGTGACACTGCAAAGCGTCCTCCTGCGGATAACCAGCCAGGATTCTCTGACCTCTTTGCAGACCTTCAGGATGCTTACTTGCACAATAAGATCCAGGAGGAGCCACGTGGCTTGTAGTGAAAGACCTTCTGTCTTTTGGGCTGAAATCAGCCGCAAGTGTATTGACTTAGGTGCTAGCACATATAGGCGAATTGCTACATCAAAGAGGATTCTTTCTTCATCCTTACCTCGATGACTGACTTATTCATTCTTTATCAAGGGTTCTATAAGAATAAAAAACAGCAGTATTACTTGCAAATCTAAAGGAGCATGGATGTTTGATAAACTGGGAAAAGCTGCAGCTGGTTCCATATCAGGACTGGAACTTCTTTGGAGTAAGATTTTGGAAATATTTGGGTCTGATAATCCTCCTAGAGGGAAGAGCAGTCAAGGGTCAGTCTCACATTTTGAAATTCCTACCCCATTCAACTCCAACTGCAGGCCTTTAGTTGCTAGTTTATAGGGGCCTAGTGGAAACAATATATTTGGTCCTGTGGGCCAGATTTTATCTGCATAGGGTGATTAAATATATCCTAAGCTAGAGTTAGAGTCCGATATGTCAGGATCATTCTCTGCATATCCCGATGTCCCAGGTGGCGAGACAAAAGTTGGTCTGGTGGTGGGACTCTCAGAATCCTGTCAAGGTGTTCCTCCCTCTCTGTTGGTCGTTAGGACAGATGGAAGTCTAACCAGGTGGGGGGGAACACCATCAGATTCATGGGCTTTGGTCTCTGTTTCAGAGTCATAAATTTTCCAATTGGAGGTAGCTGGTTTCCGTCTTTGTGGCTGTGATGGCTTTTTCTCATATTTTGAAAGGGAAAGGAGTTACAGTCAGGACAGACAATGTGACAAAAAATGTTTACATTGGAAAATAAGCAGGGGATAAGATCTGCAGCCCTTTCCAAGATCTTGGATCAGATATTTGTATTAGCGGGAGAGAATGTAAGATTGATTTCAATAGTCCACATTCAGGTGATCTGCGCCACTTTAAAGTAGTAGATGTTCTGTCCTGTCTGTCACTTCAAGGTGTTCTTTATGCCTTTTTTTCAATTTCCCCAATCCTCAAAATGGAAGAGGGGGTAGGGATAAGGTGTTAATGATTTTGATAGCTCCAGCATAGCCCATCTCAAGTTGGTTTTCTCTTCTGATATCTATAAAAATATCTTAGGAGATCCTTTTGCCCACAGTTCCTCATCCCTTTGCATTTTCAAGTTTGTATCAGGAAACCTTGTTGAAGCTCAGATTATTGGCCTGGAGGTTGAGCGGTTAGGAATGAAGAGTAGAGGTCTATCAGACTCTTTATTTTACTCTTCAGGCTTTGATAAGGGCATCAGTTTTGAAATAGTATGGCATGCATTGGGGATCTTTTAGTGAAAGATGTGTTTCAAACCAGCTGGATCTTAAGTTTGTTGATTTAGTTCATGTTCTCACTTACCTGCAGGATGGGTTCTGATTAGGGATTAAAGTTTCCATGTTGAAATCTCAATGGGCAGAAATTTGAGCCTTCAGGAGAGGATGGATAAACTTCTCAGACAATGAAGGCTTGGTTCAACATCTGTTCAGGGGGTTCAACAATATCCAACCTTTGGCTACTCTTGTTGTTCCTGCTTGGGATCTTTTGCTGGTTTCAGACACTTTCAAAGACCCACCTTTTAAACTGTTAAAGTCAGTGAGTGTTAAGATCCTGGCCTTGAGGATCTTCTTTTTAGTAGCAATAACTTCTGCTAGGTGACGAGATGAACAGGGGTCCCTTTCTAGTAAGCATCAGTTCTGTAAGATATTTGAAGATAGGGTCATACTTCGTCCTGGGCCTTCCTTTGTGCTCAAGGTCAGTTCCTCCATTCATGGGAAGCTAGAAGTTATGTTCCCTGAATATCTTCCATCTCCAGAGTTAGAGCAAGAGGCTAAGCTCAATTTTTGTGAATTGTGGTCCTGCCAAGAAATGTGAGAAGCTTTTGCTTTCTTCCTTATACAGATGGAACAAGTTTTTAATCTCCTTAGCCTGCAGCAGTGGGATAGCCATTGCCTCTTGTTGTTCCAGGCAGATCTACAAGGGGCTGTCAGCTACTCTTGCAAAAGTTCAAGGGACTTCGGTTCCAGAGACTTGCAGAGTGGCCACCTGGGTGACACCTTGTACCTTTGTTAATCATTATTGAAATATGCCAGAGATGGCTTTAAAGATGTTTTTGATTATACAGTCCTGTCCTTTATAAAGTGATTAAACCAAGGTTGTGTATTTTGAATACGTTGATTAAAGGTTTCGTTTCAGCATGCAACCTTAGTTATAATGGAATTGTTTTTGTGCATATAATGAGGTCAAGGATTGAAGTGAGGGAAGAACAAGGAGGTAATGCATCTATGTCTAGTCTCTCACTTTAATTCATTTCTATCCTCTCTCCCACCCTGTTTTTTCCAGGCCATCTAATTTTGGTTTACCTTTTTCTTAATACAAACAGGATGGGTGTGTGTGTGCGTGGGGGGAGCTTTACTTTGGGATTGCTTGGTTATTGGTGCATTGGTCATTACATCATGAGGCTGGTCTGCCTCATGATGTAATGAATTCATACGAGGAAGTAGGACTCAGAGCAATTCAGTTTCCTTGATTTGGGCATTCACATACACAACACTCGTAGCTGCCACAGAATCACTCGGATCAAGCAGTAGCAAAACCAAAACATCTGGTGTTGACTGACAGACTTTTAGTGCTGCCAATGCCTCTTTTGTTTTGCCATATTTTTCAAAAATGTAATTACTGAGGCGTTTGCAGGGCCCCCACCTAATTAAAAAATGAACACTTGCTATAAACGAAAATACTTTTTTTGGTCTCATAAAGCAATCATTCTACAAATAGCATAAGTATTTGTACAGGGCACGTTCGCCCATAGGCCTCTTGGCACTGAATAACAGATGTTTATTGTTACCCATCGCAAAGGTACTCATTTTATCGACCTCAGAATTTTGAATGAAAAACTGAGTGGACCCGCCGCGATCTGGACCTGTGACATTGAGGTCAAACGCAGGCCCCTACAGTGGACGCATTAGTCCACTTAGCCACCAGACCTGCTAGTACATGTGGTTCATTTAACTGAAAGGAACTTCATTGAGTGGATGTGCACTGTATGAGAGAGTCGAATGTCATCTCTGATAGTAAACTTATCCAAAGGCTGACATGGGCTGATCCACTGCCCCGTGCTATATGCTTTAGTAGACAGAATGCGTCTGTGAATGACACAACGGTAGAGCAGTGGATGAAGAAGGCTGGCTAAAAGCCCCTACATGTAAGTATATTGCATATATAAATGTTACCAATATCAAAGGGTCTTGGCTAACTCCAGGCCTAAAAATGCTGGTAAACAGAAACAGTTAAACATACATATGCGCCAAACACATAAACAGAGACATTCTTAAAGCAGACATAGTTATAGAAAAATACATTACAAAATGCATACGCACAAAACATAGAGAGAAATAGAAAGTGAGATACACACAGATTAAGAGAAATTCATAAATCCAAAGATATACAATTAAATAAAGAAACAATAATAAATGTATACCTTTCGAAGCACAAAGAACAACACGCACACACGGAAATTCAAAGACTCACAGTGAAAAAACAGACACACACATAAATCCATTCCTAACTGACAGAAAGTCATACACAGAAATATACAAAACCTCAAACAAAAACAGACATACATAGATATACACACTGAAAAACGTAATACATAATGAATACACAAACTCAGAAACAGAGGCTTATATGGAAACGTACAAACAGGCACGCACACAAACAATGAAATAAATATGAAATAAATACAGAGACGCAGGCCAACAGACAGGAACATTCATAAGCTGAAAACACATATATTTCGAAATCTCAAACCACACAGAAATAATAGCATGCACAAAAGCACGTAAACAGGCCAATAAGGCCCCAGAGATGCACACAGAAACACAGACAAGCAGGCACCGGAACAAATGCATAAATAGAAGCAAAGACACGGACACCACATACATACTCACTTGCAGACATATCCGCCCCCCGCACACTGGCCCTAGATAGATCAAAGCCGGGCCAGAGCCATGATTCTCATTTCTAATTCAGCCTGGGGTGATTTACCAGAGCTCAGTAAATAGAGATGTTTGCATCCTGGACGTTTTGAGAATCTAAAACGTTCTTCGGCAGAGGAAAAAGTTCAAAGGTTTTCAGAAAAAAAGCATAAAGTGTAAAAATTAAGAGGATACAGTCACACCACACCGCTCGCATTCTTCATCACGCTCCTTTCTCACGTTGCTGATCAGTACATTATAATATTTCATCCCCAGTACCAACGCGCCCCAAACTGATGCTTACTAGAAAGGGACCCCTGTTCATCTCGTCACCTAGCAGAAGTTATTGCTACTAAAAAGAAGATCCTCAAGGCCAGGATCTTAACACTCACTGACTTTAACAGTTTAAAAGGTGGGTCTTTGAAAGTGTCTGAAACCAGCAAAAGAGTAGCCAAAGGTTGGATATTGTTGAACCCCCTGAACAGAAGGTTAAACCTTTCCCACCACTAAAGAATTAGTCTGCCTATGAATATAATAATAAAAAAACGAATGTTGTTTTCCACAGATCTCACTACTGAGGCACCTTTCTCCAAACTATTTCGCACTTGTGAAACCACAATGACTGACAACCGATTCGGCAATTCGGGTGCGTTTTTCACGGTCTATTTGCCCAACGACGTTTTTTTTGCACAAAATCGGCCATGTTTGTGAAATCATGGTTTATCTTTCGCCTGCGCTGGTTCACAGGTTGGACATCGACTTTCTATGACCTCTGATTCAAAGCGACCTATGTATTGGAAGGTTGTATCACAAAATCACCAGTCGCAGGAATAGCAGTACGACCTGCCTAACGAATATTAACTAAACAGGTTATTTATGCCCCAGTGTGATTCGCTACAAACACAGGAATGACGTTACATGCCCTTTGACCTCCACTCACTCACACACACACACACACGCACATACACATAGTTACACGTACATACACATTTACATACAAGCGTACACCTACATACACTCACTCTCACATAAACACACTCACCTGCAAGCATGCAAACAACACACATTAAAAATCATTTTTACTTACGCCAGCAGCCATTAAAAGGGCATATGCTAGCTAATTGCACTCCATTTTTATTGCAGTAATAGCGAATAATTTATTTTGAAGGCACCAGTGGTGTTTTTTTTTTTAATTTCAAAGGATTTTATTGAAATGTAGTAGGTATATAAGAGGTACAAATGTACATGATGCAACGTAGATATAGTCATCCTACTATTTTGCGCAAGATGGCAACATTTATCATGCCTGAAACTCAGCGTGGTAGTATAATAAGAATGATGAAAGTGTTTTTATTGTATCTAAATGGATATAATAAAATATATGAAAATTTCAACAGTTTCCATGCTGTCTCTTCTAAACAATAATATTGTAACATGAACTAAGAACATCAGTGTACCATCAGTCTGACAAAATAGAAGAAAATGACTAATGAAACAAAGAAGTAGATGGACAGAAAAGCTCAGGAGAGAAGAAGGGATTGGAGAAAGCCTGGACGAGAAGATGGTTGATGATGCTGGGTTACTGGCCAAAGAGTTATCAAAATGTGGTCTCAAGGGTCTGGGCTCTTATTCCAAAAACAGAACTGAAAGAGTCTTGGGCTGACTATCGAGGATGGCTTTCTTGGAGGTATGTGTCAAGAGCACTCCACAGTTCCCAGAAAGAAAATAGCGATTGTGATTTCTGGAAATAAGTGCTGTCAGCGCTTCTAATGAAGCAGAGCCAGGCCCACAACACACAACACATGGTATGAAATATTCAGAGAAATTTTGCATTCTGAAAGGACCATTTTAGATTCTATGGGCAGCATAAGATCAATTAATTGGAGCTCTGTAGAATTCAGAATTGGGACAGGTAAGGGTATATAGATGCCTAGGAGAGCTGTAATGGTGTCAACAGTAATTGAAGTCTTAAATATATGTTGTAACAATGTTTGAATTTGATGTGATAGTGGGTGAATAAGTTTACAGTTAAATAGCATGGGTACTATGTCCCTTGGCTCTAATTTACAGTTCCAACCAGGGTTTGAGTCAGTTAAACCAAATTTATGAAGTTGAATAGGAGTTTAATAGGCAATGTGGAAGATCCATAGTCTCATTTGCACTCAGACTGGTGTAATATACTGTACGTCTTAAAGAAATAACTCAAAATGTTTGGCCCAGCTGTATGTGGAATATCAATCCCAGAGTGGGCTCTTTTGGAAGTGTTTGATATGTTAATAGCTTTCCGAGTGAGTTGTGGTTTGGGTGTAAAAAGGAAGGTATACATGTTTGTTTGTTTAATTATTTACTTTCCAGCGCAAAACTTGTTTTGCGCAGGAAAGTGACTAAAAGTAAAGCAAAGTAGTGCAAGGCTCTGCTTTGCATTACTTAGCATTAACTGGGTGTTACAAGGGCATTCTCACGCAACCACCCACTCTTTTTGTCGCAAAACGGTGTCTACTAAAAATGTGAGACAGGGTTATGCTTAAAAAAATAACGACTTTTTGAAATCAAGCGTTAAAAGGAGAAAAAATTGTAATTCCTCCTTTTTCTTCTCACTTTGTATGTGTGCTCTACTGTGCAGTACAAAAATCTATGCAAGACTCATGCACACACCCTTGCACAATGGCGCAACGGCTAAAATCTGCGCCAGCGCTAGGGAGAGGGGAGCAGAGTGTCATAGCTCTGTAGATATGGCGCTTCTCTGCTCCCTCCCTGTCATGCAAAGTAGCACAGCATTAATGGCTGCTGCGCTGCATTGGGTGACGGTTTAGTAAATATGCTCCCACATCGCCCTGCCTTTGTGAATTTCCCTAATAGAGATGGGAGGTCTGGAGTGTGAATATTACACACTAACCTTAATGATGCTATTATCTTGAGAAATTCATGAGTCTAAGTTAGTGAGTTCGTGTTTGAGTTGTAATCCAGCAAAGGAAATAGGATTGGTTTGTGTACCCAGATGCTTAACTAAGTTGATTCACTTTGTTGCCTAGCTTTCCCAAAAGATTGCAGTACCATCAATCTTGACATGTTTGTTCAGCCACAAGGAGGAAGAATCTGAATTAGGTATTTTTAACAGTAGTTTTGTGTCTAAAGTACATAGGGCATCAATTGTGCAAATAATAATGACATATGAGTGCCGAAGATTAAGGTGATTAGTGTTGTGTGCTGTGAGCACTTTTTGAACGTCTGGAAGTCTGACCCCACCATCTTTTTTGCTCAATTTAAAAAAAATTGTGATATCCTTGCTTTAATTTTTCCCAAACGAAATCTAATGTTAAGTTGTCTAGGGTTTTAAAGAAACCCTGAAAGAATGTAATTAGTGGAAGTTAATTAGTGTTCTTACCATCGTTTTTGTGGCCTCCAACCCGCCCTATCATGTAATAAATTTTGGTGACCATTGTAAGAGAATCTCTTTCACCTTAAATATAGTTTTGCTTTCATTTAGTGTCAAAGTATCTTTGGTGTCTCTTCCGAACCACATACCCAATTATTGTAATGCTTTATTTTGGCATTTTAACCCTGTGCTTGAATAACTGAAGGGAAGCAATGAAAGTTAAGTGGAAATTTCTGGTTTTTCTTTGTTAGGGAGTAGCCGGATACATTACAATAGCCAGCTATCGCCTCCTAAATGTAAGCTATTGCATTATTAGCCTCTCCTGCAAAGATCTGCATGCCATCAGAGTAGGCTGTCACTTTCTGTGATACAAGCTCGAAAGGAATTCTTTTAATGGCTATAATACAGCTTAATGATTCAAGGATGGGCTCAAAAATAATAAAAATAAGAGAGGTGAAAGGTGCCAACCCTGCTTTGTGCCTTGTTGTAAATTAAAGGGTTTTGAGAGCGAACCATTTATTCTCAGGGGTGCTTGAAAATTGGAATTAAGAGTGAATGCCATTCTAATGAAGTTGTTCCCCAGGTCAAATTTATGAAGAGTGTCTCTAAGAACAGTCTGTGAAACTCTTATCAGTGGCATTTTCTGCATCTAAGGCTATAGCTGCAGTGGCAGAGTTAAGTGTTTTAGCTCTATCAAGGACGAGCCAGAAGGATCTTATCAGCGGCGGTTCCCTCGTTGGAGCGGAGGAGCGTTGCCCCCCCCGCACTGCTGTGCAGAAAGCGTAATGAATAAAATGATTTTATTACCATTTTATTTTTGACTCTTTCTGCCAGCAGAGTGCGAGGGCAGGGCTGGGCCATTGCGTCACTGATGCCAATGACTGGAGTAGGAGTGGCCACTTCAGTTTGAAGTGACATTGTAGGTTCGGCCGGCTAACTTTCTACAGCCAAACCGACATGTGCAATTCAAACCTCTCCAACCTGGTTGTCTTGGACAGCTATGTTGGAGAGCAGGCCCAGGCATACCGTGCCTTTTGAAGCATGGAGCCGGCCCCCTCCAGCCAATCAAGATGCTTTTTTCATGCTGCATAACAGCATGAAACAGTCCCTTGACTGGATGAGGGAGCTGGATGTGGGCTTTGCGTTTGGAGGACGTACTGCCGAAGAATGAGGACGTGCTGCAGAACAATGAGCAAGGTAAGTGTTTTTTTTAAATATTTATATTAGTGTGTATGTTATGTGTGTATATTATGTTTGTAGTTTTTTGTGTGTGTGTTTTGTGCCCCTCCAATTAATTTGCTACCAACCGCCACTGGATCTTATGTTGTTGCATGCTAATCTTCCTTTTAGAAAATCAGGTTGAGCAGGTTAGGTTAATAAATTGAGAAATTTTTTCAATCATGTTGTAAGCACTTTGGCATATATTTTGCAATCGATGTTATAAATGAGATTGGATGATCATTCTTAATATCTAAAGAAGTTTTACCTCCTTTTGGTATTACAACTATTGTTTATCCCTAAATAGTTAAATTTTTGGCCAAATGCAAGAAGAGATTGTGCAATAGTGTTAGAAAAGATGAGGTGTACGTCTTCCAACATGTACTTCTAAAACCATCTGGACCAGGCAATTTCCCTAGTTTTAAGGTTTGGATAGATTTTAGTATTTCTGCTTGAAGAGTTGTTAAGTATTCACAGCTTTTAAAGTCAATGACTTTATGAGGTTGTTACAGATTTTCTTATAGAAGTCTTTGATTGCTTCTAGTATTTCTTCAGAGAAGGTAAGGTATAGGGTGGTGTGGTTTCTTTTAAAGAGATGGTCAAAATGTTTTTCCCGAATTTTAAAAAGTTAGCTAGATATCTTCCAGCTTTTTTTCAATCATTTTTTCTGCTTTCCTCATCGAGACTCATTTATGTGCTGCACGACTTAGGGTTTTGTTGACTTCATATTTCAGTTTTTGCAATTCAGAGATGCATGCAGTGCCTTTGGTGCAACTGAGTGTGAATTTCGGATCTTTATTCTTGAGATCTAATTTGTTTAAGCACTTTCTTGTTTTTGGCAGCCATCAAATTAATAATGAACCCTCTAATGGTGGTTTAAGAGCATCCCAGAAAAGCCTCAGCAGTGTATCCTCTAACTTGTTCTCATTTATGAAATTATATCCTCCTGCATCACCTGTCCCAATTCCTTATTATAAGCAATGATATCATTAATTTTCCATTGTTTCAAAGGGGGTGAAGGAGTATTAAATTTCAGCTCAAGCTAGATACAGGCATGAACAGATATTATTAGTGGTTCAATGTTATGGGAAAAAGTGTGTTGAATGAGTCAATCTACTAAACATAATCGATCCTTGAGTAGGCATCGGTGGGATGTGAATAAAATGTATAGTCACTACCTGTTGGGTGATGGGTCCTTCATACATCTACCAATTTGCACAGGTTCAGAAATTGGGCAAGAGGTTTAGTGGGTTTGAATTTCACATTTGATAACCTGTCTAAATTCCCATCCATTGGAAGATTAAAGTCCCCTCCCCCCAGTAATATGCCACTATTATGTAGTAAATGTGACAATACTTAATTTAGAGAAGAACAAAATGCCAGATCATTGATATTTGGTACATACATGTTAACAATATAAAATTCACTGTCATTATTCTTTGCAGAAAAAAACAACATCTACCAAAATTGTCTCGCTAGTGTAGCATAGCAGTTATATTAGACTTTTTAGGGCTCAAAATATTTACCCCATTTTTCTTTTGGTGAGTGGAGGAGCTAAAACAATTGCTGAGCCATGTATATTTAAAGTTTGCTGCAGCTCTAGGACCAATTCTAGTCTCCTAAAGAAGAATGACATCCCCTTGAAGTCTACGTCAATTATCAACTATTTTTTTACTTTTGACCGGGTGGTTTAAGCCCTTTCTATTCAATGCAAACACTTTCAATGTTTGGGTAGCGTTAGTTGTCATAAACCCTTAGTGTAACTACAAATGTAGAAATGTCTGCAAACATCTGGTTAAAGTGAGCATAGAGATATGTGGTATGAGGGCTATATACTAAAATGGTATAGGTAAGGGGTTGTGATCTAGAGTCAGTCCAGGCGAGAATAGATAAGGAAATAGATAGGAAAGTAAGGAGAAGCAGGAGTAAGGAGACAAGAGAGCAGAATAAAAACAGATACAAAGCCAGATAAATCAAAATCGACCCAGCTAATCCATTAAGAGCCCTGAGGCTCTTCAACTGACCCTTTGCTATCAATATGGACTGAGGGAGTGCCACAAGGAGCCCCCTCAACAGCAAACATCATTATAAACCGCAATCAGATGTCAATGAGTGAAAACATTGAAACATATAGTAACATCAAAATGAGTAGGCCTCCCCCACAGAACCTGAGAGACAACCATAATTGGTGGAAGGAAAGCATTCAGAAGCAGATCAAAAGATATATTTGAACTTGGTAATTATTACCAGAGCAACCTACTCAGGTCATCTAAAGAATATGAAGGATATCTCAGACGACAGTAGATCAGGATGAACTGGGGAAACATTGCATAGTTTCATAAACAAAATAAACTGTTCCTATATCACAGAGTATAAAACAGCAAGAGGAAACCCACTCCATAAACCTGAGATTATGCTGCAGGAACAAAGCACAGAGAGACACAAAACAAGTTGTTAAATACTTGCAAGAGGATATGTAAGGACTGGCATTGCACAGATATCCAAAGCCAATGGATGAAGGAGCAGCTACAAGAACCTTTGTTTACTGATCCACTGCGTTATTCCTGATAAACATTTATGAAGGTCATTCGGATTGTTGAAGCGCCTGGCTTATCATTGAAGATGATTTTGAAGTGGGAAAGGCCCACAAAATAATGTAGGAATGAGAGTTCTCTAAATTGCTTTCTTAGGTTGTGAAAGCCTTTGCTACATTGTATCGTGTCCCTGGCAAAGTCTTGAGCGATACCAATTCTTGCTCCTTCCCGGTTATGTATTTGTGGTTTTCATATTTTGAAAAATGTATTCCGCATGTTTGTTTCTCAGTGGTATGAAGATCATATCTCAGGCGAGTTTTGTTGTTTGGACTGAATCCATGTGAGCTTTACCAGAAGGAACTTCATCCACGCTCTTGATTTCAAAGTCTTTAGTGAAGAGTATGTTTAGTGTACGATGGATCCAAGATTCAAAGAACTCTGCACAAGAATTAGCTGTATTCTCAACTCCTTCCAGAAGACTGAATATTCTTAGATTGCCTCTACGATTCTGATTTTCCATGTCTTTGATGTCTGAGGAGAGAGCAGCATTTATTAAACTTAGAGATTCAAAGAGTTTTTGCGATTTTGATCATTCATCCTCAAGATAGCTGATAAGGGATTCAGTTTAAGTGATTCTTCCAGCTAGGTCTTTAGTCTTTCCTTAACCCATGGATGTCAGCTTGCATGAGATCTGTATTTGCCTTTGTTCTTTAGGCCAGACTGTGCAAAGATGAAAGTCTCTGTAGTATAAAGCTCCATGTTAGTGGTTTGATCCAATTTAAATTTTAGTGGTGAATCTGGAAATGGGGAGTAAACTTGGATCACTTTTGACCTGCTTTCACATCCTTGGTCTCCTTCATCTCCTTATTTCTGTCCTCCGCTATGCCTCGAGGCAGGGTTCTGCTGAGGCGCAACTTGCTAGAGAAGATACTCCATAACAAGGTCAAGGGTGTGTATTATTGCTAAATCATACAAGTAGAACCTCATCTGAATTCCATAAGTATATCAAAATGGGGGAATTCACATTTTTCTAAAAGCCCCGTGAGACAATGAGACGGGTTAGATCCGGCTGTTCAGATGTACAAAGAACTGTCTCTATGCATTCAACACAATTACAAATCCATCTCTGGATCACAACGGAGGCCTCAAAACACCGTATATATAATGCCTAAACACTGTGTGACAAATATAAATAACAAGGGAAAAAGGTGCTTTAGTCAGCAGGTCATATGGGAGAAATAAGTGGGAGAACAAAATCAGAAGCAGTATGAATCAATAAGGGCATAGCAGGCTGTGTGCCAAATGAGAAACTATACGGGCTGAGAGTGCTCATTCAGATATTTTTCTTATGAACCTCATGACGGTGGCCATTTTGTCCCCAAGTCTTATGCCTGACCCTCCAATATCCTCCATATGCTTTTACTGTGAAAAAATCCCCCAACCGTTTCTGTAGCTTTTCAAAGAGATTCGTGTGGGTATGTGTGCAAGGTTGTCAAAATGACAGAGGACCTTTTGGTTGCCTGATCTTGTTTTACTGTGTTCGATCCAGTTATGACAAGATATTTCTGGGGATAGGGACTGTTAACTAAGAGAGGCTGGAGCTCACGGAGTTCTATTCCGCGGAATTCTGTGGAGTTGCCTAAAAATTATGTGGAATTCCGCTGAGTTCCGCATTTGTGATGGACTGCCGTCTGCCCTACCATCCTGGCGTGAATGCTTCTGATCTCAGAAGCGCTAAGCAGGGTAGGGCCTGGTTAGTACTACTAACCAGGCACAACCCTGCTTGTGCTTCCAAGATTGGGTGCATTCAGGCCAGGGTGGTATGCGGTAGGCAGCGAAAGCTGTCATTTCAGTCTTCTTGTGCTGACACAGCCCACCAGCATGGAGCCTGATGCTCTCCACACCTGCACACTTCTCTTCACCAACTGCCCTCCTTCACAAACTTGCTAAGGAGGGCCAAGCACACACCCTGTCTTGCACCAACCTGCCAATCCCTTCCTCTGCACTTACACACAGCCTCAGGCCACCCTTTCTTTTTCTTTAGGGACCAGCACTAGCAGCAGCAAACCAGCTCACCACCAGCAGCCTGGGATTTTCACAAAGTTCCTAGCCTTGCTTGCCAGTGGGCTCTAAGGCACTCTCTCAGGATACACACATCTCTATCTGGTGGGGGCTGCCAGAATACCACTCTGTAGCTGATGCTTCCCCACTCTCCAGCTTTCCCTGCTGGCCTCAGTACCGTCCCTCATAACACCACTTCCTTTCCCAGGGACTCTAGGGAGACAGAGGTTCTTTTGAAGTGGAGCTCTGAATGCAAGTTTCCCCTTTTCCAAGCATAGACCCCCCTCATATGCAAATCCTGTCCATGTCCAGTGCCGGACCCCGTGTGCACATAGAAGAAAAAGTGAAACGAGGGTCTGACCTGGGACCAGGAAGGTCCCCATTACCAGCGGCCTGGCTCTCTGTCTCCTTCTGCCCCCTGCTCCCGGGCTGCCGAGGACAGTGAAAGGAGGAAGGCCTGGACCCGGAGCTGGCATTGGTGCAGCTCCTCAGCAGCAGCTGGCAGGAAAAAGCAAAGCCTGACGTAGCGGGCAAATGATTTCTTCATTTTGGGCCCAGGGTAAACAGCAGCCCAGGTATGGGCCACACAGCGCAAGTGCACACTGTCTGCGCTTGCCCTATGTGGCCCATAACTGGGCTGCAGTGCACACGCCGGTGAGCTTCGCTCCGCTGCCAGGCTAGCAGTGTTTTTGGCTGAACTCTGCGCTCCAAGCAGAGCGCAGAGTGCTAGAAACTCTGTTTACTCCACCAGCAGAGTGGAGCTCATCACCCACCGCTAGTGTTAACCATCACAACAGGTGTTGCGGGCTGTCAAATCGGGAATCTATGTCAGGTAGTGTTAAAACATACATCTTACGAGATCACTGGAGTGGAGGATTCAGGTGGCCATCTCTTGTGAGTGCAAGCCAGGGCCCCCAGTGATGCTTTCTTAAAAAAAAACATCTGGGAAAACCACTGCCTACTCCTCCCACTATCCAACCAAGGTTACCCAACACCATTTGCAAAGGGGAAGATGTCCCAAGGAAACACCAAACCCTTTGCAAATCACTTGCTGCGTCCTTTAAGATATCAATAACTGATAAGTGGTTTGCAAACGCAGTTCTGGTCATAGACCATTGATACATGGCACACCGGATCACAATTTGAAGGGATGTCCCTTTCATTCTCCTTCCTAATTGTGATTCATTATGGATTGCTAAACCCCTTTTGTGAGTTGCCAAAGCTTTTCTAACTTGCAAAATGGGTCTAATACATACCTAGAAGCCATTTTGGGGTCACAAAACCTTGTGATTTTGCAAATTGCAGGGTTTGACATTTTGACTGTGTTTCTCCTCCGCTACCTCTACAATCCACTCCATGGTGTGAACACCTTAACTGACAGAAATATATTCAGAATACGCCTGTGTGAAAAGTTTAATCCAGCTATGTTATGGCCAAAACAACATTATAGAATTCTTATTGTTGGAGAATTTTAGAGATGCCAGACAGTCCCTTTAAGATGCTATCCCTTAGAATAAATGTATGCTGTAGGTATACGCCACCAGAAAGCTTAGCAGTCCCTCAGGCTACACATGTTACAGGCACAATGCCTTACGCAGCCGGGCTAGACCTCAAGGTGAACATGTGTTACAAGGTGTGAAGCTGAGTAATCTCTCAGGGTGCATATGTATTACACATGCAGAATCTTTTTACACAAATTGTCAAAAATATGACAAAATATCAGAAATAATAGGGAAACTCACAAGCTGGACTGCTCCTTCTTGATCACCGTCTTCCAATAGAGAACACACAGATTGCCCATTAAGTACCCTGCTCATTTGACACTGGTAACAACGGACAACATCAAATCCACCCTTGAAAATCATACCTATCTCATGAGACAGTCACCTGTATCAATAGTTACACACTGCTAGGTTAGCCTGATTACCTTCTCTACTTTCATCATTACCTGGGTCAACTGAGGTGCTAGAAGTTCCAAGAGCTACAAGCTCATAATCCTCATTCCTCCCATCCATTCTCAGACCCACGCCAGCAGCTGACTCACCCACCTCGACTAGACACTGGTACCGTTTTGGCCCAGAGGTATTTAAGCCCTCCCCTTTTCGGATACGCCGCACTCTTGATCTTCCCCTTTAGTTTTGCTCATATTCTTTTTATAGGGTAAGGACTTTGCTCTCAGAGCTGAGCTCTTCTCGGGGTACACTGAAGTTAAGTCAGATGGTAGAAGGCTTGCACTGGATTCTGGTGGTTTTTCACAAACCTTAAACAAGGACCTTTAGGAGGGGGTAATCTTTAGTTGCTTCCTATGGGATATCTGGACTGCCTTGGGAGCCCTCCGTGTTGAGTCCTGATCAGGTGGACCTTTATATATTAGGGGTACCTTCACCCATCTTGTACTGAAGTTCTTTCCTTCCCTCAGGGTCTTCACTTGTACTTTTACAGGGTCTGCCAGTAATTTATCTTTGCCTGAGGGAGTTTGGTCCTAGAGTTTAACAAATTTCCCACTTACCTGTGCCGTACTCCTCAACGAGAATCTATTTGCCTCTCATATTTCCCCCTCATCTGCTGGTCTCCAACCACTTTCCTACCTTTAGGGCCACAGGTTTGTCTTCCAACCTCAATCGCTGACTCTGTCTGCTTCATTTGCCTCTTCCCTCTTGCAACACAAAGGATCGTCCATCAGCTGTCTCATCTTGGGGGCCGCAGCCACCACTGACTTGCCAAAGAGCTCCAGGGCAGACTTGCCGATGCTGCCTCTACCACCGCCGCTCCTCTTTCTCAGCGTGACCTGGAAGTGAGTCTGCAAACTTTCCTCTCTTCCTGGGCCATCCTTTTCCAGTGCTCTCCCTCTACGGCCCCCAGAGGCTCCCCTGCTCTCCTCACTGTACTTGTCTCACTGCCACCGAGGACAGCCCACGCAGTCCATCAGCATTCCTGATGAGCTGCCTGGCCTCACCACTACCCAAAAATTATCGGACAAACTCCCAGGTATGTTTCCTAATGTGTTTCATCGTCCTCCTCAGTATCAACCATTTCTTTAGTGCCTCACTCTGTAGGGCTCACCTGTTGCACAGCCATCTCAACCTGGTGCGTTCCACACTCAGACGCTAGCTGGTTCTCATGTGTGACCGCAGACCAGTTTGCTAAGACAGTTATTGAAGTTTCCTGCAAAAGAGGTTAGAAGTGTTTTTTTGTTTCTCAAACAAATCAAAAGGAGATACATGCGAGTGGCTCACAGAAAAGTTGGATGTTCATTCTCAAAGAACCCGAGCTCTGGATGATTCAGTAGAGGAGCTAAAGGAATCTACTTCCCATGACAGGCAAGAATTGGATAGATTGAAGGTAAAAATTAAGGTGAGCCAGGACAGACTAGAATCGGTGGACAATAACTCAAGGAGAAATAACATCAGACTGTTAAATGTGCCAGAAGGAAGGAAGGTGGATGATATATAGGAACTAGTAGTGGAGCTACTGGTATGTAGTGGCATTTGAGAGGGTCTCGAGAAGATCATGGCAAAGGTTATTCAAAGGGTACATCTGTACCCTTTTCGGAGGACTGCGAATAAGAGCAAGCCCTGTAGGATTTTGGTGAACTTCCTCACTTACTCCATCAAACAGAAGATTTTGAATAAGGCTTTAAAGACAGGCTCTCTAAATGGAAAAAACTTCTCTTTTGAAATTAGATCAGATACCTCCCATGCTATCTCAAATAGGAAGTGGGAACTAGGAAAAAGGATGGATCAGTTTAAGAAGATTGGGGGGTGGGGTCAGCCCAACTGAAATTCCCGGCAACTTTGAAGGTGATGTTTAACAATAAAATTACAATTTGAGAGACCACGAAGAAGAGGATGAACTGCTTGAGAAGATGAGATCCAGTCAAGTTTGATAGCAGGATGGGTAGATGTCTTCTCCTCTTTTTTTTCTTTTTCTATAATACGTTAGGTACATATGCTGCCTCTGCTTTTTCTTTTCTTTTTTAGATATAGCACCTGAGTATCCCTGGTTGCGTACCAAATGGCTACCATAGCCAAACAGAGCTTGGGGAGGGTTGTCTGTGGGGTGGAGAAGCATGGGCTTGGGGAGGAGAGCACAGGGGGGAGCATTGAGTGAAAAAAACAATATAAAAAGATGTCCTCTAAAGCCACTGGATCTCCAGGATGGTGTAGAACCAGAAATAGTGATGGACGTTAAAGAAATACAAATCTTATCTTGGAACGTTAATGGGCTGTGAGTGAGGACTAGGAGGGAGAATATTTTTCAGTATTTGAGAGGTGCTCTAGCCCAAATAATTGTTCTGCAAGAATCACATCTTTCTAAATCTGAATGTCTAGATATTTTCAGGACAGAGAGGTGGGTGCAGCATATCGCACGTATGGTCCAAACTGGTTATTTGAAAGGAGTGATTATCCTCATTAAGAAACAGTAAAGAGCTTCTTTATTGGATTATAAGGCCAATAGAAAGAGAAGTGTTATACCGAGGGTTAAAATAAATGAATGAACTTACATGCTGGTGGGATACTATGGCCCAAATGTAGATGATATTGAACCTTTGTAAAATTTGTGCCTTGAGTTGGTAGATACCCCGATCCAATAATTATGTCATGTGACTTCAATGTTGTGATGTATAACTTTTTAGATAGGTCAAGCAACAATAGATCAGTAGCTTGCCCTAAGTCTCAGGTATTTATCAGTTCCCTAATGAAACAACTGGCCCTGTCTGACATTTGGAGAGAGTGGAGAGGTGTAGAAAGGGGATATACATTCCACATCAAGAAATATAAACATCGATCAAGGATAGATTACTTCCTGGTAGATCAACCTCTTAAGGCAGCTATACAAAATGTCCAGCACCTAGTTGCCCATCTGTCTGATCATGCAGCTGTGGTTTTGGAGCCGAGAATAGAAGCTGCTAGAAGTCTAAGAAGGTGGACATTAGATCGCTTGTTATGAAAAGATCAGGAAGTGATAACAAATTTAAGAGCTAGGGCCACTGAATTTTTTTAGATCAATATTAAGTCCACCACATTACATGTAATATGGGACTCTTTCACAGCCTTTATAAGGGGTATCTCAATCAGCCTCCAAGCTCAGAAAAACAGGGATTGTAGGAAAGTAGTTGTGGAATTACAGCAGGAGATTACTTTCTTGGAAAAAAATACTTGGGGATCAACAGGACCCGGAGGTGATAAATGAGGCCCTGTTGAAGGAGATTCAGGAACAGAAGGTCAGTTTGGCTGCTGCTGTGGAAGCTACGGTTAGGGCCTGTTGGGAGGCTAGCAAGATAGCACATTTTGAGTATAGCGAAAGTGCTGGAAAACCTCTGGCCTGGAAGAGCAAGGCAGATGCAGTAAGGAATGAAGTGAAAGAGTTAAAATGCAGGACCACTGGGAAAAGATTAGGGGAGACGAAGGAGGTGCAAGAGGCCTTCCTAGACTTTTTTGGGACTATGTATACAGAGGATTCGAAGACAACAAAGGACAAGGTTAATGAATGGCTGGAGGGACTGGCAGTGTTAAAACTCTTGGAAGAGAAGAAGGAGGTAATAATTTTGGAGGAGGTGTGGCAGACGATTAGTTAGCGCAATAAAGGGAAGGCGGCAGGGCCTGATGGGTTGCCAAATGCTTTACCAGATGCAAAAGCATGTAATAAGTCCGGTTTTGACTTAGCTTTTTATTGGAAATTTTCAAGAAGGAGTCCCTCTCCCGAAATCTTGGGAAGAGAATGTGATTACGCTGATTCTAAAACAAGAAAAAGGCCCCTTAATTTAGAGTCATATAGGCTGATTTCTTTGTTAGATAACGATTATAAGTTATTTACACACATTTTGGCCAATAGGCTGAGTAAAGTTGTTGCAGGATTGATACTAGAAGACCGAAACGATTTTTTAAAAGGGAGATATATGCACGATTTAACTCGTGAGTTAATAGGGGTCATCGACTTGGCAGGTGCAAAAAAGGCCCCCCTTGCTATAATAACATTGGATGACACTAAGGCTATTGACAAGGTGAATTGACAATATCTGAATACCCTTGTTCGCCTTTATAATCTGGGAGACAATTTTTGTAGGGTAATACGGCAAATCTATAAGGCCCCTTCAGCTAGAATTCTGCCGAATGGAAACTTAACAGCAAGTTTTAAGATAACAAGAAGAACCAGACAGGGTTGCTCCCTCTCTCCTTTATTATTCAATCTATAGATTGAGCCGTTGGCGGAGAAGATTAGGAGAGAGCAGTCAATTAAACCTTTCACTTATGGGGGTTGGGAAAAGAAAATATCATTGTATGCAGATGATGTGATGATTTAAGCAATTGATTTAACTCCTACCTTACCTAGCCTAGATCATGTAATAGCAGCTTTTGGGCAAGTGTCGGGCTATGAGGTAAATTTGTCAAAAGCAGAGATTATGGTGTGTAATATGGAGAGAGGACATAGTTTTTTAAAAAGGGAATTACAATGTCTAGCTATTAAGATTTGTTGTTCTATGGAGAAAATTGCTGAAATAAAATTTAACAGGGCTATAAAAAGAGACAAACAGATTGCTACTAAACTAGTCTCACCTACCTTTAACACTGTTTGGAAGAGCTAATTTTATAAAAATGTCCATCCTTCTAAAATTTACCTTTTTATTTAGCATGATCTTGCTGCACTCTAGGAGCACCTGGTTGCAAAAACTACATGGAAAACCAGACTCATATGTTTTGGCATCTAAGAGTGCTAGAATTGCAAGAAGGATGCTGAGGAGGAACTATTGATAAAGGAAGCATCGCCTCCTGGATTTTCAGTTCTGTGCCTGGGCTTTCCAACTAAAAAACATAAGGGCTTTATTGCCCGATAGTAATAGGTCTGGGGGAGATCAATTAAGGGAAACTCTGCTTAATTCACGTATACCTTTGTTGATCTGAACTTTTTTAAAAAGGTGAGGCTGAAAGTCCTACAGGCTGCTGCCAGGTTGTGGGTTCAGATCAGGAGAGAAAAAAAACTTCCACACTAAAGTAATTATGCCCCTGTTTGGGATTCCCCCAGTAATCCGAATACCTTAAAGACAGACTAGCTGTACCCTTACGAGAGACAAGTATTACAGAGTGGGGCCAGATCCTCCAAAATGGGAAACTTTTTCGGTGGGAAGAGTTCCAGACTAGGACAACTGGTGCGGTATCTAAGTTTAAATTTTATCAACTACAAGTTGGGCCCGGTCCCTGGGAGAAGAAGAGATCAACACAAATGAGTTGGAGGAGAAGTTGATCAAGGGTCCTCACCTGAAGAAGGAAGTGGTGGTCTGGTATGGGCTAATTCTCGATATCTCTGATGAAGACTTTGACCTATCCTTTTTCTTGTGGAGGAGTACTCTGCCGAATGCAAGGATCAATCGATTACGGCAAGTATCTTTTCGTTTTGTACAGCTTGGTAAAACCTGTGTATCTTAGACGAAATCACCTTTGCCCCTCCACAGTGCCTTCTGGTCTCCAAAACAACTGAGGGGTACAGAAAATACATGCTGCAAGAAATGTGGTTTACTGAAAGCAGATACCTCCATATGTTTGCGTCTGTCCCAACATTCAGGAGTTCTGAGAAGAGGTCCGTAAGGTGCTAAGTGTTGTATTCCACACTCATATGGGGGTAAGCCCAGAACTAATCATTTTTGGGTGGTCGCCAGAAGTGGGAGACCCTCAGGGTCATGACAGTAAACTGCTGTTCTATCTTATCTTATTGGGCAGAAGAGAAATATGTAAACAGTGGATATCCTCAGTTGGCCCTTACAAAGCTGAGTGGCTGAATTCAGTGATCTATGTTTGTAGAATGGAATTAAATTGCTCCTGCGCAAAAAAAAGCAGAGAAACTGTTGGCCCCCCTGACAAGGTGGCTAGCAGGAGAAAAGTATGTGTAACTCTAAAGGGTCAAAAACAGTGGCTCTGTACAGGATGGTCCATTAAGATGGTTCAATGATTAAAGTCACTCGGGGTCAAGATGTGATGGCGGGCTGATTTATACCCGTAAGTCGGTATCCTTAGCTGAGAATCCTTGGTCTTCTCAAGGGCGGGTTACATCAGCAGAGGAAGAGCTTGGAGATCAGTCTGGAAGTGAATAAGGCAGAGGAGGACAAAACAAAACAGTTACACACTGCCGCATGTGTTGTGTACTCGCTGTCTTCTTATTCCTTCGCATAAGATGTTAGAGCTGATTCCCATGACAGTCTCTAGTCAAAATAACATGTATGCAGGGACCCAGCGTTCTCAAACTCTGCGAAGATCCGCTGTTGAATGCTTGTTATGTCTAGTCCTGGGCTTCTGCTGCTCCAAGCAAACATCTTACATACAGAATGTGGCTACATCTTATCTAAATAATGTTTACTACTCAGGATGAGGTTGGTATTTGAGGGTCAAGCAGGAGACAAAGGACAGAGCAAAAAGCACATCTGCACTCATAGAGCGCTGTAAGGGAAAAAGGTAGTTCCCTGAATGTGAACAGTAGAAGGATACAATCATTCCAAATGAAAGAAACAGTAAAGAGGTTATGCTCCAGGGAGGGACAAGCAGAAGAACAGAATGGAAAGCCCAAAAAAGCAAATAAGAGTGACAAGAAAACACAGTCATTGATCAGAAATTGGCTGGCCATAAGTCCAGTGTACGTTTTGGTATGGTCCACATCTTTTGCAAACTGATGGCTAAATACTGCCTGTGGGTGAGATCTAAAATAAATCTAGTGTCTTTATTAATGGCCAGACACTGATAATTCCATTATATGGCAACAGCTGGTGATCTGCCATGTTTCCCTTTACCTACAGAACATATTTGTAAATTTTGAAACAGGTTCTCCTCCCAGTAGGTGCCCCTCTTTAATGTGATTGCCCATCCCTGCAAGAAATTCTGACATGTCTGACCTGAGGTAAGTTGACATAGGTACAGCAAAACAGCTTCAGAAATTTGCTGAGGGTGGCTGAACGTTGGCAGATGCTCAGTCTACCTCAGCTTCATTAGTTATGTTAAAAAAAGCCAACAAACACTCTCTCTGGTGCTGAACATAATACACAATAACACATTAATCGAGCTCCAGGCTACTGTAAACACAGTCTGTATGGGAAGATGTAGGAGGCTGGCCTGGTTTGTAGTGGGTACCTAAGGTACTTACACCTTACACCAGGTCCAGTTATCCCTTATTAGTGAAATGTAGGCAGTGTTCTAGCAGCTTAGGCTGTCTGTAGGCAGCTGTAGCAGAGCAGCTTAGGCTGAACTAGGTTACATGCAAAGCTCCTGCAATACCACTATAGTTACACAGTACTTATACACAATAAAAGACAATGCTCAGTGTTACCAAAAATAAAGGTACTTTGTTTTAGTGACACAAGGCCAAAAATATCTTAGAGATAATACTCCTTCTGGAGGTAAGTATTATACACAATAGATACACTAGAGACCAAAATCATGTAAGTAAATAGTCATAGAATAGTGCAAACAGTAGAAAATACAATATAATGCAATAGGCCTAAGGGCAACACAAACCATATACTAAGAAAGTGGAATGCGATTCACGAATTCCCCTCTAGGCAAGTGTAGTGTGTAGAGGGGCGCTGGGAGTGTGAGGAAACACCAAAGGTAAGTAAAATACCCCACCCAGAGCCCAGGAAAGTAGGAGTAAAGTACTGCAAGTTTCCTCAGTACACACTACAAGACATGATAAGAGATATTGCAAGAACCAAGCAAGACTGCAACCAACAAATGGTGGATTCCTGGACCGAAGACCTGTGAAGAGAGGAGACCAAGTCCAGAGGTCGCAGAAGATTCCAGGAATGACAGGGGCCCCTGCCAACCTAGAAGATGGTGCAAAAGAGGATTCTCCGGTTAGAAGAAGTCGGTAGAAGAGCACCAAAGAAGATGGCTGTGGGTTCCTGAGTGGTACAGGAGATGTCCCACGTCGAGATGTTGGATGCAGGCTGTTTGCGTCGCTGGATTCGTCCAACAAGCCTTGGTTCAAGTAAGGTCGTGGTTTGCGTCAAAATGGTGCTGCCTGGACCCAGGAGGGACCTGGGGGCCTCAACTCGGACTGAGGAGGCAGAGGGGGCTCCCAACACTGGAGAGAGCCCACAGATGGCCAGGAAGCACCCACGGGATTCCCAGGACACGGGGACAAAGAAGATGCAAAGTGCAGTTGGTGCAGCACAACAAAAAAAGTCCCACACCCACTCAGCGAGGAGAACAACTCAGTGAGTTATGCGTCGCAGGATGGAGTGCTGGGGACCTGGGCTACACTGTGCATGAAGGATTCTTGGAAGAAGTGCACAGAAGCCCAAGGAGCTGGAGATGACGTGGTGCACAGGGGTACTGTTGCAAACCGGGAAGGCAAGCTCTTACCTCCACCAAACTTGGACAGCTTGACCTTAGGGCAGTCTGAGTCGTGTTGGTCCACCACCTGTGTTCCAGGGAGCACACTCGTCATCAGGAGAGGAGTCCCAGAGAACCATTTGTCGTCTTAGAAGGTGCCTGCAGGAGCAGGAAAGTGACTCCATCACTCCACGGGAGATTCCTTGGGTTCTTCTGTTGCAGGGTGAAGACAGGGAGCCCTCAGAGCATGCACACCTAGAAACTGTTGCAAGTGCTGGTTGGAGCTGAAGTTGCAGGTCACAAGAGTCATCCTGGATACTTTGTTGCAGTTACAGCGGTTCCTGGAGCAGTCTGCGGTTGATAAGACTGTCAGAAACTGAAGCAGAGGATGTAGAGGATTCCTGGAGGAGTCTTGCAAACTGAATCTGAAGAGAAACCCCCAGGAAAGACCCTAATTTAGCCCAGAGAGGGGGATTGGCTACCTACCCTGGTATGCACCTATCAGAAGGGGTCTCTGACGTCACCTGCTGGCACTGGCCAATCAGAGATCTCCAGAGTGTCCCCACACCTTGGAAAACAAGATGGCTAATGCTGGAGGAGCTCTGGGCACCACCCCTTGGGTGGTGATGGACAGGGGAGTGGTCACTCCCATTTCCTTTGTCCAGTTGTGTGCCAGAGCAGGGACAGGGGGTGCCTGAACCGGTGTAGACTGGCTTTTACAAGGAGAGCACCATCTGTGCCCTTCAAAGCATTTCCAGGGGCTCTGGCTACCACTCCCAAGCCTGTAACACCTATTTCTAAAGGGAGAGGGTGTAACATCCTCCTCCCAAAGGAAATGCATTGATCTGCCTTCCTGGGACTGAGCTGCTCAGACCCCAGGAGGGCAAAAACCTGTCTGTGAGGTGGCAGCAGCTGTAGCTGCAGTGCAAGCCTCAGAGAGCTGGTTTGGCAGTACTGGGGACCCATGACGGAGCCCCAGGATGCATGGGATTGGCCCCCCAATACCCGATTTGGAATGGGGGGACAATTCCATGATCTTAGACACCTCACATGGCCATATTTGGAGTTGACATTGTGAAGCTACATATAGGTATTGACCTATATGTAGTGCACACGTGTAATGGTATCACCGCACTCACGAAGTCCGAGGAATGGGCCCTGGACAGTGTGGGGGCACCTTTGCTACTGCAAGGGTGCCCTCATACTTAGTAACTTTGCACTTAGCCTTCAGTAAATGAAGGTTAGACATATAGGTGACTTATAAGTTACTTAAGTGCAGTGAAAATGGCTGTGAAATAGTGTGTTCACTATTTCACTCAGGCTGCAGTGGCAATCCTGAAGAAAGGTTTGTATGAGCTCCTTATGGGTGGCAAAAGAAATACTGCATGGCATAATGATCTCCTGGAACCCCAATTCCCTGGGTACCTAAGTACCATATACTAGGGACTTATAAAGGGGGTCCAGTGTGTCAATTGGAATTGGAATATTAAGTCACTAAACTATAGTGACTCATTTGGAAGAGGAGAGAGCATAAGCACTGGAGTTCTGGTTAGCAGAACTTCAGTGACACAGTTAAGCACTACTGAAAACACACACATAGGCCACAAACTGTGAGCACTGGGGTCCTGGCTAGCAGGATCCCAGTGAGACAGTAAAAACATACTGACACACACTCACAAAAAGCCCTTAAGTGGGGGTAACCATGCTAGAAAGAGGCTACTTTCTCACAGAAAGTAAATCGTTTCAAAGTGCAATGAGGTCATAATGGCAACAGAGTGATATTTCATTTCACAAATCATGTTCACTGCCTCACCCATTACATAAAATGCACTCAAGTTTTGTCCAACCTATTTTTTATGAGCTCCTGTGCACATACATTGACCAATTTGTTCATTCAGTAATTCACTATATACCTTCTGCCTACATTCAATTTTTAATCTCTTATTTTATTTGCTAACGCATGAATTAACAAACTCATTAATGTATTCACATATTCATTCATTAATTATTTGTTCATTCAGTAATTCACTATAAACCTTCTGCCTACATTTAATTATAAATCCCTCATTTTATTTGCTAACGGATTAATAAATAAACTCATTAATGTATTCAAATATTCATTTATTAATTAACTATTTCATACCCTCATTCCCTGATTTATTTGATCAATTATTCCCCGATACATTCACTCTATTCTTAATTTCATTATGTACAAACTCACCTTTATGCATTACCTCTTTCATTCAACGGTTCATTAACACAGTCATTGATAGGTTTTTACCAGTAACTCATTAATTTATTCACCCATTTGTTCATCAGTCTCATGTATTCACTATTATGCTTATTGACTGAGTCGTTTATTCAATGATTCGCCATCTTGCTCATATATTTATTCACATTGCCTGTCAACGAATTGACTGTCGGAGGCATACTTTAATTCACTAACTCTTACGCGGATTCACTATGGCGTACATTATTTCACTATCTTAGACAAACTTAATTTTCGTTTATCAGTCACACATTAGTTCACACTCAGTCATACAATTTGCCAACATGAACACACACACACATATATATGTGTGTGTGTGTGTGTGTATATATATATATATATATATATATATATATATACGTATATGTATATATATATATACATATACGTATATATGTATATATATGTATGTGTAATCGGTATCTTAGACATGTACATGTATTGACTGTCTCAATCACACCTCTGCATTTATTCACTGATCAGTTATAGTCATACATTTGTGTTTATTCACTATATTAGTCATATGTTTACTTTTATTCACTAGGTCAGTCATACATTTTCGCACTATCTCAATCATATATTCATTAACTTTCCTAATCATATATTTAAATGCAATCACTATCTCTGGAATATATGTACTCACTATCAGGCATGCATTTAGTCACTATCTCCTTCACACATTTAAATGTACTCACTAGCTCAGCCATACAGTTATTCACCATCTCCGTCATAAATGTACATTTGTTCACTATCGCTGTTATACTTTTTATTCGCTGTCTCAGTCAAACATATATACACAGACACACTACTTTAGTTATTCGCGGAGGCATTCATTTGTCGTTTCACCGGTTGATGTGTGTATTTAGGCAGCCCAGTCTATATACACTAACTCGTTACTTCACGTTTACACCATTTTGGCATGCTTACAATTACTTTTTCCACGGCAGCGCATCATATTGGGCCTCCATTGGTCGTGTTATCGCGCGAGTGCGTACGCGATGACCTCACAGCTGTGCCCCTCACGGCACACAGATGGCGCACGTCTGCCAGAAACTGTCTCTGGGAAACAGGGCATAACGAGTCCAACAGCCGGTGCCTAACGAGGTCGGTGGCGCCCGCCACTTTTCATTTTGGGGGCTGGCCCTTTAGGCTGCTGGCGGACTTGCCTGAGTATGACGAAGTATGGTGAAATGGACTGGGAAGGTACTTCGGGTCCATGCGTGTCCCTGTGATCTTCGGTCTGTACATGGAGCCGCTGGGGGGTTAGGCTGGCATCTCCACCTGAAATGGGGCTTCCGCGAATCAAAATAAAAAGAAAAGGAGGCAGGCCTTCTTCCACGCCTCAACCTAAGGAACAATCTCCCCAGCTTCCACAATCCTGATTTTTAAGAAGGATCTTAAAATTCCTCTTCATTTGCCCAATTTCCATCCTTTCTGATTCTCAGCCGGAGGTGGGGGAAGGTGTTAGGGGTGCTTGAGTGAATGGCATGCCCTGGTATGAGAGACAGTGTTTGTAAAGCGCAGTATTGCCAGTTCTTTGTCCATTGGTGTTGAACGGGCGGAAAGTCTTTAATTTATTCCGTGCCTCTCAGCTTCACCGCATAGAGTTATCTTCGACAGATTGTTTCATTTCTCTGTTCCTCACGATAGAAAGATAGAAAAACTGAAAATCTACTAATTCAAGTTAAAAGTGAGACATGAAAAATCGGATATCTAAATGCACAATTCACCTGAGTATTTCAACTGCAGTGGGGGATAGTCAAAGAAGATGCCACGGATGGTCTTAGGCCTGCCTACGCTCACCCCACACCCTGCAGACACTGAACCTACCCGCTAAATGCACCCAAATGCCCAGAGGGGATTATCTCATAGTGTACATGCAGTGCGGGTGGCGCAAGGGAGCATGAGAGTGGAGTCAAACGTGTGGCTAAAAAAATGAATTATTCAGTCAGCTTTTTTGGTCTTTCACCCCCAGGTAGCTACATTTAAAGTAACATGCAGCTTAAATGAGAAATAAATGAATAAATTTGTTACTCATTGGGAAATGCACTATAGTACATTATGAGCCACATGCACGATTGCAACATTTTGTGGGTTCCTAATTGTGACTTTTTGTGACTCGCAATTAGGAACTCGCAAAATGCAATGTACTATTGTGTGTTGAACAATTAGCAACTCCCAAATGGGGAGCAAGAGACCTGCCTCATAATTATTCATGAGGCAGGTCGCAATTTGCGACCCACTGGGAATGGCACGCACTCACAGGGATGGAGGCCTGCTGGGGTCAGCAGTCCACCATGCCTGTGATTGCTTTTTAAATAAAGCATTTTTTTCTTTTCTTTTTGTAGTGATGCCTGTTTTCCTTACAGGAAAACACAATGCATTACAAAAATAAAAAGTTTTGTTTTCATTCTTTAAGAGCAGTGGTCCCTAGGACCACTGCCTGCTCTTAAAGAAAGTTGGCGCCCACATTCACAAAGGGGAAGGGGTCACTTGGGGATCCCTTCTTGTTTTTGTGAATGGGTTAACATCTCTTTCAAGGTGTTGGTAAAAGGTAAATGTATTGCGACCACATTGCGGTCACACAACATTCATACATGGCCCTGCAACTCGCTATTAATAAGGGACGCCCTTAACACGCCCCTTCAAATACTGACTCGCAAAATAGGGTTGAAATGGCAAAAGGCAATCTAGCATTCACAAATGGCCCAATTCACTGTTTGAGAACGTTGAATACTTTTGTACATGTGGCCCGCTGAGGCCACTATCAGTTAATGCAAAGCAGAGTCTGTTTGTAACCAGAAAGCCACAGAATTAAGGGCCCAGTGTGCGACATGATTTTGGCCTTTTCTAATGATTGGCCTCGAATGATTGAAACATTTAAAGCCAGTACTGGCTCCAAAGTATCCTTTTACATTTGCAGATTAACTTGTAGTGCATATTTGCATTTCTTTCAGGCAAGCAGGCACCCTGGCAGGAAGATTTGTTTAGCTGTCTCCTCGGCCACAGGAGACTTCCTGAATGACACTTCAGCTGAGGCATTTAAACTGTAGGAATTAACCATCCCGGGACGGCTGTCCTTTTACAAAAATCTTAAAAGTACAGGCACGTGGTGCCCCTCCGATCCTTCCTAATCCGATCACTGCATTATTCAAAACTCACCTCTCTCCCTGGCACCATTGTTTCACTTGCCCAGAAGTACCTAAAATTCAGAACCTAGAACCAAAATAGACTGTTTCCCAGACCCAAACCCTCCTTTTTAATACCCATGTCACTCCAGAGGAAAGGCCCTGAAGAACCCAGAGGGCAGTGTGCAGTGTATTTAAAGAGTAGGACTTGTACTTTTAAATTGTACGTGTCCTGCAAGAGAAAACTCTTAAATTTGTATTTTACCATTGCAAGCTCTGCATCTCCCACAAGATAACATCAAAGTTACCTTATTGCATTTAATAAGCTGTAATTTCCAATTGGGAAAAGATAAACAGTTGATGTTTGGTATCTTTGAAAATGTAATAAAAATCAGCTTTTATGGTGAGGTCAGATTTTTGTTTACAGTTTTGAAACTGCAGCTTTTAGAAAGTTGGCATTTTCCTGCCTTAGCCACTTAGTGTTTGTAGCATGTCTCTGGGTCACATGAGGGGGTGTAGTTGCCAGATGGTCTTTGTGTATTCCTCCTGGAACATCACACACAACAGAGAGCATAGGTGTGCCTGGATAGCCCATCACTGGCAGGGTGGAATTATTCACAGCCCCACCTATACCTCAATAGGCCATGTCCTGCCTTCACACAAAGGATAGCATACCCTCTGAAGTTAGTCTGGAACTAGGACAGGGGAAGCAGGAAAACTGTGGCCTTCAAAGAGAAACCTCTAGACGTTTCTTCCACTTCAAAAGAGGCAGCAGATATAAATAATGAACCTCAGACACAAACTCTTGAGTACACTCCTGTGCTGCCTTGCTGCCAGAAGGAATACCACTCTGCTGCCCTGTTATGTGCCGGTCTGGTGACTGCTGCCCTGCATGCTGAGTGGGAAGATTTGACCAGCACTCTTCATCCCATGCTGAAGTGACTCCAAGGTTCAGTCAGCTGACCTCCTGTTGTGAGCTACACGGATATAACAAGCTTTAGAGGCTCCCTGCAATGCTCCATCTGATCTGCTGCCTGGACCTGCCTGAGCCCTACAGGCCTGTCCTGGAGTGGATTCTTGACCCCCAAGTGGTGCCCCACAGGTTCAGGATCCTTGGTGTGGTCTCAGTTGAGCTCCCCAGAAGTTTCTGAGCTCTACACAAATGCGAACAGGCCTCTTGGTTAAAACCTTGCCCCTCGTACCCATAACCAACACGAAGTTCCTGCAACACAAAGTTCTGGCAAACCAACTCTTCGCATTATAGCATCAACAACCACAGTGACCACCAATGCGAAGTTCCAGCCACGACCATCTGCAATGCAGAAAGGATTTTTGCCTACAGCAAAGGCTGTCTGTGACATCCAGACATTTCTTTGCACTCTCCGACGGACACCTGCAATGCTCTCCCTGCTCTTTGTAGCCCCCTTCTGCCGCAAATTAAACTCTTGCCGGTGGACTGAGAAGGTAACTCTTTCAGAAGGACTAACCTGGTCCCTGTATCCAACCGACACTCCATTGTGGTCCGCCTGAACTTGTGACTTTCTCCTGGTCTTGCATGGCCAGACAGGCATTAGAAACGCTTTGCGCTTTTAGGGGCTTTTTTCATCTTCATCTTTAAAATTCCATATCTCCTGTTCTACCACTTGGAGTTTTGTCATTTTGGGACTTTTCTTGTGTTGTGTTTTCACTTTATTACTGTTTGAGTTGTTGCGAAAGTACTTTATACATTGCCTCTAAGTTAAGCCTGACTTCTCTGTGCCAGAGCATAGGTTAATTTGTGATTGCTTGTGACTTCACCCTGACAAGGATTGTGGTTCCTGCTTGAAGAGGGTTTCACCCCAAACCACAAACTCAGTTTCAGACAGGTGCACTTTTAAATAATTAATCTGCACTGTTACAAATGACATATGCTATAAAGATATTTCTATGTACCACTGAAGAATTCCACCCAACTTTAGAATTATTTCTGTGTATTGTTAGAGAATGTTGAGGGTTGTGGGGGCACTGTCAAAGAATGGGATGAACATTTTATCACTTTCTGTGCACTGTTAGGGAATGTTGAGGATTGTGGTGCACTGTTAAACAATTAGATGCATGTTTCATTTCCGAGCACTGTTAAAGAATGTTGAGCACTTAAGGTAATATATACCCCCTAAATAACAAAGTGCAGTTTGAAATTATTTCAGTGCACTAATAAAGAACCACATCCACTTCAAAGTGATTTACGTACAATTTTAATGGATTTTGAGCATCTTCAAATGGTGTACCAGCCTTTTCATGGAATGAGATGAACGTGACTGATCTCTCTGCACTACTAGAGGATGAGGTGCTCTCTCAAATGATCTCTTTACGCTATCAAAGAATGCAGGACGCTGTTAAATGATTTCTACATGAACGTTATGTATTTTACAATAATTCATATGCTCAGATAGAATATGTCTGCAAAATTAAAGAAAGTTGCACATTTAGGAATGTTCAGCATGTTATGATATTTTCTGTACAGAATACTGATTGCTATAAAATATTCCTGGGGACTTAGAAAGATTTCTGCACATTGCTAAAGAATACTAAGCATTTTAACCTGGTTTCTGTGTACTGTAAAATGCTGAACACTTTAAAAACTCTGCGGGCTGTTTAAAATTGCTACACACTTTATGTCAGACCTGCTTCAGGACCCACAGTGCCCACTGTGGCTGCTGGACCTCAAACCTGGTGGTTGAGGTCAATTGCCAATGGTGTCCTCTGTTCCCACTATGGCTCTGCATACTGGGCAATTACAACCCCTTCTGCATTTTACCCTCAGGTAGGGAGAATAAGCAGGATGGGGTTTCTTAGGAAAGTAGTGTGGGGGTCAAGAGCTACAAATTCAATTACCAGAAAAAATGCTTTATTGTGTAAATGCCCTTTATTTACATAATCAAACTAAATACTACACAATCCAATTTGCAAGAGAATACATGGTTGAATCCCTGGTTGCATTCTTCACATGGGGCTACACCCACCCGCTCTAATGCCCTCTCCCAACAGGATGAAATCCGGATGCTATAAGCCCTAGTATCTAGTGGCTGAGGGATGAATTTGTTGCAAGCCAGACCTTTTGTCTACCACACCACCTCAGACAAGGATCATCCGTAAGCAAATCAGCTTTGGGGCTACTTAAATAGGAACAGTCCAGCCCGAACTGCCAGGCCAAATCTCAGCTGAAAGGGAACACAGGAATCAGCATTATGCAAATCAGCCTGGGTCCTACTCCAGTAGGAACAATCCAGACCAAACTGCCAGGCCAGATCTTTTCTGAAAGAAAACACAAGCAACCCAGACCAGTTTTGGCCTATTTGGGCCTCGTCAGTAGGATTCATCTTGAATCGTGTGACACAATAACCTACATGTGGACTTACCCGTTGCACTTAGGGTTTCACACTGGGAAAAATAAAAAAGTGATGGGTGGGATGTTTGAGTTATTTTCAGCCAGTGGTCACTCAGGCCACAGCCCAGTCCAATGTTTTTGCCCACCATGCCACCAAAAGTGGTGGTTGAATTTGTTTGTCAATGGTGCCTTGGGGTCTGTCAGAAAACTGGGCAAAGTTCACCTCTTTCTTCACTTAGCTCTCAGGGTAGCGAGAGGAGCAGCCACAGACTTCTCAGGGAGGTTTTGTGGGGTGGCAAGAGCTCAGAACTAAAAAATTAACCAACAGACACACAACTTCAACCTCCAACCCAGTGTTTGATTTAGTATAATCAAGTACTTTAGGTATACAGCAGAAGTAAAGACTACATTTGTATTTCCTTAAAATTGCCTTTTCTTAAAACTGGTTTTCCATTATTTGGTTTCCTTAAGTGTGGTTTCGCATTTTTTTGTTTTTCCATTAACTCACATACTTCAGGCAGTGGCATCTTCAACAAAAATATGATTCTGCAGATTTGTTCTGTAAGACGCCCTTCCCATTCACCCACCCAGGGCATTACTTTATTGCAGCACTTTTGTTATCCTATATGACAAATTTAGTGCTGCCTTTAAAGCAGGTTTAATACAAAGGCCTTGTGTCCAGATTTGGTGTCTTGTAGTTTTAGACAGATTTGTGGCCCTTTACCACTGTGGTTCTGCCATTTGCTTGCTTCCTGTATTTTATGCATCTCACTCTTACCTGCTAGGCAACCTCAAGCCATGGATTGCTTTTCCTTTTTTAGAGGTACTCACAGCTTACTAAATTTTTTTATTTTGAACATATCTGCATTTTCCATAATCTCATTTTACCTATTTTAAATTCATTACATCCCTTGCTCATCTGAATGGAAGCCTAGTGTTCAATACAGCTACGAGACAGCAAGTAAATCGATGAATTTACTGTTTTACATAGCTAACAACTAACTGTCTTTCCTGTCCTAAATGTAGAAGCCTTTAAGAGAGGCACAGGCTGTTGCACGGGTAAGAAAGTGTCTGGTGGTCCAACTGTGCTGAGCAGTTATTGACTAAGAGATATTAAATAGTCTAAAGTATCAAAAGATTGTAAATAAAGTGATATTACTCAATCAAAACCTAACCTTTCAACTCAAGTATTTGTTCTCATCAAGGACAAAAAGCTCACTATTAGAAGCAATGATCAGATTGCCCAACATTTGATGCTCTTCTGATGAGCAACTTTCAACGCTACTCCTGATGAAGGGCCAAATGTATCAACATTAATAATTGCAATTTCCAAATTGTGATTATTAATCAGTTGCAATTTGGAAACTGCAATTCCTAATGTATGACTTTTGTTTTTAAAAAGAAATATCTAGTAAGTTGCAAATCGACCTATCTCATGAATATTAATAAGTAGGTTGCAATTTACGACCCACTAGGAATCAACGCCATCACAGGGATGATTGCTTGCTGTGACTAGCCGACCACCATGTCTGTGATTGCTTTTAAAAAAAGGTGTCCTTTTTTAAATGCAAGAAAAACAGGGTTGTGTTTAAGAAGAAAGGTTGTTCTTTTTTCTTTTGTTTGTTTAAGAATGGTCCCGTGGACTACTTCCTCCTCGTAAGGAAACTTTTTATTTTTTACATTCACAAAGGAAAAGGAGTCCTCAGGAGACCCGTTCCCATCCGCAAATACATTACCCCTACATTACTGTAGTCTGTAAATTATGCACAAAACATTAATACATACCAATCCGATTGGGTATTTGGCAGGGGCACCCCATATAAATACTGAATTGTATTTGCTTGTAAACCAAAATTGCGATTCAGTAACACTCTACCTAATCACAGTTTAGGGTTAATACATACCAAAATGTTTTTTTTGTGGTCACAAACAGGCCGTTACATCTGGCCCTAAATTCTCTTTTCAAGACCAGAGAAAGTGGAACAGGAGTAGCTACACTGAGAATATTTTTTTGCGCCAGCAAAATGTGTGGTTTGCCTCATGGGTCTACACTGCACACTCCCTTCTTTTTTTCTACTTGCACCACTTCATGATTTGCCCTCAACCTCGAAGTAGGAGTTATGTTCGTCAACTATACATTTGCTTTTAGAGTACATAGCATCTCAAAAAGAACACACTCAGTCTGAACCATAATATACCAAGTGTGAAACTCTGGATAAATATAGACTGGTTTGTGTAAAGATAAGAAAGACAGCTGATTAATGCAAGGTAACCTCAAGTAAGATGGACTACTCTATTAGATCACTACCCTTGAAAATACTCAATCCCTATACCACAAGATGTATCAACTGTTTAGGAAATTCATTTGGTTCATCACTGATGACGAATGTCAGATTGATCAAGTCTCCCAGACTTCCATTTCCTACCTTCAGCTTCTTAACCATGTTAGCAATATCCAAGGAAGCTAGAAGAGGAACCGTTGCTAGAGCTGTTGTATAGACAGATATTGGTTGTTGCAACAGACTACAAACATATTTAAGGAAAAGAACATAACACTCATTTTAAAGCCTTCTCGCCAAACCTCTTAGACACAATAAAAGATAACCACTTAACCAAAAGAAAGATCAGACACAACAACCGTAGCACAACATCACAAGTCAAATCAGACTGATCTGCGATATAAAGCTTGGAGAAATTTGAAAGGCGACCCCTGGGCTTTGAAAGCACAACATGGCCATATCAGTTGCAGAATGGGCACTATTCAAATGCCAGTAACATAACAAGACACTTGCACATGGTCTTGGATGTTGCTTCTTGAGTGGTCAAACTAGCACCATTTGTACTTGTATATGGCTGTTGTTAGGAAGTCTATAGCGGTTTCCAAATGACAACAATGATAAAATCAAGAGCAGCCATTGCAGCCACTACAAAAGTCCATTTGGAAGTGCCTGTGCCTATGAAAAATGTTGATTCCCAGTACAACATATGGTACCTATAAGTCTTAAATGAGATCCATGCTAGGATATCAGTATTATAAAATGCTATGCAAATGATTTCCATTGTGAATTTATTGCCAACTTGGGCCTTGTGAACATGAAAAAGGAAAGCATATTATGTACAAGTATTTAACAAATAGTAGGAAATTAACTGGGATGCTCACATTAAACAATAAAACCTATACTCTGTAAATCTACATTTGGACTTACAATCAATAAAAGCAAAATAAATATAACTCAGGGTATTTATAATATTGGCATTTCAATTGAAAGTTCATGGACATAAAGTATAGTTCAAAATGTTGTTAATTTATTTTTTTCTGGAAAAAATAGATGAGGTTTCTTAGAAAGAATTGAGCACAGTTTTGGTGCTAACATTTTAGGTTTAAGATCTGGTTAGTAGTTTCAACAAGATAACAATAGCCCACCTACAACATCTGGCCAGAGGGAAAGTTTATATTGTGAACAGCCATGGGCTAAAAGGAGAAACCATTTAATGCACATCCAGAAGATGGGTGAGGGCAAGACCAGGAAGAGCAGGAGACAGAAGGGAGAAGAGGGCACAATAGAGGAAGAAGGAGGGGATAGTAGACACCAGACCCAAAGCTGTTATGGCTGGAATTTGTAGAGGTAGAGGAGGCCCTTACCTCAAAGGCATATGGGTGTCTTGGTCTGTGTGAGTGAAACAGAGAATCCTCAGGTATAGTGGGCACAACAGTGGGCCCCAAGTCTTATCAAAAAGGGTAGAATGTGGATGATGACTGCTGTCAATTTTTTCATTCCCACCAGTCCTCAAACTTTGTGAAACTGGTCCAGATGCATGGGAACCTCATCTATATCGCACTTAGACTAGCGCAGAGGTGATCGCCCGTCCCCTGGGGGACTTAAGAGGGTATGTCAAGAGAATAGGGAGTTCTAGTAAAACATAGCCGGGGGATCGGGTATGTCTGTGTCAAACATGTCATTCATCGCAGCCAGTACCTTATTCCAAAACAAATTGAGTCTCGGACATTGCCCAAGCAAGTGAGTGAGGGTGCCAATCTGTCCACAATGACGCCAACATGCACTGTCTTTGCTCGGATTCCACTGGGCAGTCCTAGCTGGTGTGTAGTACCAATCATGAGCAATCTATAAAAGCATGTCTTTGCTCATGGTGTTGCGGGCATGGGTGCGGTGAAGGATGTAATTCCATTCTCTATCCGTGAAGAAGTGTTCACATTCCTCCTCCCAACAGCGCTGTGTGGGCGACTTTGCAGGTTTTTGTGGTGCAGTAAGTAAAGCATATATATCGGACAGGAGTTGCTTGTCGGAGGAGCCATTTTTCAAAGGAAGTGAGGGGGCAGCTAGCGTGGGGTTGAATCCAGGTTTGCATCAGCCAGTGGCGAACAGCCAGATATTGCCAGCCAACTGTCGGGGGATCTCAAAGGCCGACTGAAGCTGTGGGAAGTCAATGAGGTCACCTATCTACTTGCAACTGTCCTCCTTCCATGCCAAGAACACAGAGCTGTCTTGTGTTGTGGGGAAGTTCGGGTTTCCTAGTATCAGTGTCTACTGGGATATTGGGGAGTAGAGCCCCTGCTGAAGTTGCACCTTATCCAACACTCCTACAGTAGCACGCACCACTGGGGAGATGTATACTCCCATAAGATGATGTGGTTTTGGCAGCCAGGGCACCTTCCAAATTGGAATGCCTGTGACCGCCTGGTCGATAAATCACCAACACTTTTCAGTGGTGGACTGGGACCATTCCACCATATAGCGCAGTTGTGCTGCCTGATAGTAGCACTGTGGGTTAGGCACACCCGGATCTCCCTCTGTTTGTGAGAGATATGCTTGTGACTTAGACATCTGTGCCTTCTTGCCCTCCCAAATGAAGTCCCAAATAAGGAATTGTTGTTTATCAAGCACTCATCGAAGGCTGAAGGGGCACCGACTGCATAATGTATAACATTTTTGGTAGAAGGGTCATCTTAACTGCTGCCAGGTGGCCCAACGAGGAGAAGTTGTGGTCACTGTACGGCCCGGGGTAGGGCATATTTGAAGGCCTAAATATGTTATTTCTTGTGCAGCCCACTGAAGGGTGAAGTTGTATAAAAGTTGTGTTTTGGTGTCCTCAGAGAGGGTCAGATTAAGGTTGTAGGTTTTCTGGGCATTTGTCTTAAAGCTGAGGTTCTCCCAAAAGCCTCTAGTTCCGCCATCACCATTGTCAGGGAAGTACTGGGGCCAGACAGTGTCAAGAGGACCTTGTCCGCAGAAAGCATGATTTTATGTTCTCTACCTCCCAACCGGATACCTGCAATGCGTGGGTTCTGACATGTTTGTTCTGCTAATGGTTCCATATCGAGGGTGAATAATAGGGGCGATGGGCAGCCCCATCATGTTTCCTGGGCGATAGTGAAGGGTTCAGGTGAGATCCCATTGACCCAGACTCTAGCCGGGGGTGAAGAATAACAACACTGAATCCAGTGATGATAACGTGGACCTAGTCAAGGAAGCAGGAAGAAAGGACCAGTGGACGGTCAAAACATTTTAATGTCAAATCTAGGATGCAGAAATAAATTGGTGTGTGACTTTTGTTTTTTTATGAAAAGGTCTAAAGATCCCCTGCATCCAAATATATGCACTCTCTTGTTTTCTCCCGACTTTTCAACTCCCTTCAAAAGTAATCATATGTTTTATATCGTAATTCCAGTGAGAATAAAAAAGGTTCTTCTAGCTCTAGTTGACACTGCGAGTTTAAACAAATGATCCAAGAAGAAAGTGCATTGTGGGAGCACTGATCTTTGAATACTGACATCTGCTACTTTATAACAACAGAAAGACTACTCTGCACACCCATAGGGATGCTCATTAAAACAATTTGAGATCTGCTCTTACTTAAAGTACTCCTAGAGAAATACCAATCATCAGAGAGGTTTTAAGGCATGGACAAAGAGGGTAATCACCGGGAGCCCCCTTCTTCAAAGGGGTCCCTCTGTGAAAATGATTTTTCTCTGTCTCTTTCTCACCTCTGTCTATTTCTCAACTTCAATCACTCTCTTTATCTCTGTCCACTTCAAATTTTGTCTCTCTTTACTGAGTGTTATGTTAAGGATGTTTGAGTCTGGGGAAGAACATATTTTATTTGTTTTTTGTGTGGCCTATTTCTGGAAGTTACCCTATGTCAAACAATACTGTTTGACGTCATGCCGTCTTAAAAAAGCAGAAAATGCGTAATGAAATGCAAAGTTTTCCAAACAGTGGGCCCCAAAATATGCCTTGTCTGCAACCCCAAAAATCCTTAAGATGACACTTGCAATCATGACTATACCGCATCACCTCCCCCAACAAGAAAGGTCCAGTTCTTACCCGTTCCCATTTTCTTTCCTTGCTCAACAGGATTATGACCAATTTGGGATGCATCTGGTAGCCATCTTCACTGAAGGACAAGTTTCGGCCCTCAAAGGTCACGTTGATAAGATATCTGAAAGAAAAATACATTTTTGAATGATTTAGTATTGAATAAATGCCAGCCATTATATAAACAAACTGACAGCACCACAGAAGACTAGTGCTGCACATAGCACTACATGAACAAAATAATAATAATACTAATAATAATAACAGTGTATACATTAGACTTGCTTGTCACTTAATTGAGTGAATTGGAAACAAAATAGTAAACACCATTAGTGAAGATAACATAAGATTGGATACAATAGGATACAATAGCTCTTAAGGAAAGGTACTGTACTGAGAAATAGTAGCAAACAGCATAATATAACATCCCATTTTTTAACAAAGAATACCTCATTCCAAGTAAATTACATAACACGCAGCACAGTAAAACATGTAAAGCACACAATGCAGATAACATAATACAAATCAAAACATGTAAAATAAACACAACACAAAACAATCCAAACAAAATCAGTACAAACAAGATAATTAATAAAATACAATGCAATACAAAAATGTACAATATATATTATTCATTAAACGCAATCCAAAAGCACAATAAATAAAACAAACTATTCAAAATACAAATTACCAACAAATCACAAGAGCAGGAAACAAAACACAATATTAAGAAATTATACACAGCTACACTTCGAAATCTACATAATATACCATATAAACAATACCACAAATAATATACAACAATGCAGTATACAAATCACACAATACAGATGAAACAAAACACACTATACAGAAAAAAAAAAACTCAACATACAGTACTAATAAAAAGACAACACAAAAACATACAGTACAAACATGATAGAACACAAACATAACGCAACTCAAGACAAAACAAAAACTACAAAAAATCAATACATATTTGTTGTTGGCAATGACATAATGAACACCCCAGTAATAGGAAAATTTTCATTTAGGGCTTTTTCTTTGAAATACACTGTCATTATGTGCACCCTAAATGTTTTGCTCATGTGGTAGGCCTTCATTTTTATTTTGAATGTAAAGGTTTTTGTTTCATGCCTTCCCTGTGTAATGAGAAACATACCGTCAAAATGTACTGCTAAGCAGCACATCTTCATAAAAAACATACCACACACAAGTGGTACACCAGCACAAATAGTTATAGGATGAATAAATTGTGCGTCCCTTCTTATCTACACACCAGCCCTCCTAACCATGGAGTACATTTCATTGGAATTGACAGATATACATTTCAGACAAACACTTGGTGAATAAGATGTATGGCATGTTTAATCTTCTCCCTGGCTTGCTCTCCCTTCACTACATGTTTCAGAAGAGGTAATGTTTCCTCAAGCAACAACAACGTGCAACATTTCACGCATAATACACCATCCCTACTTGTTGAGTATTCAAATAGGGTATTTTAGTAACAACATACTTAGTACTAAATAAATGGCTTTTAGTCTGTCGGGCCAAGGTGTGCCTAAAAGATAAATATAAAGATATATATCCACAGACTTTCCATACATATTGTATTACCTTTAATATTTTTTTTTTTTTAAATATTAAAATGTCAACCTGTTTGTTCCGTCAATCTATATACAGTATATTTCTGTGCAAATATTATACTAATCCGTGGAAACACAATATGCTCTGCTATGCAAAATCACATAACAAAATACTCAAAAAAGTGTATTCACCACACAAAAAAGCTTGCTTGAACACTATTGCAGAGCGTGCACACAGCAGTATTAAACTGTGTGTTTGTGCTGTACTCTTCGCTAATATGTGAGAAGTGTGTGCCTAGAAAAAAAGAAGGTGTGTACACCTCTCAGACACTGTTCACTTACCACTCGTACAATGGAGTAAAAACCAGCAATAGTATATGCGCACTACTAACAGGTGCTCATTAACCGTACCTGGTAAGTTAATATTATGGTGGTCCCTTACTTCTGTAGGTGGGGAGTTAGCAGGTATTCTGAGTGGACTACTGAAGTTCGACTGAGAAATGGGGCATTATGTGATCCATCACTATGTCCAGGTCTGATTCAAGGTAATTTCCTATTTCTACTCACAGCTGAACAGATGAAACCTCTATGAGGAATATTAAGACAGATATGCAGTGACTTCACTGGCCTTATCATTTTGATGGGCCCTAACTTGTGATACTGGGCTTATCAAAAGCCCAGGGCCTGTCTATCAAATGCTACTAGTGGGCCTACAGCACTGGTTGTACCGCCCACCTAAGTCGCCCTGTAAACATGGCTCAGACCTGCCAATGCAGTATCTCTGTGTGCAGTTGTAAACTGCCAATTCAATCTGGCAAGTGTACCCACTTGCCAGGCCCAAACCTTTCCTTTTAATAAATGTAAGGCACCTCTAAGGTAGGCCCTTGGTAATCCCATGGGCAGGGGAAGTGTATGTTAAAGGTGGGATATGTACTGATGTGTTTTACATGTCCTAGCAGTGAAATGCTGCCAAATGTGGTTTTCGCTGTTGCAAGGCCTATCTCTTATCTTATCTTTGGGAGCAGATAGAAATGTGGAGTTTGGTGTCTCCGAACTCACAATTTAAAAATACATCTTTTGGTAAGGTTGGTTTTTGAATTTTCTGTTTTAAAATGTCACTTTTAGAAAGTGGGCATTTTCCTGCTTAAACCATTCTGTGGCTCTGCCTCTTTGTGGATTCCCTGTCTGGGTCAGACTGACAGTTGGGGTGTTTGTGAAACCCCTCTACAAAGTGAGACAAAGGGAGCTGGGAAGTAGCCTGCATATGGAGGAGTGGTCACTTACACCTGAATGGGTCGTGCCTGCCCTCACACAATGCAGTCTCCAACACCCTAGTGTGAGTCTGGAGCCTGGCCTGGGCAAGGCAGGATCTGGTGAACAACAGAGTCTTTCCTTTGAAGTTTGTCTACTTCAAATGTAGAGGAACCTCAGCCAAGGAGAAGAGCTGAGACGAAGTGCTTCCCCTGTCTGTGACTGTGCTTTGTTGGGCTATCCTGCAGTTGCTGCTTCTGCTTGTGAAAGGGAACAGAGATTGAAATTTCTTGTGCATTCCTGCTTGGAAGATTCTCCAAGGGCTTGAAATGAGCTTACCTCCTGTTTTGAAGTCTCAGGGCCATCAAAGACTTCCTCTGCCAGCACCTGGACTCTCTGCTGAGACTCCTGCACTGCCAAGTGGTGTTCTATCCAGTCCCTGGGCCCTTGAGAGGTGAAGTTTGCAGAATAAGGACTGAAATCCATGCACAGAACGCTGTGCTGGGAAGTTCTCAACGCACCACCTGCAATGCGGCTGAAAAACGACGCACCACCTGCTTCATGGCAAAAATTGACACTCCACCTGAATCGCAGCTGGGAGATCGATGTACCGCAGCTGGAGAAACGACACAACACCCACTTGCGGCTGCTGTTAAGGATGCAAACCCTGCATAACGCGGTTTTCCATCAGCGTGCAGCTGGATTTCACAAACTTCATCGCTGGGTGTCAAAAGTCCACGTAAGCCTGCGCGGATCCGAGGTGCCCGTCCGGAAATTGATGCATTGCTCTTGTGCAGGAGAGTAAAATGACGCAGCACATACCCGACCAGAGAAGAAAACGACGCGTGGTCTTGCTTGAGGGTGAGAAATCAACGCATTGTTTACTTTTTCGATGCACGCTCGCCTGTGCAGTTTTATTTTCTACGCAAACAGGTACTTTATATAACAGCAACATTTCCATTGTTTTCAATGGAGCAAGATTCTTATTCTTTTGAAAATTCATATCTTGACTTGTGCACGTTGGATTTTTGTCATTGTGGTCTTGTTTGATTTAGATAAATATTACCTATTTTTCTAAACATGCGTGGTATCCATTCTGTAGTGTTTTCACTGTAATATTGTGTGTGTTGGTACAAATATTTTACACATTGCTTCTGAGTTAAGCCTGCCTGCTCATGTGAAGCTACCAAGGTGGAGAGTGGGGGTTAGGTTAACCAGGTGTGTTTCCCCTTCAACCTGACTAGAGTGAGGGTCCTTGCATGGACAGGGGGTAGCCTGACTGCCAACTAAAGACCCCATTTCTAATACTCTCCATGAAGAGCCAGATCACCGCAGTCTCATATGCCTGTTTCCTCACACTCCTCCTACTACGCAAGATCTTCAAGTGTCTACCAGTTGCCATCAGACGCACGGTCACACAAAGCCTCGTCACAAGCCGTCTGGACTACGGCAATACTCTATACACTAATATCACATCAAACCTCACAAAGAGACTACAAATCATACAGAAAGCAGCATCTAGACTCATCCTGAACTTCCCCAGAAGGACCCACATCACCCCTGACCTGAGAAATCTCCACTGGCTCCCTATACACAAAGATGCCCTTTCAAGATGATGACCCACGCTTACAAAGCATTTCACAACCTGGAACAAGATACCTCAACCACCGCAACAGCTTAGACCATATTTACCAAACTTATAAAATTGGTGTTCGTGAAATAAAAGTTTGTAACTTGTGCGTGGATAATATATGCACTCTCAAGGTTTCTCTACCCTTTTGAGCCTCCGCAGAGTGGCTATGGAAATCCCATACTAATATGGTGCACACAACTTCTGGGTCATTTAAAAACAGTCCCATGTGCATTTTCCACACGTATCAGTACGTGTATGTTACAAGTGGAAGATCAGGATATGACTGTTGCAGAAAGTGTTGGATGTTGCACCTAGCACCACATCTTTGCCCGCTAGGGGGATAGAGAAAAAAAGGACTTCAGGAAAAAATATTTATGTTTGAGAAAAGAAAGGATTTTTAAAGTCCATTTAAAAAAAGTCAAATTACCTGAACCCAAATTGAGGTACTTCGACTATCATGTCAAGAATGCAAAAATAGGGCTAGTAGAACAGTATTTTCAGTACGTCACATACACTTAGGCTGTTCCTTACTACTAGTTGTATGTTATTTATATTTGAAAAGAGAAGAATAGGAAATATCACCATTAAGTATAACTTAAGAACAGAGGTGTAACTTACGAGAGTCGTAAATTTGGGCCTATTTTCGTAAACCGTTCGCATTGAGTGTATGCTATTTTGCTGGGCACACACAACAAACAGGCATTTTTGACGTTCCACTAATACACGATCTGTAAACATTATTCATAGACCGAATTTGCTCACTATCACTCCTCGGTCCTAAGATATCAAAAAGGCACTATATGTAAATACCACTAAAACATATGTAAAACCTAAATTATTATATTTATTTTTATTTTGGAGATCTGCTTCCTACAGTTAACAGAACGTTGTTCCATTAACGTGTTCTTGTATGAAAAATTATTTTACATTAAGCAACTAAATTGCATTAATAGGAAAAGAAAGGAAATAATTACAATTAGCAAATAAAATAAATAGACATTGAATAAAAAAGATTTTATCAGAGCAAGAAAACATGACAAGAAAAGAAGAAGCCACTGAATATCAATGGGAATAGAATTCCAAAGGTGTGGGACAGCAGCAGAAAGTCATTGTTTAGAACAAAGGTTGTGCAAATTAGAATTCTATAACACGATTTTGCAATTTCAGTGTATTGTGAAATGTGTACATTTCATTCACGTATGCCTTTACTAAAAATATCCTTTTTTGCAGGAAACATATGTTGCAAATTATAGTTACGTGAGCCCCAAAAAATTAAAGGTGTATTTTTACCCAAACACAATATGTGATACAATTTTAAAAAGATATCATCTGTTTCTCCTGAATAAAAATGTTTTTAAAGACAATATTCGGATTTGTATAATCAATTTATTTTGCTGACCTTGTCTCCCACAATTTAAAATAATAAAACAAATACATCCGCAACGTTTTTCATAGAACTTCACAACATTTTAAGAAATTAAGACTTGTAAGTGTACACATCTTGGTTTTGAAAAAGATGTCCCCTCACCACAGAATTGGTAATTCTCTAACCTCATATTATCTTTGCTGAGTATAATCGTAGGCCCGCCTGAGATCGGAAACATTTCGAGACAGGTATTCGGGCTTACTGAGGGGATACATTGGAGCATGTGCAGCAAAACTGAAAATCTGTGTGGCAGAAGGGCATGTCAAACACATTGGGGACCTGATAACATGTACAGGCAACTGTAGTCAGGTAGGCCGCACAGAACATGTCTCTCAAAACACTTTCCTTTGGTGGGTGCCACTTCTGGAAAGTAGGGGGAACACACCGGTTCCGGGTTCCTGCAGCTATTTCTTGCAGAGAAACATTCAGAATTTGTCCCCAAATCCTAGTGTTGTGCTACGCCCCTTCCGAACATCCAAGACTAGCCCCTCCAGATCCATCATCAACATAGACCCAAAATCAAAAACCTCTACCAATAGCACATAAATCTGCTGCACTAGTAACATAAAGAAACTACCTTCAACAAAAGACACGAGCATCCCCTTAATCAACAGGAAACATACATCAGTGAAGGTCATTAACCACAGCACACTGTTACAAACCAATCACCTCCACCAGAGAACGCAGACAGAAATCCACTCTAGAAAGACAATACACTTACAAACAAATCATCGTCTTGTGCAAAAAAGAATCCCCCACACAAACAACACACAACATAGCTCCACCAAGAGCACAACAACTTACACGAACCACCAGCACCTGCAGCACACCAGCACACTCACACACCACTTACACCAAAGATAAAAACACACACACCAACCACCTTTAACAACAGCATATGCAAAGTGCCTGCACTAACAGACAAAAACAATACACCAACAGCACAAGTGGACAAAGCAGCCCACAGATTGCAAATGCGCAGCAAATTAATACAATTAAAACAGTAAAATCCAGTTGGGTTTTCAGAGTAACCAAAAACACAGGCAAATTCGTAATTTTTCCTTAAACATATTCATTGTGTGTATCCTGAAAAATACAGTGGATTTTTAACTATGCAGTGGGTCGAAGAGCTAAGTCTTAACATCTGTCAGCAGAAAATGCAAATATACATCACTCACACTACTATCAAAAAAATCACCTGCTCCAAGAAAGAGCACACACATACGCACATTAACTTAATTATTTAATTACCATTTAATATATTACGACCTCACACAAGCTATGAGTGTAAGCACGTGCCACCAACTCACACCGCCGCGCACCACCAGTGGGACGTACAGTCCAAGATGGATGTCCTGGAGCCCATCCTACCAGAGGTGGGTGACATATCTACCCCATTGTAACACGTCGAGTAAACACGCCTGGCGCGGGGAAACACGGCAGCTGACACGTTTATACTAATATTGTCCATGTTCCTAATTATAGCTCTCAAAATCTTCACAGCCGTTAGAAAGACCTGGCAGGCTCTGCCAGGTGTGACAGCGTGTGGAAGCGAGAGAGAGATCTGGAGAAACAGAGAGCGAGGCAGAGAGGATGTGGCATAATGGGATATTAAGCCCGAATGAAACATCTCACCACATCTCCACTCGGTCTTTCCGTCTGGGAGTAAGCCAAAACATTAGAACATCTCTTCAGAGACACAATCCACCCCTAACACAAGCAAGGCAAATGCCCACCCACCCCCAATCCTGGTTGGATGTTAAGACTGCCATAAGTGAGGTGCATGAGGTGCCCTGCCCCTCTGCGGCCTGATGGCAGCGCATCCCTTCCACACTGATAGCTGCGCCCTGAGATACAACTTTTCCCTTCATATCAAAATATGAGAAGAGCCTGAACCCATCGCCAGCCAGTCACTCACTGAACATCACTGCAGAGCCACAGAGTATCCTTCAATCTGGAGGTATATCACACTATAACACAGTTGACAAGCCCCAGTTCTTCCCACCCTGAACATCTATGTCATAATATAATGATAACATTAATTATCGTCCATAAAACTCAACAATTCATGAACAAATAAAATGCTGTGTTAAATTAGCAAATAATTTCCACATTTTCGCTATGTGCACTTCAATTCATACTGAAAGGCATTTCTAAGACTCTGACTTATATACCCACAGAGTTTGCTTCATTGACATGAAGACATGAGGTCTCCAAAATCAGAAAAAAAAATAACAGGAGGAGAAAATCTTCCTGCCTAATTACCTAAACTTTTTGACTGACTTATGAAAATTTTAAAACTGCCTTTAGCCAGGAAATTTGAGCCTGAGTTACGAAGACTTTTTAGTGTCTCAATGTAGTTTTAACACTGTCTTAATCAGGATAGACATTCTTACCTCTGTGTTAGGAAAGGAAGGTCTGTCTTAAGTCAGAAAACAACAGACTCTGTAATGGGGTATTTTGCCCATGGATTCACAGCGCACGTACAAGTAAACTGCATAGGGCTTGCGGGCAGACCTTTTACTTACCTGCTGCAGACTACTGGTGGGCCTGGGCCGGGGCAACCTGCATGGGGAGTCTGCCTTCCATGCTGCCATGAGAGGGGCGGCGGGTCCTTCTACGTCAGAATTCTGACAAGTGCAGGCACCATCTTGGATTCGTATGTTCAATTTAATCCAAGATGGAGCGTTGCATTGCAGTTCCAAGATTGATATAGGACTGAATGATGTATTGTCTGTTCCTGTCACCTTTTGCTACTTCCAGGGCATTTTTTCTTATTTAAGAGAGGTTGGTTATAGGAACTGTGCATTCCAAAACTCTAGATACTTCTTTTGGGTTTGCTATTTTTCCTGTGTTAGTTTTCCTATGCCAATCCTGGCCTTCTAGGATCTGCTTGGCATTGCTCCAATGTTCAGTGTTCGCCCTGCTATTCCAATGGTGGTTTTTGCCACAGCTTTTCCACTCCTCAGGAGTATATTTGTTTCAAAGGACACTTGTCAGCTGCTTTTGTTATTTCACAAGCTGAAACAGTGGCTGCAGAAAGGGATCACCTCTACCTCAGGGTCCAGTTGTCCAAGATTTGAGGACCGCCATCAAGTCCATCTCTTGACAGCATCAGTTTTTTAAGGGTTTAGACTGGTTTAAGGCCATATGCTGCTTTAAGCCAAAAAAGGTAGTCTTAAGTATCTACGTCAGGAAGGACAGCCTTAAAAGTATCTCAAGCCAGGAAAGATGGCCCTGATTTCAAAGGGTTTTTTGATACCCGAAGACAATCTGAACACTGCCCTTCCTGCTTGACACAGACTTATGACTGTCTTTTCTGAGTTCTGACAGTCTTAAGGCTTTCTGACGAAAGTGGAAAACGTTAGTGAATAAGGCCCAATTCTCTACTCAAACAATTGTATTCACACACAACAATGCTGAGGTACAAACAATCGGTACCAGTTGCCCATAATACCACGTTGTACTACATTCCTAAAATTAAATTACCATTCGAAAGGTCACTAACAGAAATGTGGTTTCATGAGTGTCCCCAATTCTTGAAAACGCTAGTTCTTTTTATTGAAGCTCATTTAACACATAAAGTGGCCAGTGGGAGAGGAAAAGCGGAGACCGAGCTGCCCAGACCTACAACGTAGGTTATTGGAGGCCAAAGCTACTGTAGCGAGTCAAATAGAAAAATTCAGCTGTTTATAGAAGATACATGGTCCGGGCCCATGCGGAACAAGTCAAGACTAGATCCTTATTGACCTGGTTGGCAAACCCAGCTAAGAGACCCTCCATAATAGTGGAAATGCAAACAGATGGGGGACATAGGCTTTACAGGCAGTAAGAAATAAACAGCCATTTCACAAATTATTATGCTAGGCTCTCTAAGAGCACTATTTGCCACAATGCAGGAGCAGTTTGGGCATTCTTGACACTGCTGCTCCTCACAACTCTAACGAGAGACGAGGAGGAGACTCTGGGGAGTGAAATAACCATACAGGAAATACGTGGATCAATTAAGGGGTTAACATGCTGTAAAACCCCTGGGTCTTATGGGTTCACAGTAAAATGTTATGCTGCATATGTGGATGCCCTGGCTCCCAAACTTCTGAACCTACATAAGGCAGTAAGAGAAGAGGGCACATTGCAGGCCTCAACGTGGGAGGTGTTAGTGGTGCCCTTGTTAAAGCCTGGAAAAACGGCAAATGACTGTAAGTCTTACAGACCCCTATCAATGTTAAATTTAGATTATAAGATACTCAGCAAGATATTGGCCATGAGGCTTCTTCTGTTCATGCCCGGTCAAGTCCACTGTGATCAAGTGTGGTTCATACCCAGCCGCAATACAGCTCTTAATATCCATCGACTGCTAACAGTACTAAATGGCACCTCATATGATAAAGCTGTAGCAGCAGTGCAAGCTGTGGACATACAGAAGGTTTTCAATAGCCTAGAATGGGAGTTTTTATATGCAGTTGTGACCCAAACGGGAATAGGGGAGAATTACATACCATGGGTCCATCTACTAGATACCAGTCCCACGGACAGGATACGTACAGGCCAGGCAATATCGGGAAGTTACACCACGGAGAGAGGGGTGCAACAGGGCTGGCCTTTATCGCCCTTACTTTTCACATTGGTCATGGAACCCCTAGCAAGCATGGCAAAGGAAGGAAAGAAATATCGGGGATACACATAGGCGCCTCGCATCATCATAATGCCCTAAATGCTGATGACCTGTTAATATTTCTGCATAGCATGCATCTCGACCTAGGGGGAGCCAGGGCCATACCAACTTTGGTACCCTGTAGGACCTGCAGGTAACTGGCAGAGGTCTTTCTCTTCCCTTTGTGTGCCAACCGGGATCCACCAAGTGGACTCGGTTCTCTACTGTGTAGTGGTCTGTCATATTTGGGGACTTAGATCTACCATGAAAAGCAGGACATATTGGATGGGGATGTGGGACTGGCGATCCGTTCCACTAGACCTGCCTTGACCTTCTGGCGAACACTCCCACTATCGATAGTGGAGAAAGTCGCCATTCTTAAGATGGTAGTCCCCCCGTGCCTTGTGTACTTTTACATGTGCTTCCCATGCCTAGGCCTATCTTAAAGGAATTGGATGCCCTGATAACAACATTCATTTTGGGGATGAGCCGGAGCAAGAGGCCCTATCGAAACTGCAGCAGCATTCGACAGACAGCAGTCTGGCAGTGTCAGAATTCGAATCCTACTACCTAGCCGCGCAGCTCCAACGGTATGCTCAGTGGTTGGTAAACAGGCGAACACTGGACAGGGTGGTGCTACCCTTCACCCCCACACTGACAAGACTAACAGAGGTGCTGTTAGGGGTGGCATGGCGTGGGAGGGAACCACACACCAGAAGTCAGAATTATACACAACTGCTGGGTGAGGTGCCTGCAGAAAACGAAGACTCACATCCCGTATTCTCCAGAGTTTCCCCTGACATTCTTACATTCAATACCTCACAGTGGCAGCTGGGAGGGGAGAGCTGAATGGGTAGCGTCAGGAGTGACCAAAATAGATGACTTGTTTCAGATGGGGTATTACTTCCATTTGAGGACTGCCAGGCAGAGTTTGACCTACAACAAGGCCACTCCTGCTCCAGGGATCTATCTTCGTGGCATTCTGCAAACATTGGAAGTCAGGTCTTGCTGAACCAAATCTGCATGCCACTGGCCAATACCTAGCCCTGTCATCAGGTACATTTAAGGTAGTCATGTGCCCTTATAGGAAGATGGGGAGGGGGCATGGCTCAACCTTTAGAGGCTTTGAGAACGAAGTGGAAGGAGGACTTAGGTGCCCCTATTTCTGCCAAAGAATGGATACACATCCTCTAAAGGATTCCCAAGGCCTTGCGAAATGCCGGATTTAAAGTATTTCCCATTTTGATCCAGCATAGGGCTTACCTAACCCCGGGACAGATCTATAGACATTTTCAGAAGACAGGAACATCCTGTATGCGGTGTGGAGTGGAAGGAAGGGGCCAAGATTAAACACATTTCATGGGACAGCCCCATTTGGGAACGTACTGGGAGGAAGTGACATATATAGTAGCTAAGGTTTTGATAAGAAGCTTCCATGCACACTGGGGCATTGCTTGCCGGGGAGGTTCCTCCACACATCCAAGACAAAGGTAACCAGTCAATTCCAGGACCTGTGTACAGCCTTGCCAAAACAGGATAGACCCAAAACTGGAAGGCAATTCATTGGAGTTTGGCACAAGGAACTGGAAAGGAGGGCTGGATATGAGGGTGAAGTGTTACTTAGAGAAGCAATGAGAGGCCTCAGGCCCTTAAAACTGTTGAAAGCCTGGGAAGCTCTTGTGATTGAATGCAATGGGATGGTGAATGGTACGTCTACTAGGTGATAGAAGTATTGTTCTGTCTGTTGTGAGCACTTTGCAAAACCTTATATAAAATATATATTTTTTTAAATGGTCAGTGGGGGTCGCATAACTAGTTAGCATTGAGGAGTCTTGTTTGTTATTAGAATTAACCAGACAAATCGCTCCACCAGCTAAGAACAGTCATGTGAGGTAGTTATCTGACACCCAGCAGCTTTTTTATGTGTTCTATAATCTTCAATAACATGACTAATTGTTTCAAGAATTAGACAGTTTCGTGAACTCTCATTTCTATTATTGATCCATATGAAGCACTAGTTTGGGCCCACCTGGTGTTTTTGCTGGTCATGAAGAGTGTTGAATTGCCCTACTGTGAACCACTAGAAAGATATTTTGTAAACCAAGATAGTTTCTCATTAATAGCTTGTTTCTCTTGGGGGCAGGTAGGAAACTCAGGTCAAAGTTTATACTCCAAAAAGAGCAGTTTAAATAGCATTTATTCATTTTTAAATTCTGAAATTTTCCACTTTTTCACATACCATTTTTCCTCAAATTAAAAAATGAAATAGCAATATACACCTGTGAACCCCTAGTTTCAAATGCTCTAATGTATAAAGTTTGAACATTCAAAGGTAAAAATCAATATTGACTTTTAAGGTTTTACTAAAACATCTCATCTAATTCTAATCTGCTTCACACAATTATTAGGCAAACTTAGAACACGTCAGCCAAGTTATTTTGAGGAACATAGCAAATTTACACCTCAAAATTGATTCAGCAATTTTGGAGTAAGTAAACAATGTGCAAAATAGAAACATTGTGTTATTTACCCTTTTATACTCAGTCAGAATCAATCATATCTTTCACTCCTTGTCAATGTATAACCTCATGTCTACTTGTGTGCAATTGTTTCCTTTTGGATCTTGTGGGACAATAAACTATTCCTAACAGATGTTGCATCTGGGCCAACCCAATTGTGTATCTGGCGTTTCAGTCTTCACAAATTGTCCATATTCAAAAATTGATTGGAAGTCCTGTTCAATTTACATCACATCACTAAAATATGTTAAGAGAAATACAGTCAAATTAGGCATTTTCTCTCATTGGATCGTGGCCTTAAAACAAAACATTCAGGAGACCACTTTACACATAAAAAAGGTTTGAATCTTGCATGAGGAACCAATTACTTCCTACATCCAAAACTATTCGAACTTACTCCATCTCATTCAGTTCAAACTATGAAAATTGCAAAAATGGCAGATCTCTTAATCTGAAGCCAGAATCCACCCTGAAAATGCTTCTATTTATTAGTAAGATCATTGTAAGTTTATTGGAAACCAGAGGCCACGTCAATTACAGAGTTACCAGATTTGTATTGCTACTCTAGGTGATTACCAGCCACCCATAAAATCTTGAAACAAGGCTATTTAGTTGTCCAAGCCATTTCTTAGCAAGGGTCCCATAAAAATATGTATATCAACTTGGGCAAAACCACACTTTGATTGTATGTAACCAAGTTGGCAAGGAGATGTGAATGTTCCAGGACTCCATCCCAGAAAAAGTGTACTAAGCAGACCCCCAAAAGTGTTTTCAAGCAAATCCGCACAGTTCCTCCTTAGACAACTATCAAGGTAGTCAACGTTTTTATCACGTTCAACTGTATACATTTTAACAAGAGTTGGTTGTAGGTAGAACTTGTATTGTTTATCCCTATTGAGATAAAAGCCAGCTTTGATAACAACTGTCCTAATATCTTGTGCTGCAATAGCACTCAGTGTCCACTCATAGTATGACATTTGTTGATGGAGGGCAGACATTGGTTCATCAGTTACACCCAGCTTATAGTCACAGGATGACAGGGGCTAAGGGCCAGACGCAACCAGGTTGATATCAGTGGAGACTTGACCCTCAGTGGCCAGTCACAGTTTGATATTGGCTAAGGCTTTGGAGAGGGCAGACACTCATGCTACAGAGACACTCAGTGGGTGTGTGCCCACACAGACTAATATTACATATTGAAACTGACATCTCTGACAGAACAAAGAACCAACTGCATTGAGATAAGGATAAGGGTCTCTCGCTGGCCACAGAAATATAAACTGACATCAAGAGAGATGTCAGCCTTTCAGTAAGAGAGTTCTCTTTCATTGTCCACAGACACATACACAGTGACAGCACACCTGGTGCCACTCATTGACAACAGACATATACACACCAACAGAAAGAGAGACACTTTCAGCAACCAAGATTACACATGAAAAGCAAGAGGCAGCCTTTCACTGACCTAGATACATAGTCTGACAGCAAAAGAGGTGCCTCATGCTGAACATTGAAACATATAAACTTGCAGCAGAAGAATAAGAACAGGGCCTCTCACTAACAACAGAAACATATACCCCAGCAGAGAGACACCTTTTTTTTCACCGAAGGGAAATACATATAGACGAGAAGAGAGACATTAGAGACATTTCTATGACTGATAAGAGAGACATATATATTGATTGCAAGATAGATATTAGATATCAGCGACCAAAGGGGGGATTTAATAAATACGTTGTGTGTATATATATATATATACTGTATCTTATTGCCTGTCCCCAGTAGGTTATTAGTTATGGCCCAGTTTCCATAGAAAAAGTGTTTTTTTGTTTTGCTAATAAGTTTGGTGCCATTTGAAGAATCTTCATGAAATTTTCAAAATTAGTTTGCCACACAATTCAGCTGCTGTCTTCAAAGTTTCAGGGTGATTCGTCTAGCTGGGCCGAGAAAAAGGGGGTCCAGAAAGAATGCTTTTTTGTAATTTGCTGTAAATCCTTTCAGTATTTTTGGTGTTTTTAAAGAAACGCATTTATGTATATCTTGGTCCGTGGATCCAACAGATCTCAAAATGAGATCTGATTTGCTGCCACTATTTCAACCAGGAAGTGTTGGCAGCCACCTTGGGACTTGGGCCTCGCCTGAGTTCCAAAAAAAGCACACAAAAAACCAACAATGATGTATTTTGTTTCCCGGGTGGGCTCCAGTGCACCCAACCTTTACTGGCTGGGTGCTAGGGAATGGGGTCCCTGGGGCCAAAAATCAGCCACACAGCCCCCATCCCCCTTCAGTAATTAGCTGGACCAAGGGGGATGCAGTCCCCGAGGCTGAACTTAGCTGTTCAAGGGGGGCCTGAATAGGCCCCTCTCCCCTATTTTTAATTAACTAGGCCCTAGGGGACGGGGTCCTGGGGCCAATATTGTCCCAGGGATGGGGGAGTGTGCCCTTCTCTCCCTTCATAATATGGCCAGGCCCTGGGCTATGGTGTCACAGAGGAGAAATCGGCCTGCGGAGGGGGGCTGTGGGCTCCCATCCAACATAAATTAAGTGAAAGACCCCAGGGGGCCAAATACAGCTGGGGAAGGAAGGACACATAACCCCTCCCCTAAATAAATGTGGTGGCCATAGGGAATGGGGTTCCCAGGGTCAAAATTGGCGGGAGGAGGGGGCTGTGACCCCCCCCATAAATGAATTGAGAATCCCAGGTGGATGGGGTCTCTGGGGCCAAATATAGGTCATGGAGGGGGGCCACGAACCACACACCTAAGATAATTTGGTGGGCCCTGGGGGATGGGGTCCACAGGGTAGAAATTGGCCAGGGAAGGGAGGCTGTATTCCATACTTCTGGGTTGGCTGCTTTTGGGATGTTTGCCAAAGGACGCGCACAATGTGGGGTTGGCTGCATGCGAGGGGTTGGCCGCAGTGCCTGACACTGCTAATGACCCCTCATATTACATCAATCATGACATATGAAATCGTTGATAATATCACTGTAAAATGTGCAGTGAAATTATTGACAACAAAACTGTGCATGGCTGGGGCGCAAGTTATAGTTACCTGATGGCACAAAATGACATGATCCTGTGGGACTACCTCATTATCGGGAAAAAAAAAATGGCAGCTGGGCCGCATTTATTATATTTATGCCCTAGTGAGCCCACCCCCGGGGCTGAATTCATAAAGGGAAAAGACAATTAGTGGCTCCCCTCCCCGAGCCCCAAAGGCCTCCCCCAGGGGCTGAAATGTGTTTAAATGGGGAAGGGGGTTGTGTGTCCCCTTCTGAGCCTCCAGAGGCCTTGGAGAGCCCAAACCCGGGGCCAAAATTACTTTATTTGGGGGGGGGTTCACAAGGACCCCACATCCCATACCACTAGAGGCCCTGGGGAGACCACCATGGGGCCAAAAAGAATTGATATGGAGTGGGAGGACCACATGGTCAATTACTTTAAGGGAGGCACACGCTCCCCTTCCCTGAACCATTAATAACCCAGGGCCAAGTCAGAAGCTATGTCCCGGGGACCCCACCCCTGGGACTTAACTGATTCCCTGTCCGCAGCACCACAGGCAAGGAAACCTATGTTTGCTCTCGCTTGGAGGGAGAAGTGTTTTAATTTCTCACCAAGTAGAAGCAAACACCATGTCCACTCTCACTGGGCGGGACATTTGAAAATGCTCCCACCCGCTGGGAGCAGACTTTTGATCTGTATACCTGCCCGCACTGATGCAGGCAGGGAAACAGATCATCATATTGCTTCTGCCAGGAGGCAGGAACATTATTCCCAGCTCCCTCTGGGTGGGAGCTATACTGGCTCCAGCTGCATGTGGGGAACCGGCGGGGGCCGCGGGCTCTTTGTGCTTCCCTCATGGTTCTCAAAAAAAGTATGGTGAGTGCCCTGGGTGGGCACAAGGGCATTCATCTTTTACAAATGCGGGCCCCAGGGGCTCGGGTCCCCAAGGATGATAGTGGCTTAGGGAGGGGAGCCGCACTGCCCCCTCCCCTTTTTAAATAATATTGACTTTGGAGGTGGGCTCCCTGGGGCCTTTAGAGGCTCAGGTAGGAGGGCAGCGCATAAACCCCCTCCCCTTTTTCTAAAATGTTGGCCATCAGGGTGGGATTTAGAGGCTAGGGAGGGAGTCTGCACGGTGCTACTCCCATTTTAACACAGGGTCTGGGGATGGGGGTCCCCAGGGCTTAAGGAGGCTTGGGGAGGGGGGGGGGGGCTTCATGCCCCCCCTCCCCTTTACTGAAATCAATGACCCTTGGAGATGGGATCCCCAGGGCCTACAAGGCTCGGGGAGGGGGGCTGTGCAGCTTCCCTCCCTTTTATTAAAATGAGTGTCCCTGGGGTATGTGGTCCCCAGGGCCTAATGAGGCTCTGGGAGGGGGCTGCATGACTCCCGCTCCTTTATTTTTAGTAATGGCCCTTAGGATTGGGGTCCCTAGGGCCTAACAAGGCTCGGGGAGGGTGGACCACCTTGCCCCTCTCCACTTTAAAATAAATAAGGCCCTCGGGATGGGGTCTCCCAAGGGCCTAATGAGGCTTGGTAAGGGGGGGCCTTGTGCCCCCCCTTTAAAACATATATGGCCCAGGGGGATCGTGTCCGTAATAGGTTCAGGGAGGGGGGCCACATGGTCCTTTTCCCCTTTGAAAAAAGGTTCCTTGTGGATGGGGTCCCCAGGGCAATCGCAGGTTAAGAGAGGGGGCCCATGCGGTGCACCCTCCCTTTCAAGAGAAAAAAGCCCTGATGGAAAGCATCCCCAGGGCACTCCCTCTGCCAAACTGCCCTGCTGCACAAGGCCGAAGGTTATGTGTAATATAGGGTTGGCCGCAGGACCTGGGCCTAGCCTCTCACCAAAGACCTTGTGCAGTGTGGGGTTGGTTGTCTTTGGCCAACCCCCCACTGCACACAGCTGAAGGCATTGTGCAGCATGGCTTTGGCTGCATATGGGAGGTTGGCCGCAGGCCCTGCAGCCAACCCTGGCTCTGCATGGCCAAAGACCATGCACGGCGAGGGGTTGGATTTAAATATGGTAATTCAATATTACGTTACATTTAAAAAAAAACTAGAAATTTGGTGGAAAAAAAACAAAAGTTAAAGTAACAATATAGTCAAGTGAATTTGTAAGTGACAACATTAATCTTTTGAACTAAAAAAAAACACAGAGAAATTCTCTGCTAAATATATCTTGCACTCCAGCCATGCACTGCTTATGACCTCACTCATGGCATATTCTATGACATCCTTTATGACATTACTGATGACATCTCAAATTACACCATTAACAACATTACTGTTTACATCATCTAAGGAGTGTGCTAGTTTGTTTTATAGTTTACATAGTGGTGGGTAAGTACCATTTTACTTTTCTACCTAATTTTGTACAGCCTGTATCCAGCTAATCAATCAGTAAACGTGTTTACAAAATGCATGTGCTTCTATTGCACCTAGGTGTGTTGAGGTATTGAACATGTTTTAAATCTTTCCATTGAAGAGTAACTCTGTGTGCAGGTGACAGTTGACTTGTGTTCATTAAGTTCCACACAAGGTTTTTGGTACTGCAGAAAAAGTTTCCAGCAGGGCAAAAATTCTATGTACTACTTATGGACAGCAGTATAGGAATATCTCACAGACCATAGAGATATACGGAGACTATAAGAGAGGGACTTCTATTTAAGAGTGGAAAAGGATACAATTTAATGAAAGTGGTGACTCAAGGACCACAAATACATATACACTAACATCAAGACAAGCGCCTTCTCATTGACGTTAGCAACACATATACTGACAGGAAATGAGAGGTCTGTCACTGACTACAGAAGCACATTCACTGATCACAGGTGAGGGGCCTCTCAGTGAACATATAAACATGAACTTCGACAGCAAGAGTGGTGCTTTGCACTGACCATAAAGATATATGCACAAATACTAAGAGACTTACTTCTTGATGGCCATAGAAACATGCACAAAGACAGCAAGAGAGGAGACTCTCTCAGAATTTAGAAACCTTGCCACAAAAGAAAAGTCTCTTACTGTCCATAGAAACATATACTCAAAAAGCCAGAGAGATATCTCCCACTGACAACAGCGATATGCGAGCACAGCAAGATAGTGCCTTCTTACTGAACTTAGAAATATATGCACTAATAGCATGAAATGAACCTCTCACAAGCTACAACAACAAATACACAGATGGCAAAACACGGTTTTCTAACTAAGCACTGAAATATATAAACTAATAGCAGGATGGCATCCCATATGAAAAATAGAGTTTGATTTAGAGTTTGGTGGATAGGTCATCACAGACATGGTGGATTTCCAATCTACCTTTTTACAAGTGCCAAATGATATAATGCACTTATAACTAGGCAGATGGGATACCCTTCATGTTTGTTATGGAGTAATCCATCCACCAAACTCCAAATCAGGGCCGTAGCCCCTGACAGCAAGAGAGGAGACTCTCTCACGCCACAAAGACAAACTGCTAGGTTTGCTCTACACAAGATCTCTTACATCATAGGTACTCACAAACATTTTTCCAGGGGACAAAAAGTCTGTAATGTGACTAAGGGCTGCATTGATGCTAGGAGAATGAGAAACGGATGTTGGGATGTAAGGTTGGCCTAGGGGGAGTGAAGCATGTACATGGTGTGGCCTGTGAGCCATGGAGTTATTTTGAGGGTTCCATTCCATACTATCCCAAAAATTAAGCCCCTAGTCCCTACTTTCCTGCATTTCCCATGTTTTAGGATACTTTCCTATTTTTATACTCACTTTTTAAATGTATTTCTTTTCTCTGACTTTTGCTGATTGTAATTGTGATTACAGGCTATGGATTGTGTGTTTTCATTTTACTGGGCCTCTTTACGAGCATTATGCATTTGGTGAGAGTGGGACAGCGCAGCATCACTTGGCTCTGTTTGATCGTGCTGTGTGGTAGAAGGGCCTGTTAGAGCCCGGGGATAGTTGGTCGGTCATACTTATGTGCCATGCTTTTGAGGGAGGTAGTGAACCCGACTTTTTCTGGGCCACTGCCCCCTCTTGCCTCATTTGCTGGCAACTGGAATATAAACAGGGTGGGCCGGGACGGGTAGCAGACTTGTGCAGCGGGTGCGCCTAATGCAAGCCCATCTGCGCCCGTCCGAGCCCGACCAGGGGCGAGGTATGGTGCCGGTTTCGATGTAGAAGACATCCGCCTACACTATTCTAGGGAACAGCTTTGGAGCTATGGACCTAAGGTATGCTGTACGAGAGTGGGGGTGGTTTCTTTACCTCCTGAAGTGGGCTGGAGGTATCGGCTTTGCACTTGGAAATTTAATGATTCCCTCACTGACGGTCAGTCACATTTCCCTCTGGGTCCCTCAGAAGGAAGACAACACAAGACACTCTCAGTGTGGGCTGGTAAATGCCTGCTCCCTAATTAAACACAGCCTGGAAATAATGGAAACCATTATGGAGCTAAGGCTGGACTGCCTGTTCATGACTAAGACGTGGGCTAAGGAGGATTTTTACATTGTTTTAGCCTCTCCTTCCAGATATCAAGTGGTGAGGTTGGATAGTCCTGGTAGTAGGGGAGGGGGCGGCGGTGATGTTTAAAAATAGTTTCAACTGTAACTTAGACCTTATGAATATAAGCACAGAGATTTGTAAAGGACCCTACTTCAAGGTCAGAAATTGCAATGCGTCATGACTGGAAGGCATCCTGGTATATCGCCCACCGGGACCAAAAAGGACATTTCTAGAGACTTGGCATCAAATTATTGAACCTCTGACAGCTAGTGACCAATGTTTAATTTTAGGGGACGTTAACTTTCACTTGGAGGATGAGAGGGACAGCAACACCCACACCCTCCTGGACTTCATGTCTTGTTTTGGCTGGAGCAAAGGGGTTAAAGCCAGTACTCACACTGCAGGGCATGTCCTTAATGGGTTTGTTACCCTTGGTGGATGCCTGCAGTAAGACTGGACTGATCACAGCCTTATCCCTTTTGAAGCTAGGTGTGATGGGGGAAGAAACCTAGGCAGAACACCTCCAAGCAAAGCAGGAATTGGGAAAAATTAGAGAGGGAGGACTTCTTACTATCTTTTGATGAACATTGGGGTAGGCTACTGGGGGATTAAGGACCACTGGTGGAGAAATGTGATTATTGGGTCAGGGAAGAATTTGAAGAAGTGGCCCCGTTAAGAGAAGTGAGAACCAGCACCAACAAGAGAGTCTCTGCTCCGTGGTATACAGAAGAGCTCAAGGAGCTCCAAAGATTATGTAGATGGCAGGAACGGAAATGGAAATTGGATCCTGGACCGGTAGAGAAAGTGAAGCTTAGGGAGGCACGGGGAAAATATAAACAGGCTATCAAAGATGCTAAAATAAGCTTTTATACAGGGAAGATTAGGAGCGTGGGTGATGTCCCTAAAGAATTATTTGAAGAGGTACTTTCCTTAGCACCCTCCCCCTCACCCTGTTTATCTCAGGAGATTGAGAAATTGCAGATTTTCTGTGACAAGATTGCAAGGTTCTTTAAAGATAACATTCAAAAGTTTCACTCATAGTTTTCTGCCCTCTGCACAGAATTTGTGGAGCTAGAAGTTGGGACCGATGGTGGGGGGGATAGGGAGCCAACTCTGGCAAACTTTGCACCTCTGACTGCTGATAAGATCAACTACCTTATAATCAGGATTAATTCAGGCTCACCGGACAATCCATGTCCATCAAGGATGTTACATATGGTGATGGAACCCATTGCGGAGGCACTGGAAATGGTGTATGCTGAGGTGATGGAATCAGGGGTGTTTCCTCCAATCTGGAAAGAAACAATCTTTATACCCTTGAAAAAGAAACAAAGAGGGACCCTGGTGACCTCAAAAATCTACGACACATCTCCCTCCTACCTACTCCCACCAAGGTTATTGAGAAACACATTAACCAAGAGCTAGCCAGCTTTCTGCACACTCATGGCTCTTTGGACCCCTCTCAACATGGGTTCTAAAAAAAACATAGCACAGAATCCACACTTATTAAGAGACAGGTAGATCAGGGTTGCTATTCTAGTATTACTGGACTTATCAGCAGCCTTTGACACCCTCTCGTCCCAGTTAATGGTACAATGACTGCATCAGGCAGGACTGAAGGATATGACTCTTGAGATTTTAAGACATTCCTTTACGGTACAACAATCACAGTCAGCCGCAGTGACTTTAGATCAGCCCCTTTTCAGCTCCCTTGTGAAGCACCCCAGGGATTATCCCTCAGCCCAACCCTCTTTAATTTGTATGTGGGCTCCCTGGCAAAATTGGTTAGCTCTTTTGGTTTCCAGGTGTCTTCTTATGCAAATGACACCCAGGTGATTGTTTCCATTAGAGACAACTGGGAAACAGTGACAGACATGTTCCAAACCTGCATGAGGGAAGTTAGTAATTGGATGGGTCAGAACAAGCTGAAAATGAATGGGGATAAAACTGAGATTCTTATGTTTGGGGCAAATCCTTCTATCTAGAGCCACCGGTGGCAGCCCGAGTCTTGGGCAATTGCTTTTTGAATATATTTTTCTGCTCCATTTTTACAGAGCTAGAATACGCTTAAACCAAATTGAACACAGGTAGTATGTGATAAGTACGTACTAAGAAAACAGGACTGTAAACCATTGATTTTACCCAAACAAATGCAAACGCTTACCATGTGCACCCTACAAAAACGTATATTGTGTTTGATTTAATAGATTAAAGTGTAGTTCCATGTATAATAAGAAATTATGCCACATAGTGTGTGCACATGACATTTTACTATCCTCTTGGGTCACTAATGGCATTGTTGTCAAAGATAGGGGAGGGAATAAATGTTTTTAAGTTCATGTGTGAAAGCTATCCTTTTTAGAAACGCCTCTTCATGCACTGATCAAATCTGATGTACTTAGGTGAAACACATCCAACTACAGAAATGCATTTTTTTAAAGCTGCGAAATGTCATTATATTTTTGCACTTTTGCTGCACAATATATTTAAACATAAAGTTATTTTTAAAGATCAGTGGTGAAGGACACCTCTGCTTCTTTTCTTTTAGTTAAGGGATAAATAAATGACTGTCGGTTTAACATCTTTATGAATGTTAGTGCTCAGTCTGGTAAACAGCAACTTAAAGGAGCTGTTCACCAGGGGGTCAAATGTAAAGATCAAACATGCCACAAGTGAGCCTCAGATACAGCCCAGATATATCCCTGCCTTACATACAGCCAGAAAGATACAGGATGCCCACTAGCCAGGTAAACATATAAATTAACAGTAAGAGGGGTGCTTCTAACTGACTACTGAAACGTAAACATTGACAGCAATAGAAGTGTCACTCATTGGTCACAGACCAATATTCATTGTTAGCAAGTGTACACTGAAAGCAAGGGCGGGTGTTCTCGTTGACAGCAAGTGGGATCTCTTAGTGGCAACAGAGCCGTATACGGACAACGAGAGGGACATTTCAGTAGCCACAGAATCATAAACTGACAGAAAGTCAGGAGGGTCTCACTGACCACAGAAATGATTACACAGAAACAATGAGGGGGTTTCGTTGGCAACAGAAACAAACACTGACTGTGAGACAATGGGCCGTTCACTGTTAAAAAATAATATAAAGGGGGCCATTCACTGACACGAGAAACGTGTATGCTATAATGGTAAAGTGCCCTCTCGTTGACCACAGAGGCGACCGTGCAGCTGGATATTAGGTTTTCCAATCGATGTTGTCGTTTTTAAGTTTTTCGGGGAGTTTCTCTCAGGTCAGCAGGCGCCCACCCACCGTCTCCACGTGAATCGCTACGCAATAAAGCGCACATGCAGAGGAGGAGATCAAAAATAAGAATACAACAGAGAGCGTGCGAGAAAGGAGAGCAGAGTGTACTGCTTCTGGAAGGAGAAGGCCCAGTAACCATGGCAACGACAGCCCACGGAAGATGGATAGGAGGAAAGGGGGCGACGATGCGATGCGCTGCAATACTGGCGACGACCGCTGGGAGGCAGTGTGCGCCTGAGCCGACGTGATGGCATCTCTAACAGCTCAAGTCGTATAATATCAAACATCAATACTGATTAATCATATTTTTTGAAAGATAACAAGAATAATAATTTATACTACTGTCTATTCAACTGCCTGTGTAGTGTCACTACTGCGCAGCTGCTTAGTCCCTCCGGACCTCAGTCAATGCCGCACCGTGCGGTGACACTGGGTGCTCTTGTTGCGCCGATGTCTGTTCCGTCGAGGACCTCAGCCAATGCTATTATTTTTCTGGCCAGATGGAGTCAGTGCTGCACAAGCCCTAGGCACTGGGTCCTGTTCCCTCTAGGACCCGTCCTCTGCCAGTGCCATTCTGTCATTGACCACGGGGTGTCGGTGCTCTATTTGCGTCTGCGTGCACTGCTGGATCTGGCGTGCAAGACATTCACAAGACCTCAATCTGCACGCCTGCACGGTGTTTAAACCTTCAAAGTGCATAACCCAAGTGTTGTACCTTCCTCTTTGAACAGACATACAGCTGCGTTTGTTTCTGGGCAGTCAATAAAACCTACAAACCTAGGAGGGAAGTACACGCGGGTTATTGGCAAGAAGGTGCATTTCTATCCGAAATGTCAGCGAACAAAGTTATTCTGTAAAAAATTCTCCCTTTCTCTGCAACGTTTGATGTTAATAGACTCTCCCAGTTAGTGTCTGTTACTCAATTATATGCGAGAGAACAGACTCATTTTCCGCTACGCACAGCCCACTACTTCCCCCCCCCCCCACCTCCTGACTCGCAGCCTTGTCTTCCGCGCTCCTCCAATTCAGTTTCAAAGCCACCGTCAGTGGATCAGTTTCTTTTTGATCCCCAGAACTCGTCCCACCGGTACCATTAATCAAAGGTTTGTAATGAGAGCTATCAGCGCTCCATCAGATATTTCTTGCTCTATTCCTATGGGAAGGAGGGTATTCTGAACACAGCACCCTTTTTCCTGCAGATACATATCAGCTACAAGCCCTCTGAAAATAAACAGAAAAAACGGTTTAATCTGTATTCTTTGTGCGTGCAACAGCGACTATTCAATGCTGCAAAGACCTCTGCGTACCTCTATACACGATAGCCTAAATGTCGTCTATGAATCCTAACTATCTTGGGAGGGGCAGACAGAGGATTTATTAAAATAGCGAAAATGTCACCTAAAAATCGTAACCAGCTATCTTGGGTGGGTGTGTGTGGGGAGGGGGAGGAGGTAGAAAGTAGATCTATCCAAGATAGCCTAAATGTTGTCCATGAATCTCAACCAGCTATCTTGGGAGGGGGCTGTAAGAGGATCTATCTAAGATAGCGAAAATGTCGTCCATGAATCAAAACCGGCTATCTTAGGAGGGGACAGAAGTAGATGTATCCAAGAGAGTCTAAATGTCGTCTATGAATTTCAACCAGCTATCTCAGGAGGGGACAGAAAGAAGATGTAATTAAAATAGCCTAAATGTCTTCTGTGAAACTCAACTGACTATCTTGGGAGGGGGCGGTAAGAAGATATTTCTAAGATAGCCTAAATGTCGTCCATGAAGCTCAACCAGCTATTCTGGGGAGGGGGGTAGAAAGAGGATCTATTTAAGATAGTCTAAGTGTCGTCTATGAATTTCAACCAGCTATGTTGGGGGTGGCAGGAGGAGGATCTATCTAAGATAGCGAAAATGCCGTCCATGAATCCCAACCAGCTATCTTACGAGGGAGGCAGAAAGAGGATCTATCTAAGATGGCCTAAATTATGTCGATGAATTTCAGCTGGCTGTCACAGCACGGCAGAGAAGGAGGCACCATCTAAAATACCCTAAATGTTGTATTAAGATCCCACCCGGCTATCTTGAGGGGGAGGGGCAGAAAGAGGATCTATCTATGATAGCTTAAATGTTGTCTATTATGATATCAACTGGATATCATAGCAGAGGGCAGAAAGACGATCCATCTGAGATAGTGAAAATGTCATCCATGAAGTTCAACTGGCTATCTTAGGAGGGGACAGAACGTAGATGTATCCTAAACAGTCTAAATGTCGTCTATGAACTTCAACCAGCTATCTCAGGAGGGGACAGAAAGAAGATGTAACTAAAATAGCCTAAATGTCTTCTATGAAACTCAGCTGACTATCTTGGGAGGGGGCGGTAAGAGGATCTATCTAAGATAGCCTAAATGTCGTCCATGAAGCTCAACCAGCTATCCTGGAGGGGGGGGGGGGGTAGAAAGAGGATCTATTTAAGATAATCTAAGTGTCGTCTATGAATCTCAACCAGCTATGTTGGGGGTGGCAGGCGAAGGATCTATCTAAGATAACGAAAATGCCATCCATGAATCCCAACCAGCTATCTTACGAAGGAGGCAGAAAGAGGATCTATCTAAGATAGCCTAAATGATGTTGATGAATTTCAGCTGGGTGTCACAGCACGGCAGAGAAGGAGGCACCATCTAAAATACCCTAAATGTTGTATTATGATCCCACCCGGCTATTTTGGGGGGGAGGGGCAGAAAAAGGATCTATCTATGATAGCTTAAATGTTGTCTATTATGATCTCAACCGGATATCATAGCAGAGGGCAGAAAGACGATCCATCTGAGATAGCCAAAATGTAGTCCATGAATTTCAATCAGCTGTCTGGGGCGAGCGTAGAGACTCCATTCAAGATAGCCAAAATGTTGTCTAGGCAGCCTTCTAAGGAGGTGACAGACGTCTTGGTTGTGTCTTAACTTTTATGAATGTTAGCCACAACCTCAGAAAGGGGTATTTAAAAGTACGATCTGTCATATGAACCTTTGCTCACCATTATCAATCCCTCTAAAAGCATTTCATTTGATATAATCGCCCAACGTCATCTGCCAGTAACTTCCAAGGTTTGCCCAGCGCTCCCTGCCAGTATCCCGCAGTGTGTATCATCCTCCGGCTGCCGCTGATCGCCCTTATCACTGTCATCCATTGTTTCAATGACAACATGGCCACCCTTATCGCAAGGTTTTATAGCTAGAGTTATAACTGAAGAGCAACCGTCCAGACGCTGGGATTCATCATGTTTCAGAGATAATCCTAGTCATAATTTTTTCACTATAAAATATCGAAGGTACTTTCTGCGCACCTGCCAACAATGGCCTGCACATTGGGTACAGAGCTGATTTACTTTTTGAGTTCTGGGTAAAGATACAAAGAATACCTATTGTGAAAGTTCTGAGGGGGAATGTAGTTTGTGGTGCGTACTAAATAGGTGGTCTATATATGGAATTAACAGTGGCCTGCTTTTCTCAGTGAATAGTTATAGAAAAAAAGAGCCCTTCTAGTTTGAAAGCACTGAGGGCCGGATTCTCAAATCTTTCTTACACTTGTAAATTGTTGTGTGCCTCCAGAAAGTACAATCTGCACGTACCCAAAACATGCATGATTTTCAAATTAAATCTGGGACAATTTACATATGCACACATTTAATGTTGCAACAAAAACGCAGATTTGAATTGGGCAGGAGAAGAAAAATATTTTCCTGTGGCCCTACTGTGCTGGCCCATGTGAAGGGTTATATGTCGGAACCACGGGTGCCTAAACCACCCGTAGCTCAACAACGAGGTTGGAACAACAACCTTGTTCGAAGCACCTATGCTATTACCACAAATGCGTTTACAACGATGTTACCGTTGTAAATGCATTCCTGGTAAATGCATAACCAATCAGCATGCACGACCCAGCATGCTTCCACCCTAGATTCCCACCCCACCCCACCACTTAAACCTGAACCCTGACCACCCCAAACTCTAATCATCCCCAGCCCCCACCCCACCCCAAAAACGAAAAATACCCTGAGTCCCCACCCGCCCCTAAAACCTAAACCCTGCCCCCCAAACCCTAATCACCCCCAGTCCCCCCACCCCTCCGCCCCCAAAACAGCCCCAGTCCCAGCCCAACTTACCTCCTCCTTCACTGCGTCCACTCCGACTCCCTTCTGTACCTTAACCACACATGTACGTTGTTCAGGCATGCGTGGTTAAGGTACCGAAACCAGGGAGTCGTGGAAAACGAAAGCGTTGTTTCGCTTTCGTTTTTCACAACCTTGTGGTTCCGGACTTGTTCTTCCGGGTGTTTCCCCCATGTGAAGGGTACAGCACTCCTGTGAGGGAGGAGCTTCTAAATAAGGGCGGTGGCCCTGGCAAGGATATGTGATGGGACACTGGAGCTTCTCACTGATGCCCATATGCCCAAAGTGGGGGCCAGTGCATCACACTGTAGGACATTCCCCTGAAACTCCTTGCCATTCTCTGCCCCACCAAAGCCTCCACACCGATGCCCTTGACACAGGACTGTCCACCATTAAGTCACAGAATAAGGCACAAAGTATTGCTCCAAGACACAGCCCAACATTGTGGCACAGTAAAGTCCAATGAAATTTGACAAAGCAATGGTAAAATATTGATAGGATGGAATGCTACTCCAAGTGATTGCCAGTAGTTAGCTATTTGCAAGCATTACTCCCCATCACCTTTTGTTTGTTAGATGTAACACTTTAAGTAGTCAAGGGTATGCTCAGATATACATCCCTTGCTTTTTGTGCTTCAGGATCACCAGCTATTCCTCACTGACAAGGCCTAATTAGGCCCAAAGAGATCTGGGGTTGTTTGTAGTTCCTTCTGGAACAGGCCTCAGCTGACAGTTCCGGATAGATGGAATGTCCCCATGAGGAGCAGGGTCAGTACCGATTTGCATAAGGACAGCCTCACCTAGAGTGAGAAAGTGGGTAAAAAACAATGTGTTAGAATTGACCGTACTTAGACTATTTGCAAGCTTTCCTCCCACCACCTTTTTTTGATGTATCACCCTAAGTGGCTAAAGGTATGTCTAGACATGGGTCCCTTGCTCGCGCTACCTATGGATCAAAGTTATACCTCATTGATAAGGTATAATTCGGCCAAAACCAGTATAGGGTTGCTTGTGGTTCCTCCTGGAAGGGGCCTTGCATGGCAGTTCGGAGTGAACTGTACCCATGAGGAGCAGGCTCAGTATTGATCTGCATAAGGTGAGCCTCCATTTAGATTGCTACAGTGGGTGGAAAATGATGGGTTGGAATGCTATCCTGAGTGATTTCCCTCAGTGTCTCAGGATCCAAGCTTTACCTCACTGACAAGGCCTAATGAAGCCAAAACCGGTCTGAGCTGCTTGTGGCCCTTTTAGAGGGGACCTCACCTGGCCATTTAGGATGGACCATTCCCATGAGGAGCAGAGCCAGTATTGATTTAAATAAGGCAGGCCTCCATCTGGAGTAACATAGTGGGCCAAAAACAATGGGCTAGAACGCTAACCTGGGGGATTGCCAGACATGGGTTCGTTGCTTGCTGTGTCTCAAGATCCAAACTCAACCCCATTAGGCTGAATCCTGTTTGTTGTTGCTTGTGCACCTTCTGGGTGGGGGCTCACCTGGCAGGTTTGGGTGGAGTGTTCCCATGAGGATCAGGGTCAGTCCTGACTTGCATGAGGTGGACCTCTGTCTAGAATGGCATAGAGTGTGAAAAACAATGGGCTAGATGACTACCTCGAGTGATTGCCAGTGTTTATACCATTTGCAAGCACTCATCCCATAAACTTTTGTGCTTTTGAACCAATACCAATATTTCGTGCTAGAGTACTTAGTATCATATTGTTCCAAAGCATAACCATATATTTGGGGCCAGAGCAATATTGCGTATACAGTACAAGAGAAAGGCTCAAACTTTGCTGCCAGAGGAATTCCCATGATACTTCATCAGATCAATAATACAAAAATATACATATAGAATTGTGCCAGTGCAATATATACCCTACATAGCCATAGGAATGCCCCTCATATTTTTGCAGATCACTGGAAACACAGTGTGCCAGTGCGATACCCATCATTTTAGGAGAGCTCAGTGCAGACAGGTTGTAGCATCTAACGTGTTGTGCAAGAGGAGTAGCCGCTATTTTGTATCAGAGCAAACATCAACAAACCTCCTATCACATTTTGTCAAAATGTCAATCATAGCGTTTCACATCAAGCATGTTGTGGGACATCAATGTACCCATACTCTTCAAATTCACTGGACAGCATATTATGCCATTTGACATACCAGCATGTTAGGTGAGGACAATGACGATGTTATGAGGGCTATTCTTGTCATACTGTGTTGGAACAGTGTTCATCATACTGTACCAAAGAAATGCAAATATATTATATAAGAGCATGGAATTCATATTGGGCCAGAATAAATCATTTATTTCATGCCAGAAAAAAGGGTCAAAATACTGTGGCAGAGACATCCCCATTTATACCGTGCGCTAGAGATGACCTGCATATTGTGCCACAGTAATGGAAACATATTGTGAGAGAGCAATGTCCTATCAATTGTGCCAGAGCAATGCTCACTATGTTCCAGAAGAGGTATCTCTTTCCTTTTTGTGCCAGTATAGTGTCAAACATATTGCACCAGGGTGTTGAGGTATAGTGTAGCAAGAGCAGGGGCTGCTGGTCAGAACTGAGATAGTGCGGAAGACCTGTGTAGTCCTTAATTTGTGTAAAAAAATAAGTTTTGGTCCCAAGGTTTTGCTCACAAAATCGCAGCTGGCGTAATTGTACATCAGTGTGGTAAATACCAAGGCTGCTCAGTCTTGATTTCACCTCTTGCCTCTTTACTCTACCATCAGATATTCCTTGCACCTTTATCTAAGTCTTCCAGGTTCCTGCTTTCTCCCTTTCTCACATTTTCTCATTCTTCCTCCCTTGTGTCTTTTCAGTGTCTTGTTATGGTCAAAATCTGACGATGAAAGAGTAAGTACCAATCCTCAAAAATGAGCCCCAATGGGTCCCACCTGGATCATTGGCTCAAATTAAGCACTGGAGCTGTGTGTAGGGTTCACTATTGGGACAAGTGCTGCTGGTTAGGACTGAGGTGCACCATCAGATCTGTGTGAGGGACATATTGTCGAGCAGAAGGGTGTGTTGCTGGTCCGTGCTATATACATTGGGAGAGATGCATGTGAGTAATGGATTAGCAATAAGAACTGTAGGTCAGGACTTGGTAGGGAATGCATGACTTCCAGTGCGAGTACAGCATGGGGTACTGCAGGACCGGATTTTGAGTACATCAGCAGGCTTGAATCTTAGTGTAGGGATAGTAGAAGGTGTTGCAGATAAGGAAGTCCCTACTGCTGTCAGAGGGGTGGTAATGGTGCTGCATGTTCCATAGCTGTATGTAGCCTCCTTGACCTGCTCGATGGAACTCTCAGGAACATTTGTTACAACACACCCACTGGATCGAAGTTTGTGAGTCTAAGTTTATGAAATGGAGGCAGGTGTGCCTTTTTGTGGACAGTTGGTAGCATCAGAGGACTATTGATGATCTAGAGATAGGAGTTTAAAAACAGGACTAGACAATCCTTTCACATCTAATCGGGGGCAACTTGAAATCTCTATTTGGACAAATTGAGGCACTCATTGGACATGAAGCTCCACATTTTGGTGTGTCAGATTTTGGTGTGTGCCATGTAACTCTTGAGTGCATACATGGAAGGGGTCAACCCCTAGTCTGGACATCGCACAGTCTAGTTCTCACCTTGGAAAGAGTTTAGTCAAATCCACAGACCACTATATTTTTTGCTATTTCCCTTTGATGTGATTCCCAGATTGCTCTTTTTTTTTAAATAAGTTTCAGATCCCATTAGGCAACTCTGATATGAACAGCACCCTGGTGTACTTAGTCATCACCTGGTCCTTGTTTAAAGAGGACCCAATGCACCCTGTTCAATGTCAAGTCTTAATTTGTAAAAAAAAAAAAAAAAAGAAAAAGCAAACACAGGGTTGGGGATTGTAATAAGATTTTACTTTACATTAAAATACCCCAGAAATTCACAGAAAAAACAAAGGTTAAAATGATGTTATAGTTAGATACAGTAATAATATCTAACTTTACATTAAGAACAAACCCATAGCAATTCACTGACATAAGCAAAGGTTAAAGTGTCATTATAGTTAGGTGAAAAGATCTATTTAACTGTCAGGGTTGAACACAAAAAAAAATATAAATTCACCACTTATAGTTTACTAAGCTAACCATAACTTGTGCCCCCCACCTTGCCCTGCTTATGACCTCTACATTGTCTTCCCCCCCCCCCCAAATAAAAAAGCACCAAGACCCAGCCAGCGCTGGCAGCGTCATTGTGCTTTATACCTCACACCCTGTTGTCCATGTCTCTTCCACACCCATCTTCCCTACCTCCCGTAATTAAAAAAAACGCTATGATGGGCCAGTGCTGGAAGCATGCTAACATTATCTTTTTAACTTTCAGCCGTGCTGCTGTACAAAATGACCAAAATACATTGACAAAACCAATGCCTCGAGTATGCGCGACCTCTTGGCTTTGCCAATGCTTCATTGAGGTGTCTTGCCCGATCAAACCGGCGAGGAGGTTGGTTGCTACTTGCTAGCCATTTTACTTTGCCAGGAGCATCGATAAGCTAAGAATCGAATACCGGCTCCTTGTAAGGAAAACAGCAGGAGAGGGGTACCAAGTAATGCCGGGAAATACCAAGAGGTCCCCCTGGTGTTAAAATTGAATAATTGCACAGACACGTGGCAAAGCGCCTCTTGGGCTTCCTCTGATATCTGCTGAAGCGCAGGTGATGTGTTTATATATATTTATGATACGTCACCCACCCATGCTTCATCATTTATGAGCGGGAGAGGCTCTTATAACGCCGGCTACACGTGTCTTGTGCTCAGAGCCCGGTATAGACGAAAACTGGGAGGGTGCGGGCGGGCCAGGGGCGAGGGCCCAGTGGAGCTGAGGGCACTGGGTGAGGGCACTGTGCCTAGGATCCAGTCTCTGACAGAATGGGCCTATCTGTGCAGGTACAAGGCGGCACGGGGTACTCGGTGCAGAAACAGAACATTAGCTGTGGCCAGCTCAGCAGTGGGTGCTTAAGCTACTGAGCTGGCTCAGAAGAATGGAGATGGTTCACCTCTAGGAGAAATGTTCCGCCCCGCTTCCTCACCGCCAGCACCTTCACCTCACCCAGAGGCCATGGGGTCGCTACCTCTGTACTTTCACCACTGCCTGGGCTGAGGAAGATATTTTGGCTTATAATAATTATATCACTGGAGTCTCTGGTGTCTGTTTAAGCTAGCATCTAAAACCCTGTGCTTCCTGTGCTACAGCTCAGCAGATTAACGCTCCTACTGCAACGGTCCATGTGCAGATCCCACGATAGAACCCTGGGGGATCTCACCCAGCCCTCTCCTTATTGTCACTGGAAGTATGTAAACTTCAGTGTTCAAACAGACAACCTATGAAGGGACAACCTAAAGAAGCACACAGGATACAGGGACACTCTACAGACAGAGCAGGTCAGTTAAAGCCCCCTTGCCCTCACAGATCCACCTGTATCATGGCACCCCTTTAGGCACAAACATTATGAGTAGGCAAAACACAGAGACAATCTGCAGAGAGAGCAAAACAGTTACAGGTTGACATGCTCACACAGACTACTCGGTATTCGGGCACCTCTGAGACACAACCTGTAAACGGGCCGCACCCAGAGACCCCCAGCTTACAGAGACACCCTAGAGACAGATCAGGACAGTTCAGGCCTCTAGTCACACAGACCATCGTACATAAAGGCACCTCTGTGACACAGACAACCTATGAACGGGAAGGCACGTGACAACACATACAGACAACGCACAAGGGCACCACAACATGTAGACACGCACATACATGTGAAAAAATAGTGCTGGCAAGTTGTTACGACAGCAAACATTTTGACTGATGGAAATTTCATGCCCCCGATCCTAATGGTAAAAGCAAAACTACACGTCTGCATTGTCGTGTAAAATGATGACACTGGGCCCAGCTGTGTGGCGGCAGCAACTTTATTTAACTTGTCAGTGCACTCACTCGCTAGTCCTATCTAAATTTCCCTCCTCTCCCCAGTGCTACTTAAACCCTCGCACTACGGCACTCCGGGACTGTACACATCCGATTCCCTGAGGAGGGGGTCGCCAGGTTGAACCCTTCTGCGAGGTGTACCATATCCTGGGCCAATACTACATTCCTCCCCAACCACGAAAAATGTTAACACAAGGACATCCATAAAAAAAACACATGGCCCATCTTGGTGGACTAAAACAAAACCCACGTGGGGCTAACTAAAGGTACACAACTGCAACTATGGCAGAAAATACACTGCAGGAATGTACTTAGTCAGATACAAAATCAGCAAAACACCGGGACGGGCTCGGGTTGGACCGAAGGTGGTATCTCCCGGACCTTCCCGACCCTGCCACGGCATGTCACTCACGGTTCTCGAGCTCCCGGCACGGGACAGCACATCATTCGTTGCTGGTGGAAGGTGGTGTGTACGGGTAGGTTGTTCTGAGGCAGTTCTGCTCTTGACAGGGGGCTCAGGCAGCTAGGATGCTGTAGGCAAAGGACTTGCATCTTCTTGGTCACTTACAGAGCGGTTGTCTACAGGGCCATTTTCCTCGTATTTGACAACTGGCAGAGTATGAAGTCATTTGAAATGGGACACATTTCTCGTAACACTTTCACCGTCTTTTTTTGCAGTGACCATGGTCCCTTTTACAGTGGTCACAGTCCATCTGTCTGCTTCAAACGGTATCCGAAACTTGCCACCAGGGTGGCGATCCTTCACCAACACATTATCCCCAACCTGGACAGTGCTTAGCCGAGCTCTCTGTTTTCATTGAGCATAGTCATTGTTGCGGGTTCTTCTTCTCGTGGACTGCTTTTGTGCACTGGGCTGGTCGGCCCACAGAGGGTGGCAGGGTATGGTATCCCTCACAACGCTTCTGAAACACAGCTGTCTGGGGGCGACACCTGTTGTGGCGTGGGGCGTGACCCTGTACTCCTGCAGAAAGATGTAGATGGTACTTTAGATGTTCTGCGACTCGGCCATAGCGATGCGGATGGTCTTGGATAATATTTTGACGAACCGTTCCCCCTCACCGCTCGCCTGGGGCCACCTAGGTGTGATTCTGCGGTGGATAGTTGTAGGAGGCTGGCCTGGCTTGTAGTGAGTACCAAGGGGTACTTACACCTTGCACCAGGTCCAGGTATCCCTTATTAGTGTATAGGGTGTCTAGCAGCTTAGGCTGATAGATAATGGTAGCTTAGCAGAGCAGCTTAGGCTGAACTAGGAGACGAGTGAAGCTCCTACAGTACCACTACTGTCACTTGCACAATATCATAAGAAAACACAATACACAGTTATACTAAAAATAAAGGTACTTTATTTTTATGACAATATGCCAAAAGTATCTCAGTGAGTACCCTCAGTATGAGGATAGCAAATATACACAAGATATATGTACACAATACCAAAATATGCAATAATAGCAATAGAAAACAGTGCAAACAATGTGTAGTCACAATAGAATGCAATGGGAGCACATAGGGATAGGGGCAACACAAACCATATACTCTAGAAGTGGAATGCGAACCACGAATGGACCCCAAACCTATGTGATCCTGTAGAGGGTTGCTGGGACTGTAAGAAAACAGTGAGGGTTAGAAAAATAGCCCACCCCAAGACCCTGAAAAGTGGGTGCAAAGTGCACCTAAGTTCCCCAAAGAGCACAGAAGTCGTGATAGGGGAATTCTGCAAGGAAGACCAACACCAGCAATGCAACAACAATGGATTTCCAGACGAGAGTACCTGTGGAACAAGGGGACCAAGTCCAAAAGTCACGAGCAAGTCGGGAGTGGGCAGATGCCCTGTGGATTCTGCAAGAACGACAAGGGCTAGAAACTTCCCCTTTGGAGGATGGATGTCCCACGTCGTGAAGAGTCGTGCAGAGGTGTTTCCGTACAGAAAGACCGCAAACAAGCCTTGCTAGCTGCAAGGGTCGCGGTTAGGGTTTTTGGATGCTGCTGTGGCCCAGGAGGGACCAGGATGTCGCCAATTGCGTGAGGAGACAGAGGGGGCGCCCAGCAAGACAAGAAGCCCACTCAGGAGCAGGCAGCACCCGCAGAAGTGCCGGAACAGGCACTACGAAGTGGAGTGAACCGGAGCTCACCCGAAGTCACAAAGGAAGGTCCCACGACGCCGTAGGACAACTCAGGAGGTCGTGTACTGCAGGTTAGAGTGCCGGGGACCCAGGCTTGGCTGTGCACAAAGGAAATCCTGGAAGAGTGCACAGGAGCCGGAGCAGCTGCAAAACACGCGGTTCCCAGCAATGCAGTCTAGCGTGGGGAGGCAAGGACTTACCTCCACCAAACTTGGAATGAAGAGTCACTGGACTGTGGGAGTCACTTGGACAGATTTGCTGAGTTCAAGGGACCTCGCTCGTCATGCTGAGAGGAGACCCAGAGGACCGGTGAAGCAGTTCTTTGGTGCCTGCGGTTGCAGGAGCAAGATTCCGTCGACCCACAGGAGATTTCTTCGGAGCTTCTAGTGCAGAGAGGAGGCAGACTACCCCCACAGCATGCACCACCAGGAAAACAGTCGAGAAGGCGGCAGGATCAGCGTTACAAGGTCGCAGTAGTCGTCTTTGCTACTTTGTTGCAGTTTTGCAGGCTTCCAGCGCGGTCAGCAGTCGATTCCTTGGCAGAAGGTGAAGAGAGAGATGCAGAGGAACTCTGATGAGCTCTTGCATTCGTTATCTAAAGAATTCCCCAAAGCAGAGACCCTAAATAGCCAGAAAAGGAGGTTTGGCTACTTAGGAGAGAGGATAGGCTAGCAACACCTGGAGGAGCCTATCAGAAGGAGTCTCTGACGTCACCTGCTGGCACTGGCCACTCAGAGCAGTCCAGTGTGCCAGCAGCACCTCTGTTTCCAAGATGGCAGAGGTCTGGAGCACACTGGAGGAGCTCTGGGCACCTCCCAGGGGAGGTGCAGGTCAGGGGAGTGGTCACTCCCCTTTCCTTTGTCCAGTTTCGCGCCAGAGCAGGGCTGGGGGATCCCTGAACCAGTGTAGACTGGCTTATGCAGAAATGGGCACCATCTGTGCCCATGAAAGCATTTCCATAGGCTGGGGGAGGCTACTCCTCCCCAGCCCTGACACCTTTTTCCAAAGGGAGAGGGTGTAACACCCTCTCTCTGAGGAAGTCCTTTGTTCTGCCTTCCTGGGCCAAGCCTGGCTGGACCCCAGGAGGGCAGAAACCTGTCTGAGGGGTTGGCAGCAGCTGCAGTGAAACCCCGGGCAAGGCAGTTTAGCAGTACCCGGGTCTGTGCTAGAGACCCGGGGGATCATGGGATTGTCTCCCAAAAACCAGGATGGCATTGGGGGGGCAATTCCATGATCTTAGACATGTTACATGGCCATGTTCGGAGTTACCATTGTGAAGCTATACATAGGTAGTGACCTATGTATAGTGCACGCGTGTAATGGTGTCCCCGCACTCACAAAGTCCGGGGAATTTGCCCTGAACAATGTGGGGGCACCCTGGCTAGTGCCAGGGTTCCCACACACTAAGTAACTTAGCACCCACCCTTTACCAGGTAAAGGTTAGACATATAGGTGACTTATAAGTTACTTAAGTGCAGTGGTAAATGGCTGTGAAATAACGTGGACGTTATTTCACTCAGGCTGCAGTGGCAGGCCTGTGTAAGAATTGTCAGAGCTCCCTATGGGTGGCACAAGAAATGCTGCAGCCCATAGGGATCTCCTGGAACCCCAATACCCTGGGTACCTCAGTACCATATACTAGGGAATTATAAGGGTGTTCCAGCATGCCAATGTAAATTGGTGAAATTGATCACTAGCCTGTTAGTGACAATTAGTACAGAGAGAGCATAACCACTGAGGTTCTGGTTAGCAGAGCCTCAGTTAGACAGTTGGGCATCACACAGGGAACACATACATGTAGGCCACAAACTTATGAGCACTGGGGTCCTGTCTAGCAGGGTCCCAGTGACACATAACAAACATACTGAAAACATAGGGTTTTCACTATGAGCACTGGGCCCTGGCTAGCAGGATCCCAGTGAGACAGTGAAAACACCCTGACATACACTCACAAACAGGCCAAAAGTGGGGGTAACAAGGCTAAAAAGAGGCTACTTTCTCACAATAGTGTTCCTGGATTTTAAGAAGTTGTTCCACTCGTGGCTGTTGAAAGGGGGGCCATTGTCCGTGCGCAGCTCCCCGAAGAGGCCATGCGTGGCCATCAACTTCTCCATCTTTGGAATGACTACTTGATCAGTGGTAGATGCAACTAACTCTACTTCTGGGTATCGGGAATAGTCGTCCATTACCACCAGCATATCGGAACCATCAGGGAGACTCATGAAGTCAGCACTTACTCATTGCCAGGGGGTCGTGGGACCTTCCTCAGTAATGACAGGCACTGGGGGATCAGGAGTACCACTGGCTTGGCAGACTACACAACTCTTGACAGTGTCCTCCACCTGTTGGTCAAGCCTTGGGAACCAAACTTTGCTCAGTAGTCTATTTTTGGACTTGACAATACCTTGATGAGCGGTGTGTTCCAGCATCATCGCTCTTGGCCCTAAACACGCAGGAAGCACCAGCCAAGGTCCACGCAACAGGCAGCCGTCATCACTCACCGAAAGCTCCTACCGAACGTGGACTAGCGCCTGGAGCGTCGCTTTGGCTTCCTCAGTGCGAAAACTGGCAGGGTGTTGCAACGGCCGCCAGTCATCAGAGCACACAGCCTCCATAGCCATCAGCAGGCAGTCATCTAGTTTGATAGCTTCCACCACTTCGTGAAGGGGAATGGGTAGAGGTCTGGCTCTGTCGACTATCAGTCTCACGTATTCTTACGTCTCTAAGGCTTCCTCCACTTCCTGAGGGGTGGCTGGGTACGCGTGACGCAATAGAAAGTCTGCAGGATCCTTGGCACCAGGTTGGTACTCAACGCAGAAATCAAACTCCTGCAGTTGCAGGATCCATTTTTCTATCCGGGGTGGCGGTTTTGAAGACGAGCCTTTGAAAAGTGGAAGCAGTGGTTTATTATCTGTGACCACTGTGAATACCTTGTCATAGAGATATATGTGAAAGTGCTGGCACCCCCAGTGGATGGCTATAGCTTTGTGTTCAATTTGGGAGTAGCGCTGCTCTGTTGGTGTTAAAGTCCTGTTGGCAAAGGCTATGGGGGCCCACATTCTGCAGTCCTGCTGTTGTGCTAGTACTGCCCCTAGTTCGGTGGGACTGGCATTTACACAGCTGGGATTCTCGCCTGGGATCGAAAAAGTTCAACGTAGTGTCAGTTGACAGGGCTCTTTTCATGTTCCTGAAGGCAGTTTCTTGCGCTTCACCCCACACCCATGGGCGGTTGGATTTAGTCAGGTGTCTTAGTGGCCGGTTAGGTCTGACAGGTTCTGCGTGACGGGCCGCAATACGTGACCATTCCTAGGAAGCCCTGATCCCGAATGCCGAGGTGGGAGCTGGGGCGTCTTGGATGTCCTTTACTTTGTCTGGATCCGGGCCAATCCCTTGTTGAGAGAAATGGTAGCCAAAAAAACTGATGCTGTCCTTCAGGAATTCGCACTTATTGCGATGCAGAGTGAGACCATGGTCTTGCAGCCAGAGGAACACTGCATGTAGGCGAGTCAGGTGGCTCGTGAAAGTGGGAGCGTGCACAAGGATGTCATTGCTTACATTCAGAACTCCTGTTAGCCCCCCTAGCACTCCTTTGATAGTATGTTGAAAGATCTCGGCAGCGCTTGATATGCCAAAGTTTTGGTGTGTGTACCTCCAGAGGCCCAGGTGGGTGAAGAAGGTTGTGATCGGTCTGTACTCGGGGTGCAACACCATCTGGTGGTAGCCCGACCTAAGGTCCATTTTCAAGAACCATTTGGAGCCTGAGAGTTCCCCTATTATGTTGTCAATTGGGGTGAGGTGCCTTTCCCGCTTAATGGCCTGGTTGGGTAGGCGCATGTCCACGCAGATGAGGACAGCGTCAGGCTGCTTTGGTTTTTTCACGACGACAATCGGGGTGGCCCATGGTGTGGGACCTGATACTTTCTCGATGATCCCAGCTCTTTGTAGGAGTAATAGTTCTTGTTCTACTTTTTATCGTAGGTGGAAAGCCACTCGCTGGTGCGGGAGGACCACGGAGGCCACAGATTCATCGATGTGCAGCAGCAGGGGCGGCTCTTTGAGGCAGCAAATGCCTCTAAATAGAGTGTTGAACTCTTTGGTGAGGTCTTCCAGGCAGCTGGCGTGGACTCTGAAGGTGAACTGAACTAGGCTGAGGATATGGGCAGTCTGGCAGCCAAGCAGGAAACCAGACCCTTCTTGCGACACATAGATCTTTGCAGGGAGTTCTATGCCTTCATGTCTGACCGCCGCTGTGAAGGTACAAATGATTTGTAGGGGTTGACAGTTTCCGAATGCATAAACGAGCACATTGGTCAGCCTGAGCAGGGGTCGTGTTGCGAGGCTGTGGTATACCTCTGCAGCCATGAGATTGATGGACCCACCTATGTCAATCAGAGCTGGTACGGATTGGCTCTGCAGGGTGATCTGGCATGTGGGGAAACGTCGAGTATGGGCGGCATTTTTGTCAATCGGCCTTATCACTGGGACAATCTGCTGGTTGTCATCCATGTCGCTGCCTGACGAGGTGGTAGGAAGTGCTGTCACCGCTTTGAAAGTTTTCTTGACTGTGGGAGGCATCTTGGGCGCCGACTGGCACACTTTAGCGAAGTGGTTGATCTTGCCACAAGTGCTGCACGTTTTTCTACGGGCTGGGCACCCACTTGGATAGGGCAGGGACCCACTGCACCATCTGCCTTGTCTGTCTTTTTGTCTTGCCCCAATGTGGGGTGTTTTGTTCTTGGGGCTGCTGGTGACAACGGCGTTCACTGGCTTGGTTTGACTTGGACAGGTGATTTTTGCTCCATGTGGGCAGCCCACGCCTTAGACAGTTCTTGGGAGCGCTCAAGTGTGAGGATGTCTCTCATCTGCATGTTGGATTCTTGTAGAATGCGTTTGTGGAGCTTCGAGGATGCACATCCCGGGATAAATTGGGCCCTGATTTCATCTTCCTCATCTGGGAGGGTGCACGTGCTGCCCAGCTCCTTGAGGCATGAGTAGAACACATCTACGGATTCCTCCACCTTTTGGCGTGCTTGGCGTAGTAGGAAGCGTTCATATTCGGGATTAGCGTATGGCTCAAAGTGCGCAGAGATGGCGTCTTTCAACATGGCGCACGTGTGGGGGGTGGCTTTCATCACTGGCTTGGAAACCTTGTGGACGTCAGCGCCAGCAAGGTGCAATAGCAAGGGTCTTTTGCGCTCATCCTTGACATCCAGTGCCTCAAAGTAGGTTTCCAGACGTTCAATCCAGGCTTTCCATCTTGCAGCCTGTGTGGGGTGGGGCCCGGTGATGCTGAAGGGTTCAAGGGCCGGCATGCTGGCCATGTCGTGAAGTGCCGTGGGTGGCTGTGGGCTGGCTTGGGGGGGTCTCCTTGGGCGGGTAGGGTAGCCAGCTTCGATAGTCAGCGGTTCAGCAGGCAATGCCTGGGGTCTGTCCGCCGTGGCCGGCTGTTATGGATGCCAGATGGGCAGGTGAGTACATTCAGTGGTGCGCCACACTCACAGGCACTAGTCTGTACCCCCAGAGGTGCAACAGGGCGAGGGGCGGGCTGCAGGTGTGGTACCTCGAGTTGTGGGACAAGTGCCGGTGAAGTTCCACGTGCGGCTGTATCGGGCCTCAAGTTGCCGTGGAGACTGCATGGACGTGTTCTTGCCTGGCGGAAGGGAGGCCTGCAGGGCAGCGCAGGCAGGGAGCGCCTGAGGGTGTCGGATGAGTCAGGGCGGAGGGCCCGGGGCAGGCTGTGCCAGCGCAGGCAGTGGCAGTTGCGTGCTGGAGCTCGGGGCAATACGGGGGTGTCCGGCCACGCGGCAGCGCCGGTGACCGGGGAGCGTTGGTGATGCATGGGAGGAGCCAGCACCTGCAAACGGCATCTACGGCGGGGAAGTCGCATGACGGCGACTGACGGAGCGGCAGGCAACAGAGGTGAGCCAGAGAGGGTGAGCTACCCTCGTCACCAATGTAGCGTCGTGTAAAATGATGACACTGGGCCCAGCTGTGTGGTGGCAGCAACTTTATTTAATTTGTCAGAGCACTCACTCACTCGTCCTATCTAAATTTCCCGACGCTCCCCACTGCTACTTAAACCCTCACACTACGTCACTCCGGGACTGTAGTGGGACTGTCCAAATCCAATTCCCTGAGGTTGACCCCTTCTACGAGGTGTACCAGTGGGCTCGCCCATATCCTGGGCCGATACTACAACGTCCCACAATGCAAAGTTCTGTTAACTAGAATGACTTGAATGACACATCGCTTTACCCATATTTGCATGTTCTCAACCGAATTAGGCTGTCCAGGAAAATTAGGGGGCTTCCATATCCACCATGTTCTAACACAACCTCGTGCCACTTGACATAACGACCTCTCTTATCCGTATAAATTTAGAATGCGTCTCAAAGAAGGAAAAAAACAAAAAGAATCAGTACATGAAAAATAATGTAAATATACAGGGATCCCTTTCAAGTACCACCAGACTACACTCGGAATCGCAGGCAACCAACAAGCGTCAGAACAGAGGCGGTCACTAAAAATAGCCAGATCACTCTATGAACAACTTGTTATTGATAGAAAGGGGGCTTTCCGTAGCCCTTCCGGGTTACCAGCGTGGAGCGGCTGACGCACGCGACACCCAAAGCACCTGGAGCTTCATTACTTGAAGGTTTGCCCGGTTTGCGGGCGCAAGGCCTGCTGATGTCAATTGTCCCACCCTGCCTTACCCCGCAGTTTGTAATGCCAGGGTTGTTGCTGATATTTCCGACTCTAACATCTGTGAAAGGACTGAAGGCGGGGACGAAAGTAGTGACCGAAAACCTGTATTGAACGATAATGAGTCCACACTACTGGTACCAGATCAACACTTCTCCTTCGGAAGAACCTTGGGCGAAATTTCTGTTCCATGGGTGTAATGTCAGGTATTATTTTTTAATTCATGCTATCCTTGTTTCCGGAAGGTAGGTGATTACGCCAAGTCGCGTAATTACACATTGTTCATGGCAAAACCTGGCATGGGTAGCCGGGAACAATGAGAAAGAACAAAATGCATGTGGCTACTGTTGGTGCACTTCTATTTTTTTTCCTTCTTTGTTTAGCATGGGCGTATTTTGCGCGAAAGTGCAACGCAAAACGCCTGTTTTGCACTTCGTGTATTTTAAAATTTTAAATTCCGTCCAATTACGCAAAAGCAAATAGTGCAAATTTCATACATCCCTAGTCAGAACGAGTCCCTTCTGAGTACTGAAGGACATGCATCTTCTGATTGTTAGCATTAGGGCTGAGCAAAAGTATTTTGCAAATCGCAAAACAGGCGAATTCAGTTTTTGTTTTTAATTTGTCCAAGGAGCAACATTTTTTAGGAAAACCACACAAATTCACATCTCACGTACCAATGAAATGGGTGATTTTTAGCGTTTCACATGGAAAGTGCATTTCGTGTGATTTTCCTCGGCACTGTGAGGTTCAGAGGGCCACACGAACTGCTGAAACTGCCCCTGAACTGGGAAGTTCGTGTAGTTTGTTTACCTCTCCCTGAACGTTGTTGTGCGGTTAGAACCACGTGAACTGCGCAAACTACCCACAAATCGGAGACTTTGCGGGTCATGGGTGCGATAACCAGCTGCTGTTTTCCTTTTTTCTTTCAGTGAAGCAATTTCACAAGGTTGTATACATTTGTAGCATTTTCTTTTGCTTGCTGCAGAATAAACATATATGTTTCACCCAGACCCATTTAGCATAAACCCATCAGATTTTACAGGCTAATTGCTGAATGAGGTAAATCTGCACAGATGTATTTAATCTTTAAAGGAAGGTATGGTGGCCAAGCTGTTCAACCTACACAGCCTAGTTACTGAACTAAAATCATCTCTGCTGCTAAACCTGGTCTTCAAATTAGTAACTATAAAACTACAATCCCCTTGCACACCATAGATGAGAAATTAAACCGGTCGCTTCTAGAAGGCCTCGAACTCTGACCTTAAGCAGGCAACATTTTTCATGAGCATTGACGCGAGCAGTCACAAACGGTCATGGTCCTTTTACATTACCAGCAAAACTGTGGAAAAACTTATAAAATCTAGGAGATTTTATCAGGTCATTTTGACGGATATCGTGACCTTTTCCCCCCCAAACCCCATACAAATTCAGCTCCTCATACACCACTCCCCAAAACACTAGCCTACACCTTTACCTTCTAATTAACATAGTCATTGCGAATTGCCTGTGCTTGAAGGTCCAAAAAAGAGCGAACATTTCAAAAGGTGCCCTAGACATGGCCATCCTTCTAATGCAGGCATTAAAAACCAGCCAACGTCATATTCAGTTCCTGGAGACCAATAGCACTTAGAAATGCACATTAAAAAGTTAATTGTAAATGTAACCCCAAGAACTGAGTTTTGATTTCAGATATATATATCATCCCTTGCGAATGGCTTTTATCGTCCGATTTATATGAAATCGTCTTTTATTGCTGTCGTTATTTTAATTATGGGATACCTGTGTGGATTGCTGTTGGATATGAAATAAATTCTGTCGGAGCCTATCATTAAACTTCACTAAACCAACTCATCCCATTTTAAAGAACTCTTCTGCCCTTTTCTGCTCAGCCTCGCATCCTTTGTGGTGCTCTGAGACCGAATCATAGTGGTGGGATTGTGAGGCCTGACACTCTTCGGCAATCACTGCTTTGGCTAGAGTAGGGAATGGGTGACTTTTGAAAATATGTGACCACCAGGCAGGGTTTCCTAACAACTCCCATGCTCAAGTTAGGGCTTGCATAATGTACTGTCTTTGGACGTCCCCAAAACCATCAGTGTGAGGGACTCCAGTGGTCTATCTTCACTTTCACTGTTTTTTTGTTTAAAGACACAATTTATTGAGATACAAATATAAAAATAATACAGTAGTAACATTCCAGAATATAATGAATTAACAGTGCATTAAGTACATTAAGCTTTCTGCTGATATAATAAAATACCATACTTATGTATCAATAATAAGAAAAAGAGAACGCGCTGTTGGGAACCAGCTGGGGCAGATGCCAAGCCCCCTTGGAACGGTGTGTGCGACCGCTGCCGCGGGACGCGCTGATTGGTGTTTGGCGCCAGGGGCGGGAAGCAGCCCCCTTTGAAATCTAACGCGCGCCTGCTTCTGCGGGATGCACTGTTTGGGAACCAGCTGGGGCAGATGCCAAGCCCCCTTGGAACGGTGTGCGCATCCCCTGCCGCGTGACGCGCTGATTGGTGTTTGGCGCCAGGGGTGGGAAGCAGCCCCCTTTGAAATCTAACGCGCGCCTGCTTCTGCGGGATGCGCTGTTTGGGAACCAGTTGGGGCAGGAGCCAAGCCCCCTTGGAACGGTGTGCACGCCCGCTGCCGCGGGACGCGCTGATTGGAAGGAGCCAAGCCCCTTTGGAACGGTGTGTGCGCCTGCTGCCGCGGGACGCGCTGATTGGTGTTTGGCGCCAGGGGCGGGAAGCAGCCCCCTTTGAAATCTAACGCACGCCCGCTTCCACGGGACGCGCTGTTTGGGAACCAGCTGGGGCAGGAGCCAATTTTGCCCGACAATAGCAGGATCTGAGGAGCTCCAAGTTTATCCCAGGTAAGGGGTTTCTAGCATGGCAATAGTCGGTGGGCCCAGAAGGGCCAATTGCATTCTCTACCAAGTGTTTAAGTGAGGAGGCCTGAAATAAGAGGAAAAGATGGGCAGACGAGGGGGCGGGAGCTGAAGAAAAGCACGGGAACAATAAAACCCTAGATGGATTTCTTCAGAAGGCCGTCGGGGCACTTGAAAAAGAGATAGAAATGGTACAGCGCCCATCCTCAGCCCACAGCCCAGCCTACAGCTGTCAAGCCATACAGCCCCCTTTGTCAGTAGATTCACAGCCCGCATTGACCACCCCTCCCACTATACCTTCTAGAAACCCTCAAGAGCACCTGGTTGAAATTCCGAATGAACTTACTTCTCTTTCCGCACCGACCCCGCCAATTCGGGGCCCTTCTAAAGGAGGGTCCCTAATCATTGCCGATTCCAATAACAAAGGGAAAAGGAAACAAAGGGAGTCTATCATAAAAAACAAACGAACCCGGATCTCGAGCTCCCCCAATCCGGGTCTGGCTTCTGGTAATGATGATATTATAACCCCCCTAGAAAGTGCTAATGGACGACTGGCAATCGATTATATAATGGAATTTATAAAAGAAGAGTTCACCAAGCTGCTTCTCCCTATAGCAGCCCGTCTTCAAGCGATTGAGGAGAAACTGGAAGGACTCACCAGGATTCAGTTGCCAGTATCTCCTCCACCTGCAGAAATTCAATCTTATTCTCACCCATCTCACTTGAGCCAACCTCACGCTAATGGCGGCAGATCCCCTGCTCTAATGAGCAAGGGTCTCCTCCTTTCCAATAACTACGAGGGGGACTTATCTGATAGAGCAGTTAACATCCCAAAGAACAAGTATTTTAAGGTTCCCGCCCCTCTTTTAAAAATAATTGGAAGTTCTGCTTCTTCTAACAACACAGCAACTAATGTTAGTGCAGCTAATTCTATTTATGAGCTTCCTCCAGCAGGCCCCCTGAAGATGGTGCAGATCAACGGCAGGACTGGATCAAGAGCGCTACATCTTCCACCAGAGTCATGCCCATACGTTCATGTCATCACCAATGTCCCTGAACTTAAGACCAACACCCCGGAATCTTTCACCGAACTGAAAAACAAGGTTATACATTGGTAACATGCAAATGCTAGGTTTGCATTCCATATGATACCCTCGATATTGATGGTGAGAAGAGTGGGATGGGTGGGATCGCTGGAGAAGATTGGCACAGGGGACTGTATTGTTATCAATTTCAATTCACCTGCTCTCGTCCAGCAGCTCTTTTTAAATGCTAACAGACCCTATCCTTTAGCACAGGAAGTCTCTCTGTGTAGACTGCAAGTGTTTTACCCTCCAGCGGCGACAGTCGCGAATAATAAGCTGCTAACGGCGCACAGAGTCTCCCCTGGCATCCAGCTACAGTCTGACCCCGAATTAGGCCTTAGACCTTCCTAAGCTTCTCTCTCTGAGATAGATTGACTCAACGATGGACTACGGGGAGTAGGTATGAGTTGCCATGAGACTGAGCATACCGTCTACCCAATTCCTAGTGGTCTTACTCCATCCATACCACTTACTCTGACAGATTCCTGCAATCTGGGAATTAGCGAGAATACCACATGTGTAGCCAGTGAGGAGGGGGGGATCCCGCGCGATAAACGCATCTTGCAATCCTGGGTTTACCTCGTCTGTTAAGTTACTAGACCTGAATATGGCTGGTTCTGCACCCAGCGGGGCAAACAAACTACAGGACAAGAAAGAAAAGGGCCATTGTACGATCGTGGGGGACAACAAGGCTTTTAGCTGCATCTCCTCTCTCAGTGAGCAATCCCTGAGAGAGGTTGGGCATGCTAAAACAAATGTTTTTGACACGGTTCTTAGCTGGAACATAGCAGGGCTGGAGAGCAAAATGCAAATCCCAGGATGGGGTCAATTTATTGACGAACATCAGATTTGTATATTCCAAGAAACATGGGCACTGGGGCCCAAATATAGACTAGGCTTTAAAAGCTACTGGATTGCAGCGCGCAAGGTGTCTTCTGGGAGACCATCAGGAGGGCTACTTTTATGGCTAAGCAGTTCTCTCATGTGTAAAGTTGAAGTCGTAGATATGTGCTGCCCTGACTTACAGGCCTTACTAGTATCGACCGTCAAGGAGAGACCTCTATTAATAATTAATATCTACATTAGGAGTGTAGGCAGTCACTATGATTCTGATGCCCTGACCATATTGGATATCTTTCTCCATAGCAACATTTCATCCCATTTCATCTTAATTGCAGGGGACCTTAATGTTACATTCAAGCCTTACCCTCCTACCCAAGAGCTATACAAAGAAGAGGATGCCTATTGGGGTATCCCCCAGTTAGTGTCAAATAAAAGACCCAGACTGAATAGAACAGCGCACCAAGTTGCTGATATCACACTAACACATGGTCTTCGAGCTTGCAACGGTCGCTCCCGTTCAGACACTAACTTGCACCCCACTTTTAGGCGTGGAGCTCACAGGAGCCAGATTGATTATATTCTACTTGACATCCGACTGTGGGGCCACATGTCTGACATGAGGGTGCAAGAACACGATGAGAGTGACCATGACCCACTGATTTTATCGATTAGAGGTTTGTTGCCTTCGCTTGAAGCTCCCCACTCTAAGACATATGCGCAACAGCTCACCCTGACAAATAACAGACGTAATGTCAAATGGGCGTCAGTTATTACCTCCTCTGATTCCCTTTCATCAATATACAACTTATTAGCAGATCAAATGGAGCGTATGCTTTCACACTTAGAGGATGGTGACGGGCTATTAGCAGCTCATACTGAACTGTTCAATACTTTAAAGCACCTTTTTACAAAAGAGATCACTAGTAAACCTATGAAGAAGTGCCGTGCAAGGTGGTTTAGCAACACATGCAGGGAAGCCCAGCATAACCTATTGAGAACACTGAAAGAAGGCCATGTAGAGCTCATAAGAAAAGCAAGGAAGGACTATAAACAGGAATGCTCCAGGGCGCGCAGGAGCTGGGAGGAGGCCAGATGGGTAACTATCCTGGAGACTGCTAAAACAAACGATACTTCTAGGTTTTGGAAATTGATAGCAGACGACAGTAGAGATTCCTCTTCTTCGCCCGGTACCTCAATCCTCTTCAGTGTGGGCTGAGCACTTTGGTCGACTATATGAAGGGCCACCCGAAGCTGCTTTTAGGACCCCTGACGACAGCGCAACCCTTGGGGCCACCCCGATTAAATTCACTCTAGCTGAAACCAGAGCTGCAATAATCTCATTGAATTGGGGAAAGGCCCCTGGTCCTGATAAGATCCCGGGTGACCTATATAAAACAAGACCCGACATATGGGCCCCTTACCTAAACCTAATCTGTAATGCAGTTGCAGCAGGAGCTTCTGCTCCACCTTCCTGGAAAGGGGCCGAGATAGTTCCCATTTTCAAAAAAGGTAGTCCCAATGATCCTGCCAATTATCGCCCGATATGTCTACTTGACAACTCCCAAAAAATCTATGCAAAGCAACTCTTGTTCCACCTTGATGAATGGTTTGCAGAGTCTGAAGCCATATCCGATCTACAGACAGGGTTTAGACCTGCAGTCAGTACCATAGATCAAGCCCTGAGATTTCTGACAATCAAATGGAAGAATGTGGACCTGGGGGGGGGGGTGGAAATCTGTATGTGGTTTTCATTGACCTTAGAGCCGCATTTGATTTGGTTCCCAGGAACTTGTTATGGCTGACACTATCCAATATGGGCGTTCCAATAGGCCTTCTGAAACTCATTGTTCTACTGCATGAGAATACCTATGCACAAATTAGGTGTGGTAAGGATGGTGAGCTGACAGACCCTGTAGCTATCAAAAGAGGAGTCAGACAAGGTTGTGTCCTAGCCCCCACCCTTTTTCTTCTATACATAAACAATTGCATCCAATATTTAGAGAATTGCACAAAGGACTCACCCAAATTGGCCGGAAAGAAAATACAGTGTCTGCTATATGTGGACGACACAATCCTGCTAGCCAAATCACAGATGGGAATTCAAAATCTGGTCAATCAATTCTGTGTCTTCTGCAGAGACCACAGGCTGGATGTCAATGTTGAGAAAACAAAACTTATGATATATAGCGCCTCAAGAAAAAGACCTTGTGTAAGAATAGCAATGAATTCAATCCCGTTGGAAAGAGTGGCAGAGTTTGATTATAGCGGAACTTTGGGGTTCTCACAGAAAATTGGACATTTTACAAACTAAAGAAAATCATTTCCTCAGACATGTTTCCAGGTTAGGGAAGGGCACACCTATGACCCCTCTTAGACTTGATCTAGGACTAAACAGTATCAAAGACACAGCGGGTCTGACACCGCTCTCTTACTGGATCCGTCTATGGAAAACTGACGAACTTGAACCATTCAGGGTGGCGATAAGAGAACTTATAACATCTTCACAGGGATGGGAAAAATCCTTTGGCTGAAGGAGATTAAATCTGCCTGGGATAAGCTAGGTTTTCCCCACTATTGGAAGTATACCGAGCTGATTCCTGCTAATGCTAGGCAACTCGTCAAAGAGAGATATCGGGAGAAAACCAACAAAGATCTTTTACATCGTAATAGGGTGGGCAGGCTAACAGTAGAATTTCTTCAAGTCAAACATGAACCCCGGCCCGAGAACCTCATTGACCTTCCTATACCTGCACGTGCCCGCGCCCTATTTCTCCAGCTAAGATACGGCACTTTACCCGTTAATAGCTTCATGGCCCATTGGTCATCAAACAACCCCTCGACCGACAGATGTATATTTTATCACCAATGTAAGGCAACAACTGAGCACATGTTGTTCTTCTGCCCCCTATACAAGAGCCCCAGAGGGAGGTGGATCATTCCTCTGTGCAAAACTCTACTACTGCAGGACCCAGCTAATGCTATCAGAATATGCAAATATGACTCATCCACATTGGTAGTTAGCTCAGTCACCAAATATCTGTCTGAAGCTTGGTTCATTCGTCGTGGGTTCATCTTAGCCACGGGGCTCTAAGTTGGCTAGGTACTCTTTTGTCTATAGATGGGGATTTTAATAAGATATATTTATTTCCTTTTTAAATACTTAGATGTGTTATGTATCTCGACTTTGATGAGAATTTTATTTAATCTTCCTGTGGTTTTTAGGAATTTTCAGGAGCATTGGGTCCCTCATATGAGAAGTTGAGGTCCCATTAGTTTATATAGATGAATTCTTAGCCCAATTGCCATGGCATTTTATAAAATATGTAGACATGACAACAAATACACCAGCCCATAAATCGGTCATGATATCGGTTACAGCTTCATGGAATGTACTAACTGTATTTATTTGAATGAAGGACACAAGTTTCTTCTTTCTCTACTTTTATTGCCATGTATGATTCTTTTATTGTATCTATAAATTAATTATGATGCTGGGTTTAGCTCTAATTAACGCACTGACGGTATTTATTCGAATGCTGGCTACAAGGTTTTATTATTGTTATGTATGACTGTTATTCTGCATTTTAATGGTCTAAATTTTTAGTCAGAATAAATAAATAAGAAAAAGAAAAAGAGAAAGAAAGCAGAGGTAGGGGATAGTGAGAGGATTAATGACAATAAAGTTTTTTCCTATAATGAAGAAATGAGAAAATGACAATCACAACAATGTAAAATAAATATAACAATTAAATAGTTGAATGATAATTTACAATTGATATGCAAAAAAACTGTTAAATAAGGAGGAAAGTCAAGGGAGTTACTGGTGACCAAAGGATTTCTTGTTTATAGCCAGGAACATTGGAGTGATTTAAGTTCTATCCAACCAACGATTGTAACAAATACCATACCACTGTGTTTGTAAAGATATATCTAGAGCATGTTTCCTATTTGTTGAATGCCAAGAGCAATTAGTAAATCTACAATTTGTACACTGAAAACACAAAAGTTCACATTTTCAGAAAAGCTACCTAAAAAGAGGCTTGTAACGGAGAAAGGGAGACATATATGAAAAATAGAGTTGATTTGTATCCAAACTTGTAACCGGAATTGATATGTGTTAGGGCATTCAAATAACTTGGCTTTATATCCGAAACAGAGATGTTACAAGTCCAACAGGATGAGGGGATATTGAGTTAAACTTATGTAAGGTACCTGGGGTAACCATTAGGTGGTTCTAAATAAAAATAATGTTTGAGAGGTTGGCAGCACGAGACATTTTGTGAATCTTGAGCCATATTATATTCCATTAAGAAGGGGGGAAGGAAGTTTGTTAGTCTTTTTTCCACTGTAACTCGAATGCTGTTTTATGTCTAGGATCAGGAGGGGAAATAGGTTGAGTATAGGTATTGGATGCCGAGGGAAATGTTTATAAAATTTGCAGGGGGCAAGGGATGGAAGTTGGAGAGGTGATCAAACGGAGGGTATAATAGGTTTTAGAAATGGCTGAGATTCAATTTTGGAATTTATAGTTTTTATGAATTAGGTAATTGAAACGAAGATTGAGCCTGAGAAAAAGAGATAAATTAATGATTGTGAATTAATTTATGAGTCCATAATAAACATTTTGCCAGTTTGGATTTCCAAAAAGTATATCTAATATTGATTTCAATAAATTTATTGTACCAAATCAAAGAACTGTGAAATTGATCCATAGCGGAAAGATTAGAAATATAAGTTGTAATAACTTACAAGCGTTTTTGAGGATAGGATATCAGATGGATAAATATCACCAAGTAAGTGACAAAACTTCTGAAAAAGAAAAAGGTTGAATAAAAGATAACTCTAGCTCTATCCATAACGGGGGGATACTTTCACTGTTTGATCTTTACAAGGTGTCATAAGACATCCATCACTACTGAAAGAAGTCTCCCCTCTTTGATGACATAGTGATTACCTTTGAATAAATGATTATGAAATATTGAGACTAGTACATAAGGACTTTAGACATAACACAACAATGTGCCAAAATTACCGTGATACCGAACACAATGGTACTTTTTCAATCAATTATTTAATTTGAAAACCACTGAAGACTGAATTTAGAAGCAAATAAGCTCTGATTAAAAAACAAAAACTAACCCATATAAATGAGTGTTTAGTATTTGTATTTTTCTATGAAGTATGGAATACTGAGTCAAGCCTTATTTGGTTCCAAAAATGGGACCCAATGATCAACAGAGTTTTTTGCAGAAGACACCCTACTCGCCAGTATATCTTATTGTCTGGAAAAATACACGTCTGAATAGGGAATCCTTCTAAAGTAGACGTGCTACATGTTGGTTGATGAACCCAATCCATGGCTGGTTTTGATAATAACTACATACTAGGAAAATTAGCCCATTTTTTATTTTCATTGTATCAAATGTAGTTGGGTGAATAGCTTGAAAATCTGGCATGTATCGACCACTCATTGACCAATGCCGGCAACTCTTATCAAAGGTGGAGTTTTTTTTTAAGTGGTGGTGTCCTTCCAATAAGCTGATACAGTGGCCTTGCCAAGGACACATTTGGTTATACTCCTCAGTTCCAAAAACGCAACTTCTGTCCATCACAACTAAATCGAAAGATTAAACAACTAGAGACTAGAGTCTCAAGATGTACTGGGCTCCTTCGAAGAGAGTGAGGTTCTGGTGCTCACAAACACTGATGCTGTGCATGGTGTTTTTATTGGTCCTTTTAGTTTTTTCTTAAATTTCTTTATGTCTGGTACTGCTTTCCATCTCCTGCTACTCCTTTTGTACATGCTTGAAAAACATTGAATGCTGATTACTGTTGTGACTATTAATATAACATTCAGGGTTAATACACATCTAAAACCAGCTACTGTCATTATGGTATTTGAAGTGCTGCAGTAGCATTGGTCGCTCAGTGCTTTGAGTCATCATACTTTGCCGATCGATTCTGCGCAGCCTTTGATTAATCTCCGTGGCCTGCGGTAGAAGACAGCAGCTCGCCATCCATGGATTTCATTTTTGAACTTTTTTTTTACTACTGAAGATAGAACTGCTCTTGGCACAGTAGAGGGAGTGTTTTTAGGTTGAGCATAGCAGCATGCAAACTCTGCTTTTCTGACGTGTTGGTATCTATGTGGGCTTTTAACCACGCCCACTGCATGCCCATCACTATCATTTGTTCATGCGCTTGCCTTTCAAAAATCCTTCATTATCATTGGTAAATGCTTTACGTTTGTCCCCCCTTGGGGAAGCTTTTTACCGCCTTGGCCATCGACCCTGTTACATGGATAATTACACTTTTGCTGATACGTTTGACTGCGAGACAACTTCTTTTTGTTTTGTGTCTCTCCTTTGTGCTCATGTTCATGGCGCCCATGGTGCTTTGAGTCAGCTTGTTTATGTCAACTGTTTTACTTTTCGTTTTCAATTTATTTGGCATGAAAAGTACAGTTAGGAATTTACAACTCTAAGAGCTCTAACTCGAGCAAGCGGGAGACCTGTTGCATTGCAAATGCTTGTTTAATTACTGTAATACACTAGTAAGTGGGTTCAGTTGATGTTTTACAAATTTCTACTGCTTTTTCCGCATATGCCACAGTGCTGGTAGTTGATCCCATGCTTATGCAGTATATATATGTGAAGGGATGCCTGCATCTGATGTTTTCTAAGCGCAAGGGGTGTATGGTGGATCCACTCCTCACCGAGTGCTTAATTTGTACAAAAAGTAAGAACAGGGGCCTAAAGTTTTTCTTTAGAGACCACCACTGGTGCTGCTCGATCCAGGTATTCAAATACCATGGCTGCCGCATCTTGATTCCACCTTGTGCCTCCTTCTTCCACCACCTTACAGGTCTTGTTCCTCTATTTCACCCTTGCAGGTTCTTTTTCATCCCTGTCTTCTCTCTTTGTCACTGTGTTCCTATCTTTCTCTTCATCCTTCTTTTTAGAAGAGCTGGACTAGCAATATGAGACACAGGGGACGACTATGGCAGGTCCAGGACCAGGGTTCTGCATTTACAGGAGAATGTACAGAAAGATCCAGTGTGGCAAACATCGTAGAAAGAATACACACAAATAATTTTCTGTTCCAAATATTCCTGGTTAGAGTCCATCTCACTCACTAAGCATACTCGGTCCAATAAGTGTCTGGTATGAAAACGTTTTCCAGGGTTGCTTTCAACTCCTCTTTTTGTTCTAAGTCAAAGTCTGATGGCGAAAAGTATTTCCCAATCCACAAAAATGAGCGCTGGTGACAACCACTGTCGATCACCACAAATATTATAAGAACTGTCCTTACCCATAGATAAGTAGCGGGCTCGGTGGTAACTGTTTTTAACTTGCTACGAGATTCAAATCGAACCACCTTGTTACTGGTTAGCACCAAATGATATCTTGGGAGTGGCAGTTACTGATGCCGTCCCCAAGTGACACTTAGGCCTCAGCAGTGCTTAATTTGAGCAGGTGGTTGCTGGTGGCGGCTTTCGGCACTCATTTTTGGGAATCTGCACATATTTTCCTGTATTAGGCATTTACCGAGGGCAAGAGAGGGGAAAACCTCACAAAACAGAAAGACGGAAGAAGTGAAAGCGGAAAAACCTTTGTAAAGGAAGAAGTCAGGACCCTGCAAGAGTAAAATAAAGGGACGGAGAGTGTCTGGTAGTGGATTAAAGAGGCATGAGTTTGGTTGAAGTAGGTGCGGCTCGCGGTGCTTTGTAGGGGCGGGGCAGCACGGGGGAATTAATTAAAAAAATTAAAAATACTTACCTGCGTCGTCGTCATCGCCGCTGCTGCCACCATCGCGCTGCTCCTCTGCTGCAGGCACCGGCTCCCATCCTGCCCTGCGGACAATATTAACGCTGCTCAGAGCAGCGTTATGATTGGCTAGGAACACCCAGCCAGGGCAATCCCAGGCACCCTGGGAGCCTGTGCCTGCTCTCTCCAGCCTGGCAGCACAGTGCCGGGCTGGATAGAGCACAGTGCGCATGTGTGTTTGGCTGGCCTGAGACGGCTGGCCAAACATACATGCACGCCGAGGGTGAGTGCTGTGCACTCCCACCTCAGTGCTTCTCACATCCCGTGGCCCTGCCCCTTTTACTAAAAAACGATAATAAACATAGTTTATTATCGTTTTGTAGTAAAATGTTTGCAGCTGCTGGGAGGGGGGTTGGGGTGCGATGCTCCTCCTCCCTAGCGGAGGACCAGCGCCTGGATTTAGGACTGAGCTGCCCTGGTATTCAAGGTGCCCACATTTAATAACACTGCCGCGGTCTTCTGAGCAGAACTTTGAGCACCGGCATTAATTCTTTCACAAATTAAGCACTAGAAAACAGGTTTCAAGAAGGGAGGATATGGACCACTGAAAGAACATTAGAGCTGGGCTTCAATACGCATTAATATAAGGCTGACAATCCCCTCTGCAGGGAGGTGATTACGAGGGGCCCCCTTTCCTATAATGAATCCATCTTATTGACGGTGGCAATAGGCTTGCACACTCCGCGTGGTAATTATGTAATTAATGATAATATTGATTGGTGTCAGATATTCTAAGACACCTTTAAACAAGGTCTGTTAATAAAAATGGTTCAACCTCTTAACCCTAAGCTGTGTGTCTGGTTATTTTGCGCTGCAGGGGTTGTAATGTTATTAACATAACTCGGAGAGCGCCCGCAGCGACAGCGCTAGCACCCAGAAATCATTAACGAAACTGTAGGTCAGTGGAGAAAAATAAAAATATCGCAGGTAGTATTTATTAAGAATGATTCATCATTAATGTCAAAATATTACTACATTCCATAAAAAAACAGCCATTCACATTATTATTCGCAGTGCTGACACCCCGCTCTCCCCCACTCCCCCCGATCCCAACCAAAAAAGCAATCTGGTAGACCACTGATATGATTCCCGCCTGCATACCAGTGTTACCTCAGGGACGCTGGCCCATACTTGAAGTTAGCTAGCCCTCCTGGGCTGACAGGCAACGGTCTCATCGATCTAGATGTGCAACATGCCACGGTGGAGAGCAGGGGGGCGCAGTGAAAAGAGGCCAAAGTGACCCCTAGTCAGGCTTTTAATCCCCTGCCACCACCACCTCATGTTCCACAATATCCCACGCCCAGAGCTTTCCAGTTGCAACAAAAAGGCTTCGTAGTGGGCTTCTAGGCCCAGAGGTGCTGGAGGTATGGCGGTGATCCCATTAACCCATGCTAATGATGCTGCCATCCATGGTGAAATGTGGTCTGTCTATTTCTCCTAAGTAAACAGAGGTGAAAAACTATTTTTGTTGACCCCCCACATGGGTTATCTGGAAGGGAGAAGCCGAGACCATCATAACCTCATGCACCCCATACGTGCCCCTAGTGGGGTTTGGCTCTCCAGCCCACATCACGGCCTCCCTGTTTTGGATGGGTGGGGTTGATGCCCCCGCCCATCAGCACTGCACATGCTACTTTTGTGTCTAAGGAGACGCCTGAGCAGTTGTGCTGATATAATTTTCAGAATGGGGGTGCTGATAGCAATGTTACATCACTGAAATCATTGGGATTGTGAAAAATCCAAGATTTACACAAAGAATAAGTGTGGTAAATACATTCAGCAGGAGAGTAGTAAAGGTGTAGTATGTAGCTGGTGGTTGCATTTTGGAGCACACTGTTGCAAATATATTACTTAAGCATTGTATGGTAGCACACTGTGAATTACAGCCGGCACATTTTCCATTGAAAGGGCCACTAAATTGGAACAGACATACAGTTTTACTGATAAAACTATATAGCACACAAATAATAATGTGTGGAAATTGGGTTTAAGTGAATATTCATGTATGCATCACTAAGTGTATCGATATTTTTAAATCAAATTAAAATCATTGATTCCATCACACTTCACAATTATGAAAAAAATATACCTCATTTGTGCTTTTCTATCTGTTGACACATTTTGAAATAATTGTGCAGTTCATTTATTGGTATTTAAATTTTGTTGTGAGTTAGAAAAAAATGTCATCCCAGAGCCTTTCCTTTCACTCTCATTGCACCCAGCAAGATTGTTATATAGTTGACGTTACAAAATCCTCTAATTTTGCAGTTAATGAAAGAAAAAAAACACCAATCCCAATGTTAAAAGAATAAGCAGCAATTTGTCCGAAGACATAGTCTGACATTTTACATTTGTCTTTGAAAGCGCAGCAAATGTGACAAGATAAAAACATTTAAGGGTATTTTTATTGCTTGTTCACCTTCTGAACTCCTGCATGGCTATTTTGATGGTGCTATACTACACAAAGCACCCCTACTTCCAGTGCCTATGGGCCTGAGATACATTTGCTGCACCCACAGCACAGAGAGCCTGAAATTCTTGGAGGATTACGTTGTCCCTGGCAACTGGCTCCGGCACATGGACTGAAGGATGGTGGTACCCGGCATTCTGCCGGATGCTGTATCCATGGAAACGCCTTCACATTGCGTCTGTCCTTTAGCGTCAGTTATGGATCCCCCTGGCTGTGTCCGCCCACCCAAACTAGTGCCACCCCCACCTTTTTAAGATTACTTAGGAAAAGAAGCTTTGACAAAGTCAATAGGTCCAGCTTGCAATTTGAATTCTGGCTAAAATATTTTTTTTAAGCCTGTACAGTGAAACTGAAAAACAGAAAAAAGGAGTGCTTCCTCTATACTAGGGCTCTTCCAACCTTTTCTACAATAGGAGCTACTTATGTTCAATGAAAGTTAGTCAGAGCTACTTATTAGTTTTGTAGTAGTCATCAAATCAGACACGATTACATTGGTGGCCAACATATGCCAAGAAAACTAGCAGTAACCACTTCAGTTCATCAGGCATGGTTGCCAGAAGTATTCTAAAAAAGGCTTTGTCAATGTGGAATGCCTCTACAAAGGTAATACAAAACAACGATGCCCCTAGCATCAAGGTAATAATATTAGTAGTATGTCCCTCCAACTCTGCATGAGTTATTACTCAAATACCAGCTTTAAATGTATTTTGGCAATTCATTCATTTTTCACCAAACATCAGCATCTCAGTTCTGAAAATACACACATTTGTTTTAAATACACTCTTTTCAATTTTAGCATACATGTATCAATTCAACCAAGGAAAAGCTTCTAATTTAGTAGGCTGGATGCACATAAAAGAGCTACTTTTAGTCAGTTAAAGAGCTATCAGTAGCTCACGAGCTACTCGCTGGAGAAGCCTGCTCTATACAATGCATCTGTGAGATAAAGTTTAAAGTGTGCTGATTCATTGTATATTTGAAATGTAAAATAGTTTCTCATTCATTGCAATGCAAGCACTCCATATGAAGTAGAATGATGTGCAAACACCCAATAGCACGAGGAGTTCAGAATGATTCACCAAAGAGACAATGGTAAAAGGTAAGAGAAAAATACACCTCTGGGAGAAGGCAAGGACAACTGTCTGTTTTAAACAATTGGGTATAATAGCTCATGCAGCCATCTGTGCCCAGAGGCTTAATGGGTCAGTTGACCTCTAATTAATGCTATATTTTATTACCTAATCAACAGCTGTGGGTACGTTTCCTTGCTTGCACTGGGGTCCTGTTGCTACTCCGATATATCTGTGCTGTCAAGCCAGACCTAAGAATGTGACGTGATGGGGGTCAGTGCTGCTCGTCACATGCCCCTTGAACTATAGGGCTGACTGCACATTTCATCCTTTCAATGTTGATAAAATCCACATCCCTATGAAACATACCTAGGCTACCTATTGTTGATGCATCTCATTCACCTGCCATTATCCTATATCTTCTCACTTTTATCTGTTTATTCTGTAGTCTGATAACGTACATAATTTCTCCTTCAGTAGTAGGGATCTAGGCACTTCCCGTTCCGGCTGATGCAGTGGCGTTTCAATAGCCCCCTACAGCCTCCGCGTTGTGTGTGTATTGGGGGTGGGGGGGGGGCGACAGGGGGACCTCCAGGATGGCACCCGGGTACTGTGCAAGGTCCCCTGGACTTAGAGCTCCTCGCGAGTTCAGGAGCATGGCTTTGTGGCGGTGCGACCAGTGCACTGACTTTGGTGTGGGCGCGGTGTTTAAAAATAAGTTACTAGTTTAGAAGCACTGAACTTGCTTGTGCTTCCAGTAGTTTTCAGGCAACAATAAAAAATGTCAAGATAACAGTAGTGATTAATGTTACTGCTGGTGATAAATCCCTATTTTGTCTAGTGGCATTTTTTACGTATGAAGAGGGATAATGTGCCTGCTGCAAAGAACGTGTACCATCCAGACCTCAACACTGTGCGTGAACTTTAAGTAGCGCTTCAAAGAAAGAAAAAGAAATGTATGTCAGAGAGGGGCTATGGTGAAGTGAGTGGCACTGTTGGAGTGGTAATGAGGGAATTCGTGAAAAAGGTCATGGGGGATGGGGCAAAAAAGACTGTCTCACCAGGAGCCACCAGCGCTAAAGCTGGCCTTGCGTGGGGGCCCACCTTCATGTATTTTGCAGGGGAGAGGGGGTGGGGGAAGTGAGGAGATGAGGGCTCAAGTTTTAAGCCACTGGGTAGATGTGGGCAATAGGGTACATGGCGAGACGGCAATTTGTCAAGAATCATACATCATGGTCAAATGGGGAAGCCAGATTATAACTCGATTTCCTTTGGCTCAGGTTTATCTGTTACACTTCACTGATGCAACAAAGCATCACTTCTACAGCAATGTATTCATGCATTGATGATTTCGTAAGCGTTTAGTGACGTATGTGAAGTGATTCAAAGCGCCACTGAAGTTTAACCTACTTATAGCTGATGATCTCAATACTCTCAACCCCACCACCTTGCACGGATATCTCCCCACATGATAAACTCCAGCAGGTTTTCGATTTTTAAGACACCACAATATTGAGAAAAAAAACACATTTGGTTAAAATCTGAGGAAAAAAACGATTTGAGCAACTTTTGCCTCTCACGTTTTAGTACACAAAATCATTATTCCCACATCCTGTTACATCAAAAAAGATTGGAAACGGGGTAAAAAACTTATAACATCAGGTGGGTTTAACAGTTATTGGTGCGCGTATTGTAAGAAACCCAGTTGTTGCTTCAAACAAAATTGCCTAAAGATTTTGCCGAGGGCCAGGAAAACTACAGAAACGGATTTTGCATGTTTTTACATCTGTTTGCCTTGACCCTCATTATGCAAACAGCAAACGCTGTTACGCTTTGGGCTTTGATGCCGGGTGTGAGTAACTCGGAGACCGTCTTTGCTCTGCATTCTGGTACTTGTAGTTTTACATTCCCTAAAACTGCAGGAAGACACGTGCCAAGCCTGCGGCGGGCCCACGAGCGGCCGCCATTGCACGAATGCAATGCGCTGAGGCGAGCATGACGCGCGAACAAGACCTCGTCTTTCTTCTGAGGACTGGCAGGCGGTGTCAACTCGGAGGTGGGGGGCGATGCCTGACGCTTGGCAGCCGACATCTGCTCGCCCGTCAGGCACATGTCAACGGGAGACCTGACGGCGCGTCTCCGAAGCCTGGGGCCTTGTTCGACATAGGTGGGGGAGATCTTTCTTTTCTTTCCACGCTCTCTCTGTCGATCACATGGACGCAGTACATCTGCCCTGGTGTGTGTTGTTCAAATGAATGCAAAATTATATGGAGACATTGCTTCTCTTTTGGAAGCCACGCCTGGAGGGACGTGTTAAGGTCCAGAGGTATCATCTGTGGTAATGTGCCCAGTTCTGGAGGCCATAACTAGAATATTGTGTTTAGTTCTGAAGGTCCCACTTGGAGTCCATTTGGAGTCCTGTGTCCATTTCTGGAGACCTTATCTCTAATATTGTGTCCTATTCTAGAGGCCATATTTAGGCGTTTGTGCTGAATTCTGGAATCCTCATCTATAATGTTATATACAGTTCTGGAGGCCACATCTTAAGGACTGTGTCCTGTTGTGAAAGCCACATCCGGAATGTTGTGTTAAGTTTTTTTCACCCTTGCATTGTGTCTAAATCTAGAGCCTCAGCTGTTTTATTGTGTATTTTTAAGTACTGCGTCCACTTCTCAAGACTACATCTTGAGCGTTGTGTTCAGTTCTGAAAGGGGAGTCCACATTATTGTGTCAAGTTCAGGTTGACCCATTTGGTTGAAGGTGTTCAGTTCTAAGGCCCTCACCTGCAGTGTTGTGTTCTGTTAGGCTTCCTCTGGAGTACTTTATATAGTTACAGATGTCTCATCTGGGCGCAGCATTATGCCCAAATCTGGTAGCCACACCTAAAGAAGACTGTACAGTTATAGTGGCCACGCCTCCTGAAACATACAAACAGATGGCCCACAAAATAGCTTAAAGCAACATTCCTGACTGGATTCTGAATAATTAGAATATGTGCTGAAATAAAAGGAGGGAGTGAAAAATGTAGGGAGAACGTTCATGGATTAGGGGGAATATAGGACAAAAAGTAAAAGGCAAAAATAGATGAAACTCCATTCAAAAGACTACTTCGTTCACTAAGGCAGATTCTCACAACTTGTGACCATGAGATGAGACTGAAATGGAAAGGCTCAGGTGTTAAAGAGAAGGTGGATGGCTCAGGTCATCATATAAGACCAGACATGCTCAGGGGCAACAGGTCACTTCAACAAAGTTTGTGGCAGGCCCAAGGAGGAAGAGGTTATCTATTTAAGACTGGAATGCAAGCATCAGGCATACAAGGGCAGTGTAAGAGACAAGGTGGGTTTCAAGAGAAAGAAGCCAAGGCATGCATCTGGAGGGGGAAGTTCTGAAGTAAGGTCCCAACAAGAGACGGTGAGGGGCTCAAGATCTAAGCTAAAATTCGAGAATTGAGGGGAGACTTTAGAGTAAAACACTAGCTGAGCTGATTTGCTCTGAACCCAAAGCTGGGTGGGTCACAACCTGACCACATATAGGGTGTGGGACACCCTTATGAGCCCCACGCATCCATACCCAAGGTGACCCTAGCATCGCCCCTGCAACAGAATCTAGCTTTTGTATCAAAGTTGGGCGGATCAAATCCTGCCCAACTCACACACACCCAACACCCTCAATTTGACTTTCAAAAAGATGCCTATACACAAACATGAGTCCCCTTTTAGGTGTCTCGGGACAGTCAGTGGTTATTAGGCATTATCACTCTTCAACATATACAAGCAGCAACTAGTGGCAATAAGCGAACAGCAGACTCCAGGCCAGCAATGTCTGGTTATAAGCATAAGAAAAATTTACAAACGATGAATCCAAAGACAACAACTGTCATGGCCCTGGCCCTTGTGGACCAACGATAATCATCCCCTGATCTGCTGTTCAATACGTCTACAGAGTGGCCTCCACTTGGGAGATGAATCTGGGAGTCAAGCCAACAGCACAAATTGTCTAATCTAATCCATACCGACTAATGCTTGTGATTGTTTTGTTGTGCTGTTTTGGAGGCACGAAAAGGTCCTCTTTGAATGGCAACATCCCAGTGAACAACGCTAGCGACACTGCATTTTATGAAAACTGTATGTGTGGGGGTCTGTAATTCCAACATTCTATTAATCCTCTGAACATTAAATATAGGCAGTTCTCAAAGTGACCGATTTCTAACTATTCTTGTGCCTCAAAGGCCTGCCATAACTTGAAACACTGCTCAGTGGAGTGGCCCAGATTTCTGGTGAGGGCACGAATGGATGACTACATTGTGCTATGCGCCGACCCACCCACCCAAAGGAGCTCTCTGGCAGAAAATAGCATGTTCAGGAATCCGGATACAAGGATGGCATTCAACTGGCAGGAACGCAACAACATCAAAGCAGTTCGAGGGCACATGCTTCAGTCTAGTTTTAGAAAATGGGTACCATTCAACTTCCATACCATCTGCCAGCAGGGATTTAAATGACAGCCTTTCAGGGGCCAACCCCTGTGTACTAATCCATGAACTCTGGTACTGACACCTTTCACTATCCAGAAAACTTTCAAAAGCTGAACTTTTCAAACAGATGTGGGACGTACCACCACACCGAGGATTGAGGCTAGCATTGTAGCAAGTGAGTAATGCTAGAAGGCCAGGCGCAGATTAATTGTGACCCAGAATAACTGTCAAGGTTTCAATAGTGGTGTGAATTTTAATTTAAAACCTCCCACCAGTAACTTGCACATCTTACACACCATTTTTTCCTTATTTAAAGCTTGGCCATCAAAATGTAGTGGGCATCCTGTCCACCATATTAAAATTACAGTAGGCTATAATGCACTGGTAATATGGCAGGCAGGATATCAATGTTTATGATTGAGTATTCCATACACTAATCTCTGAACAAGGCCCTTAGTTTTCTGCACTGGAGTGAGACATTTTCAAAGATGACTGCATGCAAAAAACATGCAAACCGTATGGTTTGGAGCGTACACAACCTCCCCTTTTTTGGATGCTTTCTCCTACTAAACCTTTTATTAGTGTAAATTACGCCTTGCAGTGGATGTTTTGCAAAGTTACAAACCTTGCAAGCTTCTGACCTCTGTCACCCAAAATTTCGCTGGCCGTTTTATAATTTGGATCAGCCATGGGGAAATACCCTAAATTCATGACCATTGCAAAGCAACCACACAGGCACGCGGGCACACAATACAAACTCACCTGCAGAGCGAGATAACAAAACAGGAGTTTTGTAGAGTGTACATTTACAACGAGAGTCGCTTGGTACTACTAAAATAAAATGGATGTTTGTTTATTGTTACCCAGCAGTACTCATTTTAATAACCTCAGAAAAATGAAAGGATGAGCGGACCCTCCCTGACTTGAGCCTGTGACCAAGAGGTTAAACAAATGTCTTTACAGTGGAAGCCTTGGTCCACTGAGCGTCCAGCCCAGCTCCTGCTGGGCTTTCCAGCCTTTGCATGATTGGGTGCAGTAGGCTTCTCATCCCTCTTTGTTCTGGGCATTGCTTTTGCTGCGCCACTACCCCTAACCTCCCCTTGCCCAGCTCTCACTTTTTTAGTGTCGAGCCTGCGTAGCATGCGCTTGCGAGATGCTGTAGTAGTTAGAAAAGGGCTTGGAGCCCTCCCATGTCACTTCAGTGTCTTTCATCGTGTCTTTCATCGGTGGGCTTACCTTTTAAAATCTGCTTGCTTTCATTAGTGGAAGGCATGCATACGTCATGCCTTTTCCGGTGGTTGGCCCTCCTCGAGTGCAGCAACCAAGTACTGAAAACATACCAGGCTCGCTGTTTTCCGTCCGGTTTGTGGACTACTTTTTTGCTTTTTTTGCAGTGCGATCTCGCTTGTTTAACAGCGTGATCGCGCTCGTTTTTTTTCCATTTAATGAGGCAAGAAAAGTCCGGTTGGGAGTTTACAATTGCTAATAGCTCTAACTCGTAGAAATGCGAGACCCATTGCATTGCAAATGCTTGTCTTTTCAGCTGTCTCCATTTATGCTCTCTGTCCTCACTCTGTCCCTTCTCTCTCATCTCCTGTCACTACTCTCTCTGATGTCTTTCCCTCCAGCCTCTTTCCACTACGTTCGGTCTCTTTCTTCCCCTTTCTATGACCTCCCCCCCCATCGTTATGGGCAGCTTCCTCTTGATCAGTTAACTCCCTTCTTACACCCCGCTCCTCATGTGATGGACAGCTCCCGCTTGACCAGTTAACTGCTGGCCATGGTCCAGCGGCCTGGCCACAGGCCACGGGTCAGCGGCTCCCATCTGAGCACCAGCATGTGTACAGCACCCTGTGATGGATGGGTCCCAGGTCTCTGGGCTCTTCAGATCAGGAAATGGGGGAAGTCCAGAGAAGAACGTATCCGGGCCAGACGGTGCCGGCGATCAAAGCCCAAGCTGCGGAGATCTGTTCTTAACCTGCAGAAACAGGTTCCAGTCACATTAAAACAGGTTGCGACTAAAAAGGCTTGCTGCAAAGGCTAACTGTAAACCTCAGGTTCCAATCCCAGAAAGATAGCTAAGGAGGCTAATGCAAAAGCCATAGTGATCTGATGGCTAGGAGGGATAAAGCGCCTACAGCGGGATTCCTGGGCAAATGTAATAAAACATGATAAAATGTAGTGCACCAACCAAAGTGGCTGTGATGCGTCACAGTGAGCGAGCAGAAAACTGCCAAATCTATAAAGGTATATATAGCGTTGTTTCTCTTTTCCCCTGCCTTGGTATGCCTAATGTTGCCTTTTCTCCAGTGCTTAGTTTGTGAAAGAAAAAGTGCTGGTGCATTTACATTTTGGCATGCTGAATACCAAGACTAGTAGTCATTTTTTCACTACCAGACACTTCAAGCCCCTTTATCTCAGCTTGCAGATTTCTGCTTTCTCCTTTTGTGTGACGATTTTGCTGTCTTTCTGATGTTTGTTTTTCCGTCTCTTGAAATCAGCAAATATCTGATGCTGGGAAATAAACGCCAGTCCCCAAAAATAAGTGCAGGTAGCTTTTTAAGCACTGCTTGTGCCAATGCACATAACCTTGCACAATGGTGCAAGGGTTTGTGTGTGTGATGCATGAATTGGTTTTGTACTGGAAGTGCACACTTCCAGTACAAAATATTATACTTTGACATACAGTGCAGCACACATGCAAAGTTGGAAAGGTTTTAATTTAAAAAAAAATACTTTTCTCAGACTTGACGCCTACCTCAAGGAGGCATACATTTTTGGCACAAAGTCATGTTTACCTTTCATAGTAGATTGGGCCCTGCATGGGAAAGAAACCCCATGTGCCACCCATGGAATACCCCCTTGTTGCAAAGTAGTGCAATATAGCACATAGTGCCACTTTGCAATACCTAGTGCTACTTTCCAAAGCAAATCACGATTTGCGTCGGAAGATAAATCCCAGTATGACACTCTGCTCCTGGTTTGCATCACTCTTGTAACACAATCCTGGAGCAAAGTGTTAATAAACTTCAGCCCAGCAGTAAAGTGTGGGTCACAAATCCCAATCCCTGTAAAATGTAAAGTAGATTGATGTACATGCTGCAGTACTCTGTAATGTGTAGAACAGATTCCATGTCCAATCCAAGTAATAAAGCACGTGAGGGCGATGAGACTTCCCCGGAGTCTGTGCAATCTCCGGGTCACAGACTGCAATACTGGGAAAACAGCTCAGTGGCTTCAGCGCCTAACCTGTAACTCATAGACGGCGCAAGAGATGACGGGTGCTTTAACCCTCTGCTGTTGTGTGAGTATCAGGAACTTCCTAGTGAGGTCTCCCTTCTCCTTGGATGGGCATCGCTGCCGATGGGGTCCTTCCTAGGGGAATGTCTTCCTCGATGCATGGGCGCTCTGCTCCCCTAAGTATCAGAATCCATGTGGGCGCCTCCGAATGGAATGCCATCTCGGACACAGGGGTTTCTCCTCATCAAGGGTTATTAGAGACAAGGGCACTTTCTAGTCGATTGTCCTCTCTTCTGACCTACCTGGGCTCCTCTCCCGTCTCTTGTTGCTCTAACTTTCTCGCATTCATGTTCGTCCTGCCCTTCAATCGCCCTTTTTTTGCTTTTCGCCCGCTCCTTTACTCCATGCTCCTCTCACAGTGTTGCGCCATTCTTGTGCCTCGCTCTCACCCTTTGCCCCTTCACTCACTCCTATCCCTTACCCCGGCACTCCCTCCTCCACTTCTGCTACCCCTCCTTCATCCCACCCTTTCCCCTTCCCCCCACCTCACTCCATTCCGTCTCCTGTCTCTCAACCCCCCCCATCCTCTTACTCCTTACTTACCCCTTGCTTCCTCTGCTCCCCCTCGCCTCACCCTCCTCCTCCTCTTGCTCCTCGCAGTGCACAGAAGGGGTGGGGGCGTCTTCCATCGGCTTGCTGGAGACGTTACCATGGTAACAGCGCAGGAAAAAATTATACATTTTCTGCTGATTCACTGAGTGATACCAGAACCCACGGCCTGGAACTAAGTCCGGGTTATAGACTGGTCCAGGAGAGGAGGAGAGGCAGCTCGGTGGGTTAATGCCCCCATGCAGGGCTTGGTGCGCACCGAGCGGGTCAAATCGCTGTGAGAGTTAGCCACTTAGTGCATAGGTATGTATCATCCGCAGGAAAGGTCGAAGGTGAATACACCTGCTGCTAAATCGGCTTACAGCCCCAGTAAGTGCCCGACAGTTCACGACCGGCGCCCATACCTTTGCTCCTATCGTGACTGAGATCTTGTGATGCGAGTCCTCTCCGACCACACCCAAGCATGCCGCTCTGTTTAGGGGCGAAACCGCCCCCATGCCTTCCTCGCCTCGAAGTGAGTGAGCTCATGCTCTAACTCACTCAATATTTTCTTCTTTCCCTTTCTTTCTCTCTCCCCTCACTCTTCCTTTGTATGTTGTGCCCTCTCTTCTCCCCCATTCTTTCTCCTCCCTCTCTTCTCACTTTCATACCTGTCATCATATCCCTCTTGCCCCTCTCTCTGCCACTCTGTCTCTAGTCTTTCTTAAACTATAGCTCCATCTCCCTTCTTTCTCACTCATCGCTCAACCTTCATCTTTTTTCACCCTCTTCCTCTTAGTTTCTCTCTATCCTCTCCCTCACACTGTCTCTCACCCCTTCCTCTCCCTCTTTACTCTCTCTCTTACTTTCTCTCATACTCTTCCTTCTCTTTCTTCTTTTCTCTCTCCCCATTTCACTTCTCTTTCGGTCTTTCAGTCTCCCCGTTTCTTTATAGCCTTCTCTCATTTCTTCTCACTCTCATTCTCTTATTTTCTCTGACCCACCCATCTCATTCTTACTTTCTACCCTCCCCACTTTCTTTCTTCATCACTTTATACTGGAGCTCGCACTCTTCTTTTTTCTCTCTTTTCTTTCTCACTGTCTCTTTTCTCTTTGCGTTTCTTTCTCTGTTTCTCGTTCTCTCTTCTGTCTCATTGTTTCTGTCCCCTCTGTCTCCTATCTTCCTTTCTCTCAGCCACTTTCTTTGTGTCTTTGACTTTCTCCTTTTCTTTCTCTCCCTCTCCTTGCTTCTTTTACCTCCTCTCTCGGTCTCTCTTCCCTTCTATCCCACCCCTTTGCCTGTCTCCTTCTTTGTATTCCCATCTCACAGTCAGCCCTCTCACTTGCCTTGGATTATGGCAATAAGCCCCCTCAGACAGCTTTATATTTGTTTTGAGTTTATATATACCAAGTTCTGTCCACAGCAGTTTTCCATCTTTACCAAATCCCTCTCTTCACTAGTTTCACATGTTTATTAGTTCCCCTGTTTACCGGTTTCCACTTTCCCTTTTGCCAGTTTCCGGTTCTTAACTTTCTCCATTTATACGTGTCCCGCTTTTATCTGGCTCCAACCATGTCCTCTCTTCAGCAGTTTCCTATTCACGCCAGTGAGTTTTCTCTTTATGCTAATACCTGTTCACGGCCCTTTCCTATTCACTCTAGTTTCCACGTATGCCAGTGTGCACTCTACACAAGTTTTTCTATTACATTAGTTACCTACTTGCACCAGTTTCCTTTCTACACTGATTTCAGGCCTGCCCTAGTTTCCCCCTTTACCCTGCTCCTTTCTATTTCAGTTCCTCCCTCTGTCAGTTTCTCCGAGGTTGTATCAGTTCAGCAGGTGCAGTGCCCCTGAGCCTGGGAGACCGAGACTGCTCCTCACTGCCCCCCAAGTATAGCTGTTTCTTTTCTGTCAAACCAGGACACGGGGATCCGATTTCCCTTGCTTGCATTCATTAGGGTCCCACGCACCCTTAATATGCCGATGGTTTCTTTTCTTGGCCACTTTCCTGTCTACACCCGTTTCCGGTTTACACTAGTGTCCCATTCGTACCAGTTTACCCTGCAATTGTCCATTTTTTGTTTTCTCAACTTTCCGAATTTCACAGCGCTATAATAAATCGGAATTGTGATTTGCCAAAGACCCCGCCTTCTCTTTACCCCTCTGACACGACAGGCTAGAGGAGGAGTCCTACCCCTCAGACAGCACGTTCTGCATTAAAGAACAAATGTCACAACCTGTGTACTGTCCATACTAACTCTGAGGCGCCCAGACATTTCATGTTTAGGTAAAGCGCTGCTCACCACCAGGCGGGAGCTTCAGCGCGCTAAGGGCAAGGACGTAGATCGCGGAAGTGTTTAAACAAAGGTTTGACTATGGAAGTATTCGAATCGGAAGCTGCACGAATCGCTTTGCCAACGAGCGGGCAACGTTTCGCTGAGGCTGGCGCGAGGCTCCTTATATAAACGCCTGCGTAATGGAGAGCGCGCGGCCTGTGACGGGGATTGGCGAAGCCTCGCGGAACCGAAGTCTGTGCTGCCGCGGTTTGTGCAGTGCTACTTTTTATTTCTGCTCGCCACCTAGGGTCCCTTGGGGAGGCAAGCTCAAGAAAGAGAACACTACCTAGGACTAGCGGCGTAACGTGGTGGTGGTGGAAGGAGAAATGATAGGGGTGTGTTTGTTTGGGGTGTTACACCCCCCCCCATACATTTATTTTCTAATTAATAGTTGGGTACAGGTGCTTTCAATCGGTTATGGTGAGGTGTCTGATTTCACCTGGGATTTATGCAGGCACACGTTGACAAATCACACTCAGCTGTTTGGAAAGCCCTAAAAATTCTCATTATTATACAAAATATTGTATTTCTCTCACTTAGTTTTCCAACCAATCCACACTGCTATCCCTTTCCACTATCTCCGAAGCCTCTCTCATGCAATCTGCTTGTCGTATTATGTGTTTAAACATTATATGCCAGCCTGATTGTCGGAAATCTGAAGCTTACCTGCTCCCCTCTCGCCCCCCCCAATCTTACTGAGCGAGCTCTGCATCTGGCAAGGACATCTCCAACAGTGAAGTACCAAGGGTATCATGGGCCTTATGGGACGAGAAGTGGGCCCAAACCCACTAGTTTTCTGGTGGAAAAACAGCCAGTAATATGGGTGAACTGTGTCCCTCACAACTGCCCTGTGTGGCACTGAATCTCTTGCTGCCTTATCCCATTGAGGTCAGTGTAGGGTCCTAGAATTACGCAGGAACTGAACACCAAATTAGGCATCAGCTAGGGGTAACCAAGTCAGTAACTTAACTGGGAAAACTGAATGGTCAGGGTTGGCTCGAAGAGCCACACCACAAGCCGAGCCATCAACGTATTTGGCAAGTGAGTCCTGCAACAAACATTGTCATAAAAATAATACTCTTTAAAATAATATTGTAACATTGGAATGTTGGGAGCTCCATTGAAAACAATGGAGTGCTTCAGGCTTCAAATGGCCTGTAGAAACCCAGAGCTCCTACATTCCAAAATTGTTGAACAAAGGCCTCACGGAGCCAGATGCAATTTTAACCCCCTCAAGCTCGTGAGGCCTTCGTTTTAGTAATTAGAACATTCTGCCCTCTAGAGGCAGAATATTCAAATAGCCCTAGTGCACGCCATAGTGGGCTATACCGGCCATTGAAGGCCCGCTATTCCATACTGTGGCGGGCTCTATGGCTGTAATAAAAAAAATCATGTATTTCTTTAACACGCAGCAGAGTTTCTCTTTAGTACATCAGAATGTGTCGCCGAGTTCTGTGGCGTTCTTTACTAGTGATGTATCTCAAAGTGATCTCAAATGTGATGATGTAAAACGAGACACAATGAAATAAATGAATTACTAAGGTTCACACAGCTTGGTCAACCCGGGAAGCTGGGATTGATCCCAAGTTTTGTGGTTTCACATTACTCAATTCTGCCACTAGAAGGGTATCTCTTTCTCTCTCTTGTTTTACATCAAAGCTTAATGTTTTGTGTTGAATTCTTTGAGGAGGTAAACCACTTCCCGGTGTTTGCAGTTTTAGATAAATATACATTACATGTTAAATGAAGGTGAAGCAGTCTTTCTTGAAAAAAAATATAGAATCAAGGGAAGGCAGAGTATTCTCTTAGTGTTGAATCACTCATTTGTCCTGACTTAAAAAAGATATCAGGAGAAGCTCTAAACCTTCAGTAAAGGTAATTATACCCATTAACAAACTAAATTTCTGGGAAGAGCCCCTGGAGTTCAGCCAGTAGACTCCACACAGACCCCATGCCATTTGGACTGTTTGCAATATTTGTTGAGATTTATTTAAGAAGAGCACAGGTCTCAGGAGCCACACAAAGGCTCGGCTCATATTTTCACTTGAGGGTCCAGGAGACTTCGAGCTGAGCCAGAGCCAAGCATCTTGCTCTAGCCTTCCCTGGTTGCCAACCTCTAGCATCAAGGTTCACAGAATTAGAGTCAATAAGCAGTGAATCATTCTGTGGCACGACTGTGACACTATTTTCTCATTTTGTTACACATATTATATTGACAAAAATGTAACTTCATTAATACTAGTTAAACACCTAAATACACCTATCAGTAACTGAAAGGTGACAAGTGCAAAGGGCCTGTCGTGTCCCATCCACATAGCGGCTCTTTAACTAACACTTGATCAATTTGAAGTAGAATAATTTTTTTTTGCTAAAACCTGCAAATTATGCCACAGACTGTGGATTATATGTCAAGTGCTATGAATCCATATATATGCAGAAATTGACACAGCTGCAAAATCACATAATTTCAGTGGTCCTGTTCTTAGTGCACTGACGTGTCTGTGATTAGAGTGAAGACAACAATCAAATTCTGCAAAAGTATTACAGCTATAACAGGTTCATCCAAGATACACGCTTTTGTAGATTTGCAAGCTGTAATACTTCGTAAACATCAACACTACTTTAGTTGCGTTGCATATACTGTGTCTCAAGCTGCAGCAGATGAAGGGATCAATGCAATGGGTCTGGGATTGGCAACCTTCTGCCTGGATGGTTGTTCTAGGTGCATGCTTTCAATATTATGGGATGAAAAAGAGAGAAAGATAGACATACATTGTAGTGTGACCATGGTTAATTTGTGTTGATGTTTGCAGGAGCTCAGCACTAGCATTTATTTCTTAAGACCAGCACTTTTTTCTGGCAGTCGACCGCATAGTAGTGGCTCTGTCTGTCTATGTTTAATAAGAGCACAACAGTAGCATGTTTAACAATTAGTATACATTGAAAATGATAGCACTAGCTCATCCAGGCCATTCTTAGAAGCTTTAGGTAACCTAGAATATTTCAAATGATTACATTTAGTGTTGTGTGATGGCTAGTAGATAATACTGGCACTGGCATTTGGCAGGGCTGGCATGAGCATGAATACTGCAAGCTGCAGTGGTTTCTCGTGGGGCACCTTGGGCCCTGGCACTTATTTATTTAACAAATTAGGCACAGGGCATTCAGTAGAAAATAAGCATCCTTCCTGATAGGTGACACCTCACCGCTAAGGCAGATATCACTAAGTTTCATCCTAGAGGCAGGACAAATGCAGAAGGTGGATATTTTCTGATATAAACAGACATTTCTTCGGGAAAGACTGCAGATAAAGGTGTCTGTGAATGACCACATTGCTGGCAAAACATTTAGAGCAAATTGCTCTAAGATCATACTGGCTTTGAAATGTCTAGTAGTTTGGGCTGGGTTTTGAGGTGGGGCTGGAGTAATTCGCAAATTGTTGGCACCCTTACGTAATGGCTGAAACAAGCTAAAACAATGAAATTGAAATCTACACGAAGAAAATATATGTTGTATTGTTCAAGCAATTCCATCAATCACTTTTTAGTTGTCAGTGAGTCACCATTCGTAGAGGCAAGTGTGTCTGACGTGTCTGGAGTAGAAACTAAAGATTCAGCTCATTAATGAGCCCAATACACCAGGGGCAGCATGTGTCCAGGCAGACAGGACTTCTTTTTTGAGCTGATACATTACTTTTTTGCATAGATCTGGTCCCATTTTTGCAGTGGAAGAGTTGAGTTAAAATTGGTGTAATGGAATGTTATCAGAAGTAAATCTCAGTGCTTAAGAAGCGTTGGTTCAAGCATGTGATTTGATGCGCTTCTTATTAAGCGAACTGTTACCAAAAGTTTTCATGGTACTTACTACGAACTATCTGAGAGCATGGCCCTCCATAAGAACAAGCAAAACAGACAAGTTTTACACGCTTTCTTAAAAATAAAGTAATTTGAGATTTGCTTTAGATGCAGGAAAGTTAACTCCATACTTTCGTTCCAGGAAATCTTAAAGAATGACCATACAATCTCATCATTTTTACAGCAGGAATTTGAAGCAGCATGTGACGTTCTCCGTGCAGCGAGAATGTTGGAATACTTTGCATCCCTAAGGAAGAGACCCAAAAGTGGTCATGCTGATGGTAAGCGTCATGTATAAGGTGTAGGCACTTGAACTGAATGGGATTTTCCCAACAAGAAGCGGGGAGGCATTTTAAAAAACGTGGGATGTTATAGCCAGCACTGCAAACGCCATTAACATAATGCTCCAAGGAGAATTTGTTGTCGGGAACAACACCCACAGCCTTAGCCCTTCCGGCCAGTGAAAATGGTGGGCCAATGTGTGTTGGCTAGTTGACCCTATTCCACCATTTCCTATAGTTGCCTAGCACGGACAGGTGTCCCAGATGGAGCCTTTCAAGGAGAATAAAGGAAAGTTTACTAATTTGGTTTGCTAACAACTTCGCAGGGGTCCATAAAGCATGGATTTTTTCTAAAAGGCATTTCTGAAAATGAAAAGCAGAACTAGCTTTGCCATTATGATCATGGTGCAAAACTTAAGGCCCTCAATGGTTGGTAAAATTGAGGTTATGGCACGACTTCTTTAGGGGTGCCAGCAGAAGCAAGTGGTAATACAGCGTATTCAATCATCTAGGAGCTCCAAAAAGTGCCAACAGCTGCTAGATGCAGCACTGTATTACACTATAATCACCTCCTGAGAGCTAGACTGGCCTATACTCATTGTTACAGCTCTTTTCCTGAGTTACTGGCTCGAGTTACAGGTGATGATTGATAACGAGGGACAGTGACTTTAATGACCAATATAGAATGAGGCCGATGGTCTATAATGCTATTACAGCAATTCACTCACTGAGGATAGATTGTTCTAAATTAAAGAGGGTGAAATCAAAAGACAAGTATTGGAATGTTGGACTAGAAGTTCTGTAGCAGCTGTTATTGGCCCTCTGCGACTATGTTTTCATCAACAATGAATCTCTCAGCATTCCAAAGCTGTAATAAAGGTTGCATTTAAGTTTTGGGTGCTATGTCACCGGCAATGCCCATTTTATCCTCAAAAAATTATTTGAATGCATGGTCCTCCACCAGTTCATGCACTTACCAGGTATGCTTTTAGCAAGTTGATTTTTCCGATACAGGGGGCTTGCGTGCAGAACTTAGCTGGTACATGAGCGTATGAGTAGGTTCATGGTTCAGTGGTGAGTGTTCTTTACTTAATGCTTAGGCCATCATTCGGTTGATTGTTTATCCCTAATCTCAGCGTCCTGATGATTTGTCCATCTTGAGTCTATAAGCCAACCCAAAACCAACATGTGTTTGGCTATGCATGTGTAGTCAGCCTGATAGGCCCTGTTTGTCATTGTGGTGGACTTTGACCACATATTTGTCCATCTTCTACCTTTTGTGTGTGTGAGAGAGAGAGGTAGTGTAGTTATATGGATCTAAAAGCTCTGAGAAGGAATGCACAGAATGCTCTGGAGTAGGCACCATTCAGTGCCTTTATGGCAAGAAAAAGGACTGTCAGCCTAACCGTCTGTACCTACCATTGCATTCCAGGTCAATAGGGTGTAGCGAAAAGGCTCTGGGGAGGAACTGCATAAGGGGCACAAGCACCTGGCAGATGGAAGCCACATGGCCATCGCTGTCCACGGCTGGCAGAGATTCTAAATTAATCCATGCCATGAAATAAAAATGAGCTATAACACAGAGCTCAGCGCAGGCGTGCAGCAGTGTTACATGCTTATTCACTTAGCAGTTTGTTCATGCGCTCCATCCCTGTCCCTCACGTGTCGCAGCTCCTGCTGCCTGAATTCCGAGCTGGTCCTCAGCTGTCAGTTTTGTGTATTCATGCTCAAATGAGCAGAACTCGGGGTCTACGCAAAGTTGGCTGCCCCGTGATGTTTTGTGAGCAGACCAATTGTGTGCAGCCATGGTTTAGGTGTGGGGCTGGAGCATGTACCAAACAATAGTTCAGAGTAATAACTCTACCACAAGAAAACTTAAGAACTGTGGACAGAAGATAAAGACATTCACTTGAAGCTCCTCCTCTTATAAATACTGAGACTGAAAAGTTGCTACTGGAGATACAGAATGTCAAAGAGGACATTCTATCATCAGGGCTATAGAGATAAAAACCTTACTACAGGAGATGGAAAAGTTACTACAGGATGCAGAGAAGTTTCTACAGGAGATGGAGAATATACTAGAGGGCAACCTATCTATATGTAGCTATGAAATTAGAAGCCTACTGCAGAAAATGGAGAAGCTAAGAAAGAAGGCATAGATATTACCACAGGAGATGGATAAGCTGATATAAAAGTCAAAAGTTACCACAGGACATAGCAATGCTACTTCAAGAAATTGCTAAGGTAACACAGTAGATCTAGAAGCTACCAACAGAGATGGACAAGTTACTAGTGAAGACAGAGAAACTGTTACATGAAATAGAAAAGCTACCAATTGAAACAAAGAAGCTAATCCTGGAGAGGGAGAAGTTACTAAATGAAATGGAAACATTATTATAGGAGATGAAAAAGTTACTATTGAATAGAGAAGTTATTACAGAGATGGATAATTTACCACATAAGATCGAGAAGCTATTCCTGGAGACAAAGTTACTATATGAGTTGGAGACATTCTGAAACCGAGCCTGGCCAAAGCACTTTTCCTCCATAATGCTGTTTTCCTTTTTTAGGTCGAGCTTTTGACCTCTTGAATACTTTAGTATACTTCTTTGTGGGCTTACAGCCTGCCCACTGATTTTGATTTGTTCCTTTTTGTGTTCTTCCAAAATGCTTGCTGGCTACTGGTGAATTCTTCCTCTTTGTCCCTCCTGTTAATCTTTTGTTTCCTCCCACCGAGCAGGGACCAACTACTGTATCTTTACGCTTTCTTCATTTGGGGTACTTTTTTATTTTTTTATTTTTTATTTCTTCCCTGCTCGTGTTACACTATGGGTACGTGTTCAGCTTCCATTCATTGTATTATTCTATCTTTGCTCCCGCCCCTCCTCTCCTTGTTATTGCTGGCGTTCTTCATGGCGGCCACACATCTACCTTTTATAAACACGGGCGCCGTGCTTCACTTTTCAGCACGGCACCCGCTTTCACAGGTTCACAGTGTTTCAAAAGTCACCATCTTTCAGTCCTCGCTTCCTCCTTTCCCTGTTGTGGCTGCCACGCTTCATGGCAACCACGCGTCTAACTTTTAAAAACACGGATGCCGCACTTTGTTTCAGCACAGCGCTCACTTTCATGGTTTAACAATGTTGCAGAAGCCACCATCTTTCCCCACTTTCTATGGGTCAGTCTTCTGGCACTCGCTGCCCACTTCCGACCTATGCACAGACTCTTCCTGACCTATGCACAGACTCTTCCTGACCTATGCACAGACTCTTCCCATTTTTACAACCTCCCTTCCTTAGAGGGATGGGCAGCAGCTGACAGGTAATTCACGTTCAGTGTTCTTACTATCAGCCCCAAAGGAGTCTGTCCCCTCCCTCAACTTCTTGCGCTGCCCCCATACTAGTGTACCTCCTGCACTGATCCACCTGTTGTCGGCACAGACGCCAGTCCAAAACCATTTCAAATCCCGAGCGCGCAACGGCTCCCTCAATGACATCAGAAGCAAGAGAGCTGTGCTCGCCCGCAAATCCTGGCAGCTAGCATGGAAAAGCAGCACTGTTGCAAACATCTTAAACCATTATAATTTATCTTTTGAGAAAACGCACCGTAGTCTTAAGTTTCAATGTCATACAAACTCAAAAGATGCACATATAATGTTCTATGATTGGTGATTGTTCATGTATACTCCTTAACACAATTTGGAATAGAAATCAATCTGTGGGTCAGTTTTTCACTAATAGCAGTATCTTTCTATAACCGAACGTGGAAATACACAATATAAAATGATGACATTTACATAGCTCGAAATCGCTTGCTTTATTAGCGTATCTTCTATGTCAAATCAACTTCGTCCTGCTTCCTCGCCTCCTTTCTTTATTTTGGAGCTTTAAAAAAAACAACATGGTCGCCTTGTGAGCTTGGCGCGACCAGGCAGTGTTTTTTTGGGGGCTACACACTGCCGGTTTGACTGAATCATTTCAAACCGAGGCTTGGTGTGCAAGAGAGGCGTAACTAAACGTACAGGACTGTTTCTGCACCCTGGAAAGTGTGTTGCTTGAAATTCTAGCACCAACCAGAGGTGGCCTTTTATGTGTTATTCATCCGCAGGTTTCAGGCAGCTGAACACCTCCAGCTTGCACAGCGCTCTCCTGCCACATAAGGCCTGCTGCATGGTTCAAGTCGTGCATACGACCCCCTCAGAAAACCTCACCGTCCTTGTTTAAGTGTTTTATTTTGTAACACTGAGGCAAGTCTGCTCGGCGATTCTGAGGCTGGTACTGATCCTAAGCAGAGGCCAGCAGAACTGTGAGGGGGGCTTATGGGTGACTTGTTACAGAAGACACAGAGGTTTCGGTTTGCATAATTAAGGAGAAAGGATCATTTTATAAGAGCGGCCTCTTTTACAGAACTTAGTAAAAATTCAGATTTATCCTGCAGGCATGGACTTTTATTTTTCTATTGCTCCAGCCTAGTTAGGGGACCACGTTCGTCGGACTGCCAAGACGGATTGGCTTTGCCAGTGCTTGCGTTATTGGAGATGTGTGGCCGTTCACTAGTGGCACGTAAAGTAAATGTAGATATTGTAGGACCCACGCTAATGTGTGGCATGGCTAAATACTAATAAGGTCGCAAAAGTGAGATCTATTGGCTATGCTAATGCTTGTTTTTAAAGAAACTATTACTTTCAATGTCACCAAATGCAGTCATATATTTAACAAGTTAAACTGAAACACAAGTTGAAGAAATAATGTTTATGTTTTAAACTACATTTGTTCAGTTATTTGGAAGCTAAATCTTTAGATGGCTTGGCTCGTGCTTTGGCTCTTAGTGCCCATTGGCTTGGCTGTGACTCGGCCCTCTTTATGAATGTGCTGGCTTGATTACCAGTTCAGCCATTGCTTTCAATCCCTTAAGGAATTACAATGGCAGCCCCACTCCAATTCTTTATTCTCACCAAGACAAGCTGCAGCGTATGCAAGGGCATCACAAGAGTACCTCTGCATACCTGGTGCAGCGACTAACCACCTCAGGCGGACAGAGCCACAGCAAACTGGAAATAAAAAAAACAGCAAAAAAGAGGGACCCATAAGACACATCTTTAGAATCTCAAAGTAGATCCCTTTCAAAATCAGAACTGCCCCAAACCTTCCGCAGTTTAGAAAGGATCTGAAGACCCACCTCTTCATACAACCCCACGGTAGAGACCTCCACTCTCGAGCAGGGTGCTCCATTGGAAACAATCCTGACTCCATATCTGGTCTCCTGCCCTTGTGATGGGCTTCCTAGCTAGTTTCAGTACATGCAAACATACGGGAGATGCGGAGGTTACCACAGGAAATGAAGGTGTAACTACAGGGTAGCCCACCCTGTACCCATGGTGATTGAGATGGAAGTGATGCATGTACAGCCAGGATACCTTTGTATAAACTAAACTATTACAATAAATGCCTGAAAACTGGGCACCTAGCTCTCAAGCAACTGAGGAAGTGTGAGCATGAACATTACTAACTTGGTACCTAGCACTTAAGCTAACTGAGGAAGAGTGCAAACAGTACAACGGAAACAACATTGCATACAACCGAAATAATAGCTCATACAACCCACTTACTGGTATATTCAAACACAAACCGTGTGCCCGATAGTGGCGCGCCTGCCCAAACAACCAAAATGCCTGTGATTGCACAGAAATGATGCAACAGGATCAACTTGCGAAATACACCTGCAGACTTTTACAATTATAGACGTGCGCACATTTCCAAACTCTTTGAGCATTGCATCGAACTACTTCTGAACACAGCCATACATCGGAACTGAAATGCCTGCTGTACCTCTGCAAATGAAATACCAATGTGTAAACATGAAATCGCCATGAATTAACTGCCTATAAACGAAATATTTGTTAATTGATTAAATATATGCAGCACATACAGCGCCCACGGTTTAATTTCCACGGGTACAAAAGTTGAGAAATTTCGCTGCTGTCCATAGGATCTTCGAATGTACTTCTGCATTTTAGATTATAATCTCGGGGCGCGGGAAGTGAGCGCCATTTTGGATGCAAACTGTTCAGTGTGCGCTCGCCAGCATATTTTGAAGTTGGCTGCAAAAAGTATTAGATTTACAAAGGGGGTTTTCAGGTGTTTGTTATGAGATTTCTTCCAGAAAAAAAAAACAGATTTATTTGTGCGTGTATATGATAAAGGAAATAATATGTGTGCATACATAACTGTCCTGTGTCTACTCCAAAAACTATGAATTTGAATCAAATCATCAAATCATAAACATTTATAAAGCGCGCTACTCACCCGTGCGGGTCTGAAGGCGCTGGGGGGGGGTGGGGTTACTGCTGCTCGAAGAGCCAAGTCTTGAGTTGCCTCCGGAATGCGGAGTGGTCCTGGGTGGTCCTGAGGTTGGTGGGGAGGGAATTCCATGTCTTGGCCGCCAGGTAGGAGAAGGACCTCCCACTTGCCGTGGTGCGGCGGATGCGAGGGACGGCGGCGAGAGCGAGGTTGGCGGAGCGAAGTTGACGGGTGGGTGTGTAGAAACTGAGGCGGCGGTTGAGGTATTCGGGTCCCTTGTTGTGGAGGGCTTTGTGTGCGTGGGTGAGGAGTCGGAAGGTGATCCTTTTGTTGACGGGAAGCCAGTGCAGGTGTCTCAGGTGGGCGGAGATGTGGCTGTTGCGGGGTATGTTGAGGATGAGGCGGGCGGAGGCGTTTTGAATTCGTTGCAGACGTTTCTGGAGTTTAGCGGTGGTTCCTGCGTATAGGGTGTTGCCGTAGTCCAGGCGGCTCGTGACGAGGGCGTGGGTCACGGTCTTTCTGGTGTCGGCGGGGATCCAACGGAAGATCTTTCGGAGCATGCAGAGGGTGAGGAAGCAGGAGGATGATACGGCGTTGACTTGTTTGGTCATGGTGAGAAGTGGGTCCAGGATGAAACCGAGGTTGCGTGCGTGGTCTGAGGGGGTTGGTGCGGTGCCAAGAACCGTGGGCCACCAGGAGTCATCCCAGGCGGTCGGGGTGTTTCTGAGGATGAGGACTTCCATTTTGTCTGAGTTCAGTTTCAGACGGCTGAGTTTCATCCAATCTGCGACGTCTTTCATTCCATCTTGCAGGTTGGTCTTGGCGCTGGTGGGGTCCTTGGTGAGGGAAAGTATCAGCTGAGTGTCGTCGGCGTAGGAGGTGATGATGATGCTGTGTTTGCGTACGATGTCGGCGAGGGGGCTCATGTAGACATTGAAGAGAGTCGGGCTGAGCGAGGAGCCTTGTGGGACGCCGCAGATGATCTCGGTGGGGTCTGAGCGGAAAGGTGGGAGGTAGACTCTTTGGGAGCGGTTGAAGAGGAAGGAGGTGATCCAGTCCAGGGCCTGTCCTTGGATCCCGGTGGAGCAGAGGCGGGATATTAGGGTTCGGTGGCAGACGGTGTCGAAGGCAGCCGAGAGGTCGAGGAGGATGAGGGCAACTGTTTCTCCGTTGTCCATCAGGGTTCTGATGTCATCTGTGACTGAGATGAGGGCGGTTTCTGTGCTGTGATTGGCTCGGAATCCGGACTGAGAGGGGTCGAGTAGGTTGTTGTCTTCAAGGAAGTTGGTAAGTTGCTTGTTGACGGTCTTCTCTATGACTTTGGCGGGGAAGGGGAGGAGCGAGATGGGGCGGAAGTTCTTCAGGTCGCTTGGGTCCGCCGTAGGTTTCTTCAGTAGGGCGTTGACTTCAGCGTGTTTCCAGCTCTCGGGGAAGGTGGCAGAAGAAAACAATCTGTTGATGATGGTCTGGAGATGCGGGGCGATGATGTCGTCGGCTTTGTTGAAGATGAAGTGTGGGCAGGGGTCTGAGGGGGCACCAGAGTGGATGGAGTTCATGGTGGCTTTGGTCTCTTCCGTGTTGATGTGAGTCCAGGCGTTGAGGGTGATGGCTGGGGTTGTAGGTTCTGTGGTGGTTGGCTGGGTCTGGTGTCCGAAGCTGTCGTGTAGGTCGGTGATCTTACGATGGAAGAAGGTGGCGAGGGAGTTGCAGAGGTCTTGTGAGGGCGTGATGGCGTTGGTGTTGGCGTTGGGGTTGGAGAGCTCTTTGACGATGTTGAAGAGTTCTCTGCTGTTGTGAGTGTTTTTGTCCAGTCTTTCTGTGAAGGAATTTCTTTTGGTGGCGCAGATCAGTTGGTGGTGTTCGCGGGTAGCTTTTTGAGGGCAGTCATGTTATCTGCGGTGTGGTCCTTGCGCCAGGCTTTCTCGAGGGTGCGGCAGTTTTATTTTTTATTCCTTGAGGGTATCAGTGAACCAGAGAGGTTTTTTGGTGTTGGTCTGTCTTGGGAGGCGTCTGAGGGGAGCGAGGTTGTCTGCGCAGTTGGTGATCCAATGCGTGAGGCTTAGGGCTGCGTCGTTGGGGTCGGTGGAGATGGTGGGTTGGTTGTCGCTGAGAGTGGAGAGAAGCTGTTCTGCGGGGATTTTGTTCCACTGTCAGCGTGGGATGGGTTGTGTGTGGAGGTGGCGAGTCTTGCGTCGGAAGGTGAAGTGGACACATCTGTGGTCGGTCCAGTGTATAGCGGAGGAGTGGCTGAAGGATACGTGGTTGCTGGCGGAGAAGATGGGGTCGAGCGTGTGTCCGGCGATGTGGGTGGGGGTGTTCACCAGTTGCTTGAGACCGAGGTTGTCGAGCAGGGCGGTGGTGTTGGGGTCGTTGTTCTGTTCCAGGTGGAAGTTGAGGTCACCGAGGAGGATGTAGTCTGGCGAGGCAAGGGCATGCGGGGAGATGAAGTCAGTGATAGTCGCTGAAGCGGGCGCGTGGTCCAGGGGGTCGGTAGATGAGAGTTCCTCTGAGGGTGGTCCTGGGGTCGGTGTGGATCCGGAAGTGCAGGTGTTCGGCGGCGAGGGGGGTGTCTTCGGTGGAGGTGGTGACGTTGATGGAGTCCTTGAAGACGATGGCGATTTTAAGGCTCAATTACACTTGTTGGCGTTCGGAGGGGTGTGTGCGCAACGTTCTCATGGAAATAATAAATAGATGTGGTGAACACTCCCTTGGGTGTAACATTATGCGTATTAACAAAAACTTATTAAGGAATGTACCAAACCTTTTGTACACATAAATTGCACGCAAAATATATGAGTATATGCGTTGCCCAAACCATCTCCGTTATCATAGGGCAAGGCTGGAGACAAGAAACATTCGAGGCAGCACATTTTTATATTGGAAATAAAATTTAAATATTTAAATTTATCTCCCTAACTCGTAAAATTTAGAGGCATCTTTTCCACAATAGTTAAAATATACACTTGAAGGCTTAGGAAAAGAGGTAGACGTTTTGTGATTACCATACACTACAACTAAACCTTCCAATTCATTGTGACCGTCTGGGTAGAATTTGTTTGTGAATAATCCAGTGAGGTATATCTTCCAAACAAGCGTAGACATAACCTAATGCCTGGCTTCATGAATCTGTTTGAAAAGCCTTCTATATACAGTTCAGTTCCTAGTTTGGAAATATTAAAGCCTATTCCATACATTACCTAAGTTACTTGAGTTAAATTAAATACTTTTTTGAGCTATTGTAGTTCATAGAAGTCGAATTAAATTTTCTTTTACCACTTGACCCTATTTTGCTAAATTTTTAACAGGGCTTTATTTGGTCAGACCAAAAGTACTCCAATCATGGTATATATCGGCCACATGTGCAAAGCATTTTTCCAGGCAGCCGTTTGCCACCGGAACATTTTTTTTTCTAATGTACAAAAGGCAAAATGCAATTTTGTAATGTTACTGAATTGTATTTTGCTTTTGTGATTCGGTATTTGGAAGGGGCGTGTTTAGGGCATCCCTTACAAATACCAAATTGGTATGGTATGCATTACTGTTTTGCGACCAAATTCTTGTCGCAAAACAGTAATACTTTGCCACCAGTTTCAAACTGGTGGTAACTCATTTACAAAGCATAAGGGGTCCGACTTCCCCTGTGAAAATGTAAATAATAATATTTTTTAAAGGCAGACAGTGGTCCCATGGATCACTGCTATTTAAAAAAATTAAACTGCAAAGCTTCATGTTAATTTTTAAATGCATCATGTTTTTCTTTAAGGAAAACTGGCTGCATTAAAAAAAAAAAAGAAAAAAAAAAAAGATTGCTTTACCAAAAAGCAATCAAAGACATGGTGGTCTACTGAGCACAGCAGCTGCCATCTTTGTGATGGCTGCAATTCCTAATGGGTTGCAAATTGCAACGTACCTCGTTAATATGCATGCGGTAGGTCTGTTTGCGACCTCCAAGGAATCGCGGATGAAAGTCAAAGGAGTTTAATACATTAGGAATACCGATTTCCTAAATGTGATTCGGAAAGAATCGCAATTAGGAAATTGGTTTCCTAATGTTTAGTACATGAAGCCCTTGGGTCTTTACAAAAAAAACAACATAAAATCACATATTTTGGAGATTATTTGCATAAATCACATTGTTAGGACACATAGGTCTCCACGAAAGTTTGTCTAAGTGAAGTGATATTCATTGTGGAAATTAGGCATTCACAACTTTCAAGTGCTTTATTTTTGCTTCCTTGTCTAAAAAGGTTAGAGTTGTGATTCAGCAATCCATAGTGACCCTTTACCATAAAGAAATAAATCCCTTTTACCCTCAGCTGTACTTCCAGTTTCATCCAGGCTGCCTGTCTTTGAGGTCCTATACAGCGACTGCATGAATAATTTTTCAACATCAATGCAGTTTGATCTGAAGCATCAAGGTATATCCTCCAATTCCTTGTATCCAGTGTATTCCTGAGTTCTGAATAGGGTGACCATCATCCTCCAGGTCATTACAGACACGGTTTCCAGTTCTTTATGTTTGTGTGACAACCTATTTAATTTGGAATTTTGCAGCCTTGCTGTGCTGATTTTGAACTAATTTGACTAACACACCTGAAAACAATGATTTGTAGGTGAAAAGTTCAGGACTAAAGATAGTATCCATAATGATCTGGAGTCACTCAAGTTCTAAAATTGTTCAAGTCTACATTTTAAGATATTCCACCAATATTTAAATCTTGGTAGGCCTCCTAAAGTTTTCTGCATGCTTTATCCAATTTTGCATTTTGGAAATAAAAGTACATAGGGTAAAGCAGAGCCTTGTCCCAGATCCTCATTGACAGATTAAAACCTGGCTGCTGCACAGGGGAGTTTGTCATAATACTTAAGAGACTCAGATTGACAAATTGAAGATTCTTACTGGGCAAGGTATGATGTCAGAATATCTGCCTGGCTCAGTACTTACTTTGTAATAATATTACTACTAGCATTATTACTACTGCTAGTACTCCTGTTGCTGTTACTGCTGCTTTTACTACCACTACTAATACTACTTCTGCTACTGCCATTACTGCTGCTACTACTAATAATATTGAAGTCATCATTCCTCTTTATTCTACCTCTCTGCACTCTGTTTCTCTTTATCTCAGTCTAGTCAGTTCTGTTTAATCCATTCTATTGCCATTTGCATTGCTTTTCTTTCCCTTCCTCCTCCTTTCACCCATTTCAGGTTCTCTCTTGCACTGGGTCAGTCTACTAATGAAAAATACGTCCTGGTCACCAAAAATGAATGCTAGTGCCACTATCTGCAACCCCCGGCACACTTAAGCACTGTGCCAGGTAACCGGGAGAAATTCCGCTGGTTACTTCATATACAGATTCAATATTTCATGAAAAGATGTGAAGGGGCTGTGTTTGGGAAGGATGGACAAGGTTTCTGGTGAAATTACCAATTCATTCATTTGCAAACTGATCTGGGTTTCAGGCTTTTTCCTTCCCAGATGGGGCACTGGGCCTGTGGCCCTATGCCCTAGTCTACCTCACTACTGTAACTGAGTTGAGTTCCAAGTCAAGTCTGATGGTGCCCATTGGCGGCTTCGTTTCTGTAAACTAAATGCATTTTTTTGGCGGGGGCTGTCTACTCATGATGTTATCTTCCAAGATGTAATCTCCGCACACTCTGTAGGTTCATAATGGAACTATTTTACTATACATGCTTTTACTGTGAGTTTAATCGATATCCCCCTAAATCCATATTAAGCAAGATAACTTTATCATGGTATGTTTAGGCGAATCAGATGTTGCATTCAAATTAGAAAGGTGAGGAACGGCCCAAGTTATCATATTTTCTCGCCTTTTAACATGTAGACCTTTCCAGTTTTTACCTAAAGGCCAATAATTTAGCAATGTTTCAGTGTGTATTCAAAAAACAAAAGCGTTAAACATAAATCCAGAAGTGTATGAGCTATTCTAAAGTATTATGCTATCCACATAAGATAACTTTGCATACAATTAATCTAAATAGAGCTCATTTACATAGTTGGAGGTTTTCCTGAAACCCTGGCATAGATACCGGAGTACGTTTTTTTTCAATTCAAGTTTATTGGCATTTCAAATTTAATTTACTTGATGTCATAACAATGGCCTTGGTATTTAAGTCATTTATGACATTGTGAAAAGAGTCCCAATATCTTTTTACTGTCTTTCCCCTAGAGTAGCGAGAGCAAGTTGTTTCACATGAAAACTAGAACACGATGTGGGTATTTGTGAAAAATCATCTGTTTGAGCAATGTCATCGTAGTTACATCAGTCTGAATATACCAATCAGAAATCAATAAACAATCAAACATTAGCCAATTAACATAGAGGGTCAATTGTGTTTAGTGTGTTGAAGAAACACATGAAAGATTGAAGACTGTCATGTTACTTGAGGGATTGTGGCGCAAGAGGTGACCAAGCACTATCTTTTGGTGTAATTTTCCTGGCCTCAGTGAGACACATCTTCCCAAACTTAACAGTTAGGACCAGGCATTCCAATTGCAAGCATTCTTGAATGAGAGTGGTAACTAGGGCTCAGATAGTACCAGATGTATGCCACCTTGATTCATCTGTGCATCTTTACCACCCGGGTCTGTCAAAAACAAAAGCAGCATCTTGTCTCACATTTGCAAATGGAATTCTACATGGACCCTCACTTGCTCACGTCTCTTTGTGAGATTATGCTTTCAGCCTCTGTCTGTCTGCATACCCACTGCATCCACCTGCCAGTGGAGGGGCAATGGGGATTTCCAGGACACCGTCAGTGCCCTCTTTACCAACAAAAGAGCTGGGTCCCTAAATCTGGTGCTCAACGTCTTAGAGTTTGGGAGCAGGAAAAGGCCAAGTACACGTTCCACAGGGTTGCAAAGTCCTTCTATCTCAGTGGATGCCGTCGGCTTGTTAGTAATTGCCCCCAAGAAACTTCTTATGGCCAGGCATTCCCAGAACATGTGGTAAAACCTTGCTTCAGTCAAGGAACAAATGGTTACAAGAAAAGGATGGCACCCCTTAATTATCTTCTTTAGAGTCATGTAGGTGCAGTTGGGTGAAGTTAAACTGAGTATATTTAAAGCAGGAATTTCTGGATCCTTTGCGTGCATACACAAGGGTTCTCTCTCACTCATTGTCTTCAAGGTCCTTCCCGAAGACTGATTCCCCTTGAGCCTTCAGGTCAGTCAAGTCAGTGTTATACTTGTGTTAATCAATGCTCAGTGGAAAAATGTAATAGGCATTTACCATCTCTGACCACGTATAACAATTGATGGACCTTGCATGTTTGCGGTTCTTCCTAGTATGCAACAAAAAACTTGTGAAACAAAGGCCCTGATTTAAGAGGGCCTAGCACCATATATCGCAATATAAGCGTAATTACTTTTTTTTATGCTAATGTGGCTATATTATGGTAAAAACGCTGCACCATATTTACAAAGTTGCACAATGCATGCATTGTTCCACTTTATAACCCCTTGTGCCACATTATGCCTGCACCAGGCGTAATGTATGCAAGGGAGGCGTTCACCCATTAGGGGGCCCGCACAAATGGCACAATGAAATCTAAAATATTTCTTTGTGCCATTTCTAGCAGCACTTTTAACGCCTGAACAAAGCAGGCTCTAAAAGAAGACACACCATTGCTTTCAATGGGCTCAATGTGCTTTGCAGGATTCATGTCAACATTTTTGGCGCTAATCCTGCAAAGTGCAGACACTAGCATCAAAAATGTTGATGCTACTTCCCTAACTACCATCATGGTGCGCCGTATGTTAATTACACCGCACACATGGTGGTGTTATGGGGGGGTGCTAAGGGGCGCAAGAAAAGTGGTGCTGCATTGGATGCAGTGCCACTTTTCTTAAATTCGGTCCATAATTTTTTTACCAACTCATACTGCAGAAATTGGCACCCCAGGAGCTCCTCCTTCATCAGGTCACAAATGGATCTTAAGGTGCCCAAGGCATAACAATCCCCCACAGTTTCTGTTTCTGCCACAGTCCAGTCAATCGGATATCTGGCCGCGGAACACCCGGGTGGCCCAAAAAGTCTTATCAATGGCATGGCTGATGCATCAGTCGAGAGCCAATGGGATTTCTGCAAGCATCTTTTTAAACATTTCAGTGAATCTGGATTGTCTCCATGAAGTGACCTGCTCTCTGCCATAAGGTTATTCAGGAGTCCCTTGCAGAGCTCACTAGAGGGAAGTTCTGGAACAACTACACATACTCCATCCAGCCACTTTGACAGCCTATGGAGTTGTGCCACCAAGAAATACTATAAAAAATTGGGTGCACCTAGACCTTCCTTGTATGTTTGCAGCTTAAGTCTAGCTAAAGGCACCTGATATCTTCTCAAGCCTAGATTAAGTCGGACAGCAATTTGTCCAGTTCTCTAAAGAACAGACTTGGTCTCAAAATATTACAAGTGAGGAAGCATTGGATATGTGACCCATGACAGACAAAGGGCTTCTAAATGTGATCCAAGACCATCAGGGGCCACCAAAAGGGCACACAATCCTTTAAAAGCTGTGACAACGTTGTCCACATTACCTTACAAAACACCCAGGTCCTCTTAATGGATCTCAGGAAGTTATTCTAGCCTTTTCCTAAGTCCTTTGGTAGAGTAAAACTACAACCATTGTAATTGAGGAAGAGGATAAGATCTGAGCTTGTGAATGGCCACAAACTGGTTCACAAATTTTGAAGACACCCACGTCTTTTTCCACTCACTTCCGACCCGTGCAGTCATAAAAACCGTTTATGCCTGTCAAGAATCTTTCTGTGAATTCCTCACACATGTAAATTAAATCCGTTTCGGCAGTGAATTATGTTAATGACTGAAAATGCCTGTGACTCGGTCACCGAGTCTGTCAGAAAAAACAACCAAATGGAGCGCTAGCAAACCAGCCCGTGCTGCATGACTTTGTATCACGAGCCATGAGTTGTAGAAAATACAGCACGTGCACATTGCTCTCACCCAAAATGTCATCAAGCGAAGCCACCTCACACCCATACTATGAAGCCAACAACGTGCCAATTTGTATTTAAAAAAAATATCACAGCAAATTTGATGCTGACTGGCAGCAACACTTAATTCAAAGCTAATAAATGAAAAACGGTAACAAGCACTATCAAGCGCCTACTTGAGCTATCAGAAGCCGAAATCGCTTTCAGTTTTCGAAATTGCATAGCCTGATCGGGTCGTGGCCTCTGAATGGCTCTCTCCTGCCTCACCCCAGTCTTCAGACCCTCTGGCTCAGGGGACAGGCCTCAATGGTCAACTCTGGCCCATAGCGAGGAGCCCGAGTTCACTGGTAGTTGTGTAGCGGAGCTCAGGTCCCAGAGTGGCCTCTTGGCGCTATAGGCTATGTTGCCTATTGGCGATGACGGGAGTTCCAAAAAGAAGCGCTCCTGCTTTTGCACGTCACATACAAAAATCAGAAACTCATGTAGCCGAAAAACAAGGGCATAGAACTGACATCTTAAAGCATACAACAAAAATACCGTAGCCTTAAACTCAAATACCAGAAGAAAAGAAGTGAAAAATATTAGCGCATTAAAGAAACACCTGAGCATATATCTGAAACACCGGAGCACACCGATAGAGTACAGATGAAATACCAGAGAATGAAACAGAAATACAAGTGTAATAACTGAGCATATCACTGAAGAACAGAACCTACAACTGAAATAACCGAACAGTGCTGAAATGCAAGAGTGTTCAAGTGAAAAGAGAGTAAAATCTTGAGAGCATACAATTGCTTCACAAGAACATTCAACTGAAATACCGTGTCATAACCAGAGAATACAGCTGAAGTAACAGACACACGAAGTGAAATGTCAAAGCGTTTTAGTGAATTACTCGAGCAGGTGAAATAGAAGAGCATACTCAGAACTTAAAGCTGAAATACCAGTGCACAGAACTGAACTGGTAGACAAGGAAAGCGTGATGCCATATGAGGCTAGTAAAATACTGGAGTATATATGTGAAAAACTGGTGCATAGAAATGAAGTACCACAACACACTCGGAGCATATAGGTACAATACCAGACCACAAAACTAACATGCCAGAGCCCACATCTGAAATATTTGAGTGTACAAATAAAATATCACTGGATGGTAAGAGTATAAAAGTGAAATACTAGAGGATGGAACGGAAATACCAAAGCATGCAAGTAAAATACCATACCATATAACTAACATAATGGAGCATAGAACTGAAATACCAAAGCACACCAGAGAAGAAAACTGATATACCAAAATATGCAACTGAAACACTGGAGTATATAAACACAATAGCATGCAACTAGAATACCAATAAATGCAGCTTTAATACCAGAACATACAGCTGCAACACAAGAGAATACAACTGAAATACCAGACCACACAGCTAACACATCTGAAATACTGGAAATACAACTGTAACATTACAGCATCTTGAGAGTATGAGTGGAATACCTGAGAATGAAACTGAAATACAAAAAGCATGCAAGTGAAATAGCAGATCATACATCTGAAATACTGGAGCATATCAGAGAAGGATACCAGCATACCAAAACATGCAACTGAAATACTAGAGCATATAACTGAAATAGCAGGGTATATTGCTTAAAACACAGAACATGCAACTGGAATACCACAAAATTCAGTTAAAATGGCAGAGCATGCAACTGAAATACCAGTACATATAGCTGCAGCTCAGGGGTATGCAATTAAACTGAGATGCCAGAAAATGCAGCTGAAATACCAGAACATATAACTGAAATACCAGGTATGCAACTGACATATCAGGATATACATCTGAAAATCCTGGGGCATACAGATACCACACCTGTAGTACCCAGGTGAAACTGAAATACCAAAACATGCAAGTGAAATACCAGATCATGCAACTGAACTACTGGACTATACAACTGAAATGCAAGAGCATTCCATAGAAGGCTTTTGAGATGTCAAAAGATGCTGCTGAAATACTGGTGCAAATAACTGAAATACCACGGTATACAGTAGAAATTCCTGAGCCTTGAGCCAAAATGCCAGTATATATAATGTACAGGAGAAAGTAATTGAAGTGCTCGGGCATACAACTGAGATGCCAGAAAATTCATCGGAAACAGCAGAACATACAACTGAAATGGCAGACATACAACTGGCATACCAGAACACTGAAATACTGAAGCATTCAAGCTATATACTACCACCAGTGAAATATCAGCGGATGAAACCGAAATACTAGCACATCCAAGTGAAATACCAGTGCATACAACTGAAGTATTGGACTATACATTGAAAAACCAGAACATGCCAGAGAAAGAAACAAAAATGCAAAACATGAAACTGAAGTACTGGAATATATATAACAAAAATACCAGAGATTCCAGCAGAAATATCAGAGCTTTAAACTGAGCTACAGCAACAACAGCCGACGTACCAAAACATACTACTGCAATACCAGAAAGTAATACTTGAGCAGAGAAATGAAATATCAGAACATACAACTGAAGAAAAGGAGAATATAACTAAAATACTGGAGCCTACCACTCAGAAAACACAACTGAAATACAACAACATAAAGCTGAAATATTGGATAAAACAACTAAAATACAAGCGCTTGCAGCTGAAACTGCAGAAAATACAGTTAAAATAAAAGAAGAGACAACTGAATACAAGAGTGTACAACCAAACCCTAAGAGCATAAAAGCAAATTACCAGAACATACAACTGACATATTGGAGAGTATAACTGAAATTCTGGCGCGCACAGCCAAGTTACATGGGCATACAACTGAATAATCGGAGAATACGAAGGAAATACGAGATCATGCAACAGAAATACCAGACATAAAATTGAAATGTCAGTTCAAGACGGAAATAAATACAGCTGAAATAGTACACCCTACCACTGAAGTAATACAGCATACAACAGAAATACCGTTGTACACTGATGAAATATGTGAGCAAGTATCTGAAATGTCAGAGAATAGAACTGAAAAACTACCACATAAAAGAAATACCACAGAATACAACTGGAATAATACAGCATATAACTGAGCTGAACGGTGGCAGCATCAAACGAAACATCAAAACATACGAGTAAAATGCCAGAGAATACAACTGAAATATGGAAGCATATAATGGAAAATGAAACAACAGACCACACTGCGGAACTGACACTGTATACAACTAAAAGACTAGAGCATCCAATTTAAATTTGAGACCACTCAACTCAGATATCAGAGCATATGTAGAATAGAGCTGAAAAACATAAGAAGTTGAAACTGCACTACTGGAAAACACACCTGCATGACACCGAGATCTTCCAGTTGGTCCGTGTTGCCGATGGCAGGTTTGCCTTTGTAGCCATATACGCAGAGTATGATGGCATTCAAAGCCGCAGAGAATATTTCACAGCTACATTCTGCAGGGACCCGTGGTACTGATGTAGATTATTCTAGTACCCGACCCTTTCATTTAGTTTTTTCAAACTTCATTTAGCAGCAAAATGCTAATCAGTTTTCAACGAGGTGATCTCTTTTCATGTAATCAGTTAACCAGTGCAGTGACAGTTTCACTGAGGTAGTCTCCCGACTTCATGAGATGTTTCTATTTCATTAAAGATCTGCAGAGGAGCTTAACCTTATTAGATGGTGTTGGCTTTAAGTGCTGTAGAACAACCGAAATAGTAAAATACTCTCTTTGCAGACCTTTAGCTAGATCATGCACATGAAACAGAGTACAGAACACAAGTACCAGAACAGAGCACTCGAATGCTGGAGCAAACAACTGAAATATCAGAGCATACAACTAAAATACTGGAGCATACAACTGAAATACAAGAGAAAGGGGGAACTGAAACACACGGGCATATACCTGAAGGGCAAGACAGAGCAGAAATACCAGAACATTAAACCAACATAAAATCAAGAAGAACCGAAATTTAAGAGCACAGAAATGGGCAAGCGCTCCATACAACTGGAATGCACAAGTGCACAAAGGAAATACTGAGGCATGCAGCTGAAATACTGCAGGGTCTGACAAATGAACTCCTGCATGGTGGACCTGCTGCCTTAATTGGTTTGTTGCAGTGTTGGCAGCCTGTGGACTGCAGGTCATGGCTTTGATGCAGCACGGGAGGTAATGAAGTGAATATCAAGCAACCAGGACAGAGGACTAGCAACATGCACTCTCTGTATCCACGTTTCATACATTTCAACAGAAACAATGAAATAATAATGATAATAATAACAACAATAATAACGATATCAATAATAATAATGGTGAATATAATGTGTGGCATTATTAGTAATAAATATATATATAAATTATACATTTCTTAAACAGTGCTTTTATCAAAAAACATTTTAAATGACATTTAATTATAAACTATTGTAGATTTACGCATAATTCTACTTTCATAGTTATCAAAAGTGTGACTGCCTGATGCCTGGAGCTTACACCCAACCTTACAACATGTGCATGTAATGGTATATTCAGAGCCACTGGAATTAAGCAGCAGGGAAGTGCCAAATTATGCAGCAGGGCTCACTAAATCATGCGGCCAGAAAAGGCGAAACATGCAACATAATGTGGCACATTTTTTGATCGTATTACTTAATCATTTTATAATTTTTACACTTGGTAGTACTGTGTGGACAAAGATTCCAGCTCGTTAGTACCAGTTTATCAACCAAATAAGCAATTGAAAGATGATCAGTTAACCTTTGCAAAGGGCCTTCCATGGTGTGAAGATGTGTTGCCACAGTTGTAAGATTATGCGGTGAATGTGGCAAATCCATAACTATGCGGAAAAAAGCAGTGGATGCATAATCGCATAATTTCAGGGGTCCTGATTATATTGTCCGTTTTATTTTTCAATTGCATGCTTAGAGATGCCCTTGGCAGCTTCAGACCGCTTTACTGACATGGAGATTTCCCTGAGATGGAACATTTGATTTACAGTGATCTGCTGGGCACAGGGAAAGACCAACCCAATGGACTCTAGTGAAAGGGTGAAGAGTTCCAGACTTTCTTGTACAACATAATCTAACAAAAGGGGATGCTGAGGGCAAGGTCTCCACCCATCTAGGCACGGACATAGCCCATGCCCCGTGGGTTCTAGGCAGAGTGCTTTCAGTACAGACAGGCATTGTATTTCCTGCCTGATGGGCATGTCTGAAGTCCATGTTCGTTAGGATCTGGGAGTGTAGGTGCAAATACCAGGGTTTAATCAAAGGGCTTCTTGAAAACCCATGCCTTACTCAAAGTAGTTCCTGACCTCTTCACCGCTTCTAGGGCACTGCAGGGCCAGCATGAAGGGCGGAAGCTGCACCCAGAGTCCAACAGGAACTGCCAGAGGAGAATCTTCCTTTTTCTGCCCATGGCATGCCGAAGGCCAGCACCGGTCCTGTGGAGGTCTGTTACTGTGGCTACAGCTTATTGGGTAACATCCTGTGTTAATGTCAAAGGTGATATGTGATGTCACCAAAGATGCCAGTTATGATGCTATTTGTGATGTCATGTGTGATGTCTTGTGTGAGGTCATGGGCAGGGAGTTAAATTCAAGTTTTTTTTTTGGGTCTTGTGTTTCCCTGTGAAGAAAAAATATATTGGCACATATGAGAAGGTATTCCTCCATTCACTACTGTGCATGGTGAGTATTAACAGTACACAAACGTTTCCCAGGAGTACTCCTGGAAATGTGTGAATTCAAAAACGCTGGCTTTTTCTATGAATCATCGGGCCCACTATAGTGTAAGGTTGCCTTAATTCAAGGGGGCTGTTAACTAGTAAAACAAAGTAGTCATCACGGCAGCTAAGAAAGCAAATTCAGTGATGTCATCTCACAGTGAGGATGAAATATGCCACTGGACTGGTGCACTGCTTGATTGCAATCCACACTAATTGTCACTAATGAATATTTATGAGTCAAATGCTGATGAGGCAGACTTCCAGCAGGAGCTTGAGAGATACTTGCTAGAGCTGCCTAATGAGTACTGCTCAACATATATAGGTGGCTTTACTTTTCCCAAGAAACCAATCAAAGATGGACACAATTCACCCTGATCCCACCTGCTTAAGGCACAGAGATTTGATAAATCACCTTGTTCTTAAAGACCATTGGAGGACACAAAATGGGCAAAGAGAAAATTGATCTTCTTCTCAAACACAAATCCCACAGTCGCATTATTCTTTAGTTTCAACATCTATCCTACACCTCGTTTTGTGCTGGATTTATAGAACTACCCCTAACAGTGTGTTGAAACACTTTGTACTGGGTCACTCGCTGCTCTGGGACCCAAGGGTAGTGGTTAAGCCAGTGATTACTGGTTATTGTGATTAGTCTTGTGCTATCAGGGAGAATGTTCCATGAATTTACTCCAGTTTTGAGCACCACCATAAAACCAGCCAGTGTGCATGATCATGCAGCTCTATCTAGAAAGCAGAAAGGCAAGCATACAAATAGGAGAGTTTATCAGAATCGCAGCTTACCATGTTCACAGAGCCAAAGCAAAAACATCTTCTTCCCATTTGACACAATCCCTTATGCCGTACCCAATTATATATGTTTGGACAGAATAATCTGCCTTGAAAAAGCCCTTGGTGAAATACGTGCTTGCAAAACGTGTCTGTATGTACTTTATTTTCACTTTTGAAATCATAGAAACAAGCCTTTAAAGTCATTCCAGCCTAGTGGATGATTATTAACATAATATCCAGAATAAATGGAAAAAATGCCCTAATTGTAGCAGTCTAATGGCAAGAACCTGGCTACTGTATATAAAATAGAAGATCTAGCCAACAGAGCACTAGGTGATAAGGATTACAAACTAAAAACAGTGGCGAGCATTATAGATTGTTTTGAGCTCAATAATGACATTTTTGTTAAATGGGATGCTGTCAATGCTTCAAGAGGGGCTCGCTCATGAGAATAGCAGCTCAAGCTAATATAATTATCAGCAAATGACCTGAGGGACCCTGAAAACAAAATAAAAATCGGGTAAAGACTGTATTTTGGAGCAACCTGTCTTAATCACTTGCATCACCGTTCCATCTGAATATGATACAATACTCTCTAATGGGGACCAGAAATTATCATTCAAGGTGTAGGGCTGTCCTTACACTAGAATCTTATTTAAAATGCACAAAACAATGAGGCAGATTAATGAATAGATCAGAGATTAAGAACAAATTAAAAACTCACAGATGACCGTCCACTATTTTGCTAATTTGTACAAAAAAAACACGACTTTATCCCTTGTGCCCAATCAATTATAATGGATCACTTTTTTTTTTTACACAATATACAGCTACAAACTCAATGAAGTTATAGGCATCTCCCTGGCACCACAATGTAAATTAGATAGGCCAGGGAAGAAGTAAATCTTTTCTGACTGGATTAGGCTCGAGAGCAAGATGGATTTATAGCATTTTTCTAACAAAAGTTCATAGACTTGTTAGCCTTGTGTTGCTTTGGTGTGTTTAACACATTGGATAGCATGGGGATCCCTTGAAGAATCTTCGGTCAACATTTAGGGGGTTATTCTAACTTTGGAGGAGGTGTTAATCCGTCCCAAAAGTGACGGAAAAGTGACGGATTTACCACCAGCCGTATTACGAGTCCATTATATCCTATGGAACTCGTAATACGGCTGGTGGTATATCCGTCACTTTACCGTCACTTTTGGGACGGATTAACACTCCTCCAAAGTTAGAATAACCCCCTGAGACTTTGGTGCATGGGCCACCAAACTATTAGTGAAGGGAATACCCTTCCTGCATCAGTCCTGCGTTAGCCCAC